>NC_133822.1:17470394-17789193 GCF_047830755.1 Zonotrichia albicollis
GGCACCACAGGGAAGTGGTGGAGCCCCATCCCTGGAGGCGTCCAAGGAATGCCTGGACATGGAATTCCGTGCTCTGCCCTGGATGACAAGGTGGGGGTCAGTCACAGGCTGGGCTCCATGGCCTTGGAGGCCTTTCCCAACCATGAGTCTGTGATTTCAGTCCCTTTGTTTGATAACAAGTAGTTATAACTGTATCTATAACTGTTATAACTGATAACAGTCACACTTCTGGTAACTCTCAGCTCCCAAAGTTTCCATGCCACCCCATTATTTTGCAGTCCTCTTTCTGGAGTTGTTTTACATTTTATCTAAAGTTTTCTCTTTTTTTCTAAATCTAAACTAAAATGTAGTAATTTTGAAAGTGTGAGGACAAAATAGATAATTCTTATCCTTTATAATCCCTTATAGCTGAAAAAAAATCTTGCATATATTTCTTGTATTTTGGGTGTTTTAGAGTATAACCCTCACAGAGATTCTGGATGGAGCTTTAATGGATTCCAAAGCCCTCAGAGGAGCTGCAGTAAGATTTTGGGTTGATAAACAAATCTTATCTGTGGCAATCTGTCTGAAAAATCATGAAAATTTTCATATGTTAAAGAAAAGTTGAAGTAAATATGGTTTGCAACATCTTATTCTATAAGACAGGTCTTTCCAAAAATGGTGAGTTCATTTTTCGCACTCTGAATTCATTCAAGGGAAGGAGAGTAACACAATTCTAATCAAAATAGAGTGGGTTTTTCCCAAGTACTAAAGTAAGTGCCTTAGAAACCCATTTTTTATTTTTTGCCCCTGACTCTTAATGTTAACTGTGGTTTCTGTAAAAATAAACATTTCCTCAAGGTATTGGCAGCACAAATAGAGATGCTGAAACTGAATGTAACGAGACCTTATGAGGATTTTTTACCTCTAAATTGAGACAAATTACTCAAGTGAATAGCACAAACAGAGACAATGAAGATTTTTAAGCTTTTGATTAAGCTTAAAAATTTAAGCTGGTGTTGGTAAAATGGTAAGGAGGATTTTGTATAAAAGGAGATATAAGTATTGGCTGTTGAGGAGGACAGGGATGCAACTTTTGGAATCTGTAGTTTAGGTTGGGATAACATCTGGCTGCACACATCCAAGTAACCAGTTAAGTTGATTTCCTCATTTCTGGTCACTCACTGATAGGTGATCTGACCAGATTTCACTGGGAGGGGATAGATTTGGGCTATCTTTGTAGAATTTGGTTTATTTTTATCCAAGAGTAGGATTTAAGGAAGAAGGTGGGAGACCAGCTTTCTGGCTGGGAACAGCTCTGCTGGAGTTGAAGGGAAAGCCTGACTCAGGGCTTTCTCTTGTCTTTTGGACAAGCTCAGGAAATTACCTCTAGGAAGGGTCTACAAGGATAATCCCATGCTTGGTGTCTTGAGCAGTCCAGAAAAGAGGCAAAAATAATTGCTGCTTGCAGGTTGAGGAGATGAAGTCTTCTAAATAATGATGGTTTTATGGAGGAGGTGATGCTTTCTTCTCAAAAGGAAGGACATGGAAAAAGCCAAAGTGGAAACAGTTGGCAAGGTCACTCTGTCTTGTCTCAGAATGTCAGGAAGGAGGCCTCCAAACAAACCAAAGCCCAAGGAGTGGGGCTATCACCATTTCTTCCTGCTCAAACAGAATTCTTGTTCAAGGCATTTCCAAATAAGGGTGAGGAGCTGAGCACTGCGACCGCAAGATGACAGTGCAAGGCTATTAAAGCCAAGTCTCCTTTTTCTTTCTAATTAAAATAATCCATGTCCAGCCATGAATCAAAGTGCCTCTGTAACCTGCCTTGCTCCAAAATAGACTGACAGAAGCATATACAAGTCCTCCTGGAAAAATAAATGATGAGAAAAGCTTTAGCTGGAAACTCCCGAGTAAGAATGATTAGCAAGTTGCATTGTTGACTTAATGTGATTTTAATCATGGGCTAATTGTTCGTCTCAAGGCTAAAAATGCCATGATGTGTGAGGTGAGAACAAGGCACATAGAAATTACATGGCAAAAGTAACATTTGCATAATATGGTAACAGTAGAAGCAAAAGAAAAAAAAAAAAAACAAGGGGCAGAATTTCCTGGCTGGTATGAATTAGCCTGAAATCAGTGGAGCTTTACTAATCCACACCTTTGAAACCCTCCCCTTCAGCATGGCAGTGCTACAGCAGCAGTGAGCCACAGGATGGTTGTTGAGATGCCTCACTGAAGTAAGAATAAAACCACTGTGCCACTGAGGGAAAGAACAATTTTAGCATGTAAGATTAGGGCAGTGCTCAGGGTGGGACCAGCCTGGGGTTTGCCAGTGCTTGAGCCCACTTACACTTTGAATAAACTTCTAAATATCCGGGAAATCTTTCCATGATGTTTTGATTTCAAAAGCTATCTGGCAGCCTGAGTGCCCATACCTAACAATTAAACCAATAAATTCAGAGGCCAGTCTTTAAAGTTCAGAGCTTCAAATGCTCTCACTAGTGCATTATTCATGGGCTTGGTTTTTTTCCTTTGATATCTCTCTATGGTGTGATCTGTATGGCAGAAGGGAACCCACATCTGTCTGTTTACGCCACCCTGGAAATTCTTGTGGGCAAGCAAAAAAGTCAACCACAAATAACTGCTGGGCTACCAACAAACAGAGTATCTGGAGTGCCTCCACCCACCTGCCATCAGGCAGACTTCTAAATCTCATTTGAAATGGGAAAAGTCAGATCAGGGTGGGAGGGAGAAGTAGAGGGAGGGCTAGGGGGAAAAAAAACTGGATTGAAAGGCTAACCTGGAATTAGCAGAACTAGGAATTTTGATTTTTGGTGTTTTTTTTTTTTTTTTTTCACATGGAATAGGTCACATGTGGGCCCTGAGCTGAGCATCAAGGCATGGCACAGTGGATGTGCTTGAGTCAGATCCTTTGGCTCATTGTGGGGTTGAGGACTGAACCCATTTGTGCTAAAAGGTGACAGGTTCTTCTGAGCTGTGTCTTGAGGAAAGGTGAACAGAAAAGGTAAACCATTTAAAAATTCATGAAGATTCTCTAGTAGAATGCTGGGAAAAGCTGCAAATTCCTGTTTTGTTTGAGCCACTGGGGACTCTGGTCATTCCCACTTTAGCTGCAGGGTCTCTTTACATTGTTGTGGATATTATTGGAGGGAATTACAATTTCTATTGGTTGGGAAAGCTTCCCAAAGCTTCCAGTGGTGACTTCCTTACCAAGGCTTTCACCCACCCAGATATTCTCATGTACCTGAGCTAAAGCATTTGGGTAGGGTTCTCAAAATCAATGGAAGTAGTTACATGCTTAAAAGTGGGCATCCACAAAGTTGGATCTCTTCCTATGACCCTTTCATTCTTGAGAAGTATGGAAAAGACTGATTTATTAAGCTGATCCTACATGATTCTTTCTCGATTTGCAGTGTTCAGAGAGTTTTAATTGTTATTTATCTCACACTAATATCCAATCACTTGGACGTTTCACTTTAACTTGATTTATGACTAAAAAATAAAGCCATGATGGAGATGAGGATTTCATTGTCCGTAAATAGCTTTTCAGTCAGGGGTTACATCAATTTCTGAGGCTTTAATTCTTGGTGAGGTAATTTCTCCCCAGTGCAGATCATCTCGTGTGCTGGAGTACACCACACTGACGTTGACTCCCCTGCTTGGAAGTTTGTTCACCTTCCAGCTTTTATTTCCTGAATCTGGGGAACAGTTTTCCCCTTCCAGATGTGTTCATTTTTCTGAGAAAGGGGTGCCTTTTTGATTTGTCCAGACTTTCTCCCTTGTTCTGTTTATCCTTGCTGCAGAAGATGGCCACAATTCCTCCATTTCGTGCAAGCTGGAGGTAGTGCTGGGGTCCCTGGCAAGTTCCCAATACAGGTCTCAGATGACTTAAATGCTTCCCATGGGTGCATTGACACATTATTGAGCAATTACATTCTCTTGTGGCAGTCATCTGTGGAATAAGCAAACTGCCTGTGTGAGCCCCACAGTGATATCATGCACCATAAATGCATGCTTGGCCTCCATTGTGTCAACAATCCCTCACGTTCTCAAAGGCAGAAATGCCAGTATAATTCTCAAAATACACTGGCTAATAAACAGGTTAGTTTTATTACTTGTTTCTACCTTGAAGGGCAAGATTAAATTTAATTTGTAAGGCTACCATAAAAGGACAAGGCATATGGGTAAGCATGAAGTGATTATTTATTTATTCACTCTAAATTTATTGATTTGGGGTTTGGGGAGTGAAAAGGGAGGCCAGCAGAAGAGAGTGACTTACATTTAAGTCTGATTTTTTTTCTTCTGGCTAGGGGAAGGTTGGTCATGAAGATCATTTTCTCATCAATAACTTTGGCAAGACTCTAATATATATTACTGATAACTCCCAGATCTGCTTGCACAAGCAGAATATTTATGCAACAAGATGTCAAGCAACGCTCTCCTGAAAATTAGGAGATCTTTGATTACCCAGTGTAGTGTAAAGGTAATGGTATAAGGAGTCTTTTTTTCCCTTCCCTTCAAAAAACTTGTGTCTAAATATTTTGTAAAACTGAAAATTCCCAAGGACAAAGTGTGACTTAAAAAGGTGCCATAATTGCTTGTACTCATTAATAGCTTACACTAGCTATCATTAATGAGCTAGCCTGTGCTTTGGTGCTTTCTCCACCTTTGTGTGTCATTCAGTGATGTGTGGTTGAGGCTGATCACTCTCAGCCCAGCACAAAGGGAATTTGGGGTCCCAGCACTCACAGCTGGGGCACATCCAGCTCTCACCTATTACCACCCCCGAGTCCTTCCCTAAGGGCTGCTCTGCATGACACTGTTCTCAGATAAATTTTATGGCCACCAGGCTTCCCTCTTTCCAAAGAGGGAAGCCCAGCTCTCCTGCCTGAATCAGCACAGGGTGTCCTACACACGAGGCCAGTCGGGTTGTTTCCCGTGGATCTTTGTTGTGGCTGGGGACAGAGCACAGATCCCAGTGTGCTTTTCAGGGTTGTGCAGAATTATTCAGTCTGGTTGAATGACTACCCTCTGCTTTGTCATCAGAGAATATTTATGACCATCGAAGGAAGGCCGGGTTCCTGGAGACGGGATAACGCACGGCTTCCTGCTGCCAGACACAGAGTTCCTTTCCGTGGTCACACCAATGTTTGTTCATACTCCCACGGACACCACAACTTTTTTGGATAAGGAAGAAGATGATGGAACACAGATGAGGGAAAGAAATGGCCTCAGAGAACTTGGATACGTGGGGGTATTTTTACCCTTTGGGGTTTTTTCTTCCTGAATTTCAATGAGTGACTTATTGGAAACTTCTTTGGGTTTGAAGTGTTTTTTTTCTTCTTGTTCCACACACACGAAACTGTTTTGGGTTGTTTTGTTTGTCTTTGTTTATAATGCAGCTGAGATAGGGTGACTTGATATTTTTAAAATAGAAAACTGATGCCTTCTGAGGGAATAGGCGGAAGAGAGGAGGACTTCACTAGCTGGAAAAGTCCTGTGGGTCATACCAAGGACAGCTTGCTACTGTGAAGGTTGTGCTGGATATAGCCGGGAGGATTTGGTGAGAGCTGGTGTGGAGGCAACAGTGCTACTTCTCCTTGGGTGCCAAATCCACTGCTGGTTCTCCAAATGCCAGATCCCAAGGATCCCTGTGTGACCGCCACATATCTCTTTGATTTATTAACTGGTTTTCCCCTCTTTTGATTTATTAACTGGCTTTTTCCCCTCTTTCTTTTAAAGTAAATTCTAGATTGAACTTTTCCAACCATGGCATTAGAAACTATCAGGCACTGAATGCCAAGCAGGTGCCTTCAGTTTCCCTCACTGACATCCTGCTATTCTCAATCATTCAATGAAAATAAACCTAAAATAAAAAAATATCTTGTCTTGTTGGTGAGGTAAATGAATGGGATTACAGATCCAGTTTTTTAATGGCTAAGATGCAGAACCCTCACAGAAAATGCTCAGCATCTTGTCCCTTCTCATTTTGATCATTGCCAAAGCCTACAAAGCACTGGGAGTTTAGGAGCATCTTCTGGAGCCTGTGATGTGCTGGAGGCTGCTCAGCAGACCTGAAGTGAAAGCAGGTATTCAGAGAAAGAAATTATCAGTGAATAGGAATGTATGGCAAGGACAAAGTGTCTTCCAGGGATTACCAATCAAATGAACAGTGTGAGTTTCCACAAGAGCCCCTCCACTTGATGCCTGTTGGGAAAAGCACTGTGCTGTTTTCCATGTTGTGCAATTAAATTAGTGAATAGTATAAGGTATTCCACTTTTTCAAAGCCATCACCCTGGGGATAACTTAATATTTTGAAAGGAATATTTCATATTTCCTTGTCATTTCTATGTCTATGTTAAAAGTATTATGCATATGCTAATATTGGCATGTGATCACTGTAGGGTAAGTCTCTGTGATGGTAATCCTCTTTCCCTTCTCTGCTGTCATTGCCATTTCAAAGCTTCCAGAGCTTGCTGTGGGAATTATTCCAGCTGGAGACAGGGGCTAGAAATTAATGAAATAAATACTATTGTTCTGAGATTTCTGAAAATCATGTTTGTGCTGGTGCTTTTGGGTTCAAACACAAATTTGGATATGCTTTGCTGACTCCCGCAGGTGGACTGGGAGAGAGGGAGAAGATGGCTTTAATTTTACATATCTATTATCACCTAATTTTGATTTTGTTGTTCTGAAATACTTGGAGGTTTATACATTTTGAGAAGTTCAGCAAAGGTCCACTTTGTGCAGATGCACTTCAAGCATCAGCAGATGAGCTCCAGGAAATCATGTTGGACAGGGCACTGTTACAGTCATCCTTTCTACCACTTCCTCTCAAGCTGATATAAACAGATGCATGTTTTTATGTCCTTTCCCTTGGGAAAGAGAGAGCTCTGAGCACAAATGATCAATATGTGGCTTTTCCGTGGTTACTCGGGAAACTTCATCCCTGAAAACTTTTTTTAATCACAGGACAGAATCCAGCTTTTTGTTTTTCATCTGCTGTAAGTTGTAGAATCTGGACAAGAGGAACAAAGCTGAATGAGCTGGTTTATGCAACAATAAAACCAGGTATGTGGGGTTGTGAAAACTAAGGAGGTGTAAAAAGGGAAATAATCACTGCTTTTAAAATAGTGATTAATTTTAGATTTTTGATGTACTGTAGACTTACATATTCATTTACTGCTCCTTCCAAACATTTTTCCTTCAGCATTTTTAGCAGATCTATGGAAGTTGGATTTGATGGCTTCTAGAACATCATGATTTATCTTCACTTCGGAGGGCCCTAATGAGGCAGTCCTGTGTGAACATGAGGTGCAGTGGCTCTTCTGCAGTAATCAGTGCCATGCAATTCCTAGACTGTATTTCTGGTTGTATTGCAGCTCTGGACAAATCACACCTGGGAAGTTTTGGAGGGCCCATGTCTGGTGTTTATTTCCCACTGACGTGCCAGTAACATGTGTGGTTAACACCCAGTTGAATTTTTCTGAATCCCTCCCATACAGTCTTTCAGTTTCCATGTTCTCAGTTATCCCAAATAAAAGGTGAAGGCTTTGGGGTTATCTTCTCTGGAAATGAAGCTCTGCAAAAATATACTTGCAAAAGTCCCTCCAAGAGCAGCAGCAGCTCATTCCTACAGCTGGAGCTGCAGGGCACCAGGTGAGCATGGGCATCCCAGACTGGATGTGAAAGGGGTTCCTGAGCCACAATGCCGGTGAGGACAAGCACTGTTACAGGTACAAAATAACAGCACTAGTCAAAAGGCACAACAGCCCTGTGGTGCACACAAGGGAGAGGAGCTGGGAGCTCTTGGATCAGATTTTGGCTTTGCCACAGAGCTCCAGTGTTACTTTCAGCCAGTACCTTAATCTCTGCATCCACCCCCTGTGAAGCAGCCAGGCTTGGAACAGTTTGTGTCTCTGGAAGCATGGATCCAATTCAGCTGTTATTATCAAAGTTAAATATTAAAGAACTGTTGTGTTATCATAGGATAAAGCCATGCCACACCATTTTCACTGTGAACTTTGTTCTTGTGCTATTACACTTTCTTTCCATTACATTTTTCAGGGAAAAAAATGTTTTCACCGCATGAAAGTAAGTTAGGCAGAAATTCATGATGCGCATTGTGCAAGCTAGACTTGTGGATTTGATGTCTGACACTAAAATAAGAGATGCATGTTAAATGCCACTAGGAAGACTTCAGGGCTGGTTGTTCAATAAAATGAAGCACAAGTCTGGGCATTGAAAGTAAACAAATAATATAAGAATTGGTAGAGATCAGCCTTGCAAAGCTGTTTGGAAAGTTCCATAGCTTGGGTCTCACTGTAGGCACTCCTCATCCCCTTGGTGACAGGCATGCTGCTCTGAATTTGTTGCTCAAGCTTCCACTAGTATTCTGTGTCAGACAAGGAAATAACTTAGATCAATTTTCAAACATGTTTCTTCAGGAAGGAACTCAAGAGCAGTCCTGAGAAATATCTGCTGGAATGGAAAAATTCCGATCTTTGGGAAAGTAAAGGAACTGCTGTGTGAGAGGAAAAATGTCAATACCTTTGGAGGACAGGTGAGTTTGTCTGCCAAACAACCTTCAAGTCTGTCTTTGGAAGTGCATGGTCAGTTTATGAGGAGGCGCTTTCAGTTTTAGGAAGCCCTGGTAAATGTCAAAACTATTTACATTTTTCACATAATGGAACATGGAAACTTCCTGTGACAATTGTCAATTTGTCCATGTGGGGGAGAGGATGAATGGCAACTTTGGAGGAATTAATTTTGGGTTTAATTGTGTTTTTCAGTATTATTGATACTATGCAAGGTGCTAATTGCCTAGTTGAAGTCTGGGTAATGTAACTCCCCAGCAGACACCTGCAGCACTCTCCCATGCACCCAAACAGGGAGGATTTGGGCAATTTGGGGCCATCCATGTGCTCTTCAACCAGCAGTGCCCCCAGTCCCACCCTGCAGTGCCTTTGTTCTGGCTGATGAGAGGTTTTACAGCATAAAAGCAGCTCCTGAGGGATGGAACCCTGAAAGCCACATTTTTGCTCACCCCTCCAGCCCTAAGCAGAGTGTAACGATAACCCACAGGTTTTTACAGAATTTCAAATATTTCACCTGTGTTGCATCTACATTGCCACATGCACTGATGTGTCATCCCTGAAACATTTCTACTGCCCTGTTAAGCATCCTGTTTCTGCTATCTCAAAACACCTTTTTTTTTTTAACCACTGAGTAAATGAGCCTTGCTTGGTCGTATCTTATGCAAGCTGTTACAGCCCCAGAGCTCAGTCCCCGAGGGGACTGGGTGCTAGAAGCCAGCTCGCTCTCAGACCAAGGCCGCGGGTTAGCCCCTAGCAAGCAGGGAGATATTCAGCTCTTAGTGATTAGGCAGCTCTTGTGATTTCAGCTTTGCTTGCTAGGTAGCTTTTCCCTTGGCTTAAGGCTCCAGCAGACGGTAGAGAGAGGAGAAGCAGAAGACGCTGGCTGTTCTACGAGTATGGCTTTATTGTAGGGTCCGTGAAGGGTCTCAGCTCTTCTTCTTCCGAGTTAGTAGAGGTACAGTATGCTACTTTTATACCCTTGGCCTGGATCTAATCCTGACCAATGGCAAAGGTGTTAGAGTGACCATAAGTGACCAATGGTAGGGTTTAACACAATATTGCCTTACATGGCTATAGGGATAAGGTACAAGGCGGATGTCCCTGGAGACAGGAAACTTCTTTGCTGCTGTGTCAGCATTCTATTCTCCAAGGGGCCCTGGCTAAACCTGAGGGGTTTACTACAACTGAGTATTTAAAACAATCCACTGACTATTTCAGATTGGTTGTGAACAACTCCAGAACAATTTTTTGAGCAACTTTTTTTTTTTTTTTTTTTGTGTTATTGGGGTTCAATCAGCATATCTGGCTGTGCTTTGTATCATTCAGTGTCAACTTGAGTCTTTGGAATCTAAAATCCTTGGGGATGTCTTTTCTTTCTTTCAGTGAAATTGTCAGGAAGGAAACACTGTTAAAAAGGAGGCATAATTTAAATTTAAGGCTCCAGCTGAGGTGTGCTGCACTGCAGGTTTTCATGCTGAGTTGCACACACAGAGCCCTGCAACAAGTTAGACAAGGGGCACTGAGGCCTCTCCTGCAGAAATCCCATCCCAGGAGAGGATTGATTTGTGCAGGAACCTCCCAAAGATGTAGCAAAGACACTGCTGGTTGGTAAGGGCCTGCTAGACCTTATATGGTAGGAGTGTAATAGGCTTTGGAAATACATATTATAATGCATTATATAATTATAATATAATGTGTAATATAATTAAATATAATTATATATATGGCTCATGTGTGATCTAGTAGATCCTTTCTGCCTCTTTTCTCTTATACGTGTGCTGAACCTTAAATACCACATGACACTTTATCAACCCTGTCAGGCAGAAACCTTCCTTTTATGTTACTCATTTGAAGAAACTATTTTTGTACCCGATAGTGTCTCTGACAGTGAAAGGTCACAGAATAATTTAATTAAAAAGCTAAAGCAAAGCACTAATAATGCATGGTACCTCATCAAACCCACAGTCACCTCCCCTGCAGCTGCTGGATTTGCAAAAAAAAAAGAAATAAAAAGCCATCAAATAATGGATTAAGGATGCTTTCCAGGCTGAAAGCTTTAAGTAATACACCAATATATGATTCTTAATAGGAACATCATCATCTAGAAACCCAGCCAGCAAGCATTGGATGAGTCTGTTTTTGTTGTTATCCTTGCAGGCTGGCAGTTCTTCTCTCCAGATGTACCATTTGGCACATTAAGCAATTCTTTTCTTAGAAGGGGAACCTATGTTTTTGCCATGTAATGCAAAACACCAATGGAATCACTACATAAGCAAAATGCCAGTAATGGTACAGTGGTCCAGCCACAAACATTGGTATGTTAATTTTGTTTTATTTTTCCTAGTGTGTCATCTGTAGTACTGTATTTTGTATCAGGACTATGGCTGGGCTGTTTAGTATCAGATTTTAGTGTGTTTTCAGCAAGAGATTTAAGCTAGGAAACTAATGGTTGGGGGATTTTTTCTACTTAATATGGATGTAACTATAATTTTTGCTTGATATTTGAGACCAGGCCAAATTTTCCCCTCAATTATAGCTATTCTATCATTCAGCTGTGTGCATCCACTTTTGATAATGGTACCCAAATACAAAAAAGCAAGCAGTCTACACTAAGGCTGTTGCTTATATTTGCCATTGCTTCCTAAGTCTAGATAGGCCTTAAAGAAAAAGTTTCAATTCATTTGCAAGAAGAGTATTTAAATTACAGTAGTTAGCAGGTTTCTTTCTAGTTAATATGACAGGTGAGTTTTTTTTTCCCTGCTATTCACCAGAAATCTCACCTTTTTTCCTCCCATCTTAAATAAGTCAGTTCTGGCTTTTGCCTGTCTATACAGTCAGAAAATGAAACTTTCTTATTACTCTTCCCCTGCCTAAAAGCAACAGTGAAAAAAAAAAAGAGTGGCTTCTCTCCAGGTTTCTAATTAAATGGGGTTGTGTGGCCTCTCCAGTTTGATTAAATCTGTGATTAACAATGACCAGGTGAGGCAGGGGTATTTTCCTTTGAGTTTTTTCTGTCTCATGAATCTTGGGGAAGAACCCAAGGAAGGCACACAGTTGTGAGAACACTTTCACTCTCCTGTTGGTACAATTCCTAAAATCTGACCGCATTTTAAACCCCTGCAAAGAGCAACATTTCATTCTTTCTCCTCTAGAGGATTTCTGCAAAGGAGCTAATCCTTGGTCATAGAGCTCAGCCACTGGAGGGAAAGGGACAGTGTTAATGCTGTGCCTTGTTTTGGTTTTTCTATTTTTTAAAAATTATTTTATTACTCTTTGAAGCCAACAACCCAGGGCAAAATAAGGTTTTGAAGGTTTGCAGCCCCCCTTGGAGCTGAAGTGGAGAGAGGCACTGCAGCAGGGCTGTGAGCTCAGCCGTGTGGGTCCGGCATTGAGGGGGAAAAGGGACGCACACTTTTAAAAAGATACTAAATGTTTCAATGTGTATTTCATTTTTTCCCACTCCTATCTGTGCTGCAGGAAGTGATCCTCTGCTACTTCTGGGGTACCTGGGGTGGGGGGATTGAGGTAGACTATGGGATTACCACGGGACTGTTTGTTCTTTAAGGAAAATATGTTGAAGTTTGAGTTGGTGTGTGAATGTAACTCACCAGTGTGTTATCATTAGGAGTGCACAGAAGAAATGTGGATTAGGCAATCAGCCTGTGTAAGGCTTTACCCTGTGGCACACCAGCTACTCTTCATGTTTGCTGTGTTTTCATAATAACTGAACTTCACATACTCTCCATTCCAAAGTTCATTCCATTTCGTAGTGCTTTTCTGTTAGAGGTGGCTTTTCACACCTGGCTGTCATCCAAATTGCATGTTGAAGGCATTTTTGAGGAAACATGAAGCTTTAGAGTGTTAATAAAGTGCTGCCTGCTAAAATAAAGTCAGATTGGTTCAATGTTAGTGTAAAAGAGTGGGTAAATAGTAAATACAGAAACATCAAAACAAATATAGAGAATTAAGAAATATCAAAACAAATAGAGATAATTTAAAAATATCACCCTGTGCTCAAGGTAGGTTGGTGACATTTCATGACCTATTTTATTATTCTTCACTTAAAATTATTCAGTGCCACATGCTGAATATATCAAGCTGCCCTTCTACTGCTGCTGTTCATATATTAGAGGATTCTTCTGTAGTTTCAAAATGTCTTGAATATAAAATTGAACTTCACATCAGTTTTAATATGCTTTTATACTACCATACTCCACTTTAAGTCAAAAGCAGCTCTTGGGTGAAGTTGGATTTGATGTAAAGAATAACATTATGTAATCACATAGGAAAGTGCTGCTTAACCACCAAAATATATTTAAAATACTTTTCTGAGTAGATTTGTTGCTAATTATACTATATAAGTTTAAGAGTGGAAACTTTGTTTCTCCGTCACCATGGCTTGCATGTCTAATATTTTGCACTGAGCTTTGGAGTGCAGCTGAAGTGCAGCTCTCCTTGTAAATCTACTTTTGATCTAATCCCATTTTCTAGTTAAACATTCCAAATGAAATATACTGAGCAAGAAAAAGAGGGCTACTTTGTTTGGGGTATTCTATAGGCAGAAGATTGCCTGAGGACTTCCTTGTTGACTGTACCTTATCTTGCTGTGTATCCACTAACAGATCAAGTTGAAGTGTGGGTACCTCAAGCTCTGTTTAATTTTCTTTTTTCCTTTTTTTTCATCTCCAAGTACATGGATTAGAGCTATAAAGATGTTGGTCTAAGTCACAAGAGTTTTGGAGACCGGAAATGCTTGATTTCAGTAGTTGAATTTAAAGTTATCTGAAGGTAAATATTTCTTATCTAGATGGTGTGTAAATTGTGTATTCATCTGATTTCCTTTCCTCACTGGTTATCATTTTCCTCTGGTGAGTGGTTCGTTTGGCTTCCTAAGCAGAACTAGACAAACTCCTAAATCACTCCAAGCTTTCAGTGAGCTGTGTCACCTTTCTTTTTTTTATTTTCTTTAATCATTCTTTTCATGCTTCCGGAACGAGCTGAAGTGTTGTGAAAGATTTCTATGATCTTCTGTGTGCCTGTCTCACACTTCATACCTCAATATTCGATGTGTTTGATATTCAGCTACCTTCTCTCTAATATTGCGTGCATGGGGGGTTGGGATTTCCAACATGACTTGCAAATTGGTGCAAATTTCACCTTTCCAATGATTTTTTGTGTTGGATTAAAAGGTGCAAACACATAACCCCAGTATTCACAATTCTGGAGTTATGTGCCCTTACCACTCTGGGGACCTGTAACCTCCTGCTGGAAATTCTTTTTCAGGTTTCCCGAAGATAATACCTTGCTGGAATTCTCTGATAAATGGCTATTGTGTGTTGCAAAATAGTTTGTGTAGAGCCCAAAGCTGACTAAATTCCAGTGATAGTCCCAGTTTTCAAAAAGGATGTGTGTGATGGATACTGTAACTGTGTGGGCATTTTTGCAAGTACCATATGTGGATATTTGTTCTAATACCAAGTAATTATAGCAATAAATGCCATTAATAGATTAGTTAATTCAATGCTTTCTACTCTGAGAAGTCATTTGGAAAAATGGTCACCTTTCCTCCTTACCATTATCGCTCCATAACACACCATTATCAGCAAACACCTGATAATATATCCCTACATGCTTGCTGTTGTGAAAGAAATTAATATTTATACTTTATTGCCTGCCAGAGTGTGTGGATGTCTCAGTTTTCAATATGTCTTGGCATTTTAAACTATTTTGCTACTGTGGATGCAAATCCTGTCTTTAGCTTAGCATTGTTCTGCCTTGTGGGAAACAGGGAGTTGTCCCCATTGAGTTGAAATCAGGGTTTGACTCCTGGAATTTCTGTTCCCAGTGGTGCCATGCAGGCAAAATGGAAACCAGCTTGGCTCCTGTCGGTGTCCAGGTGAACTTTTCTCAGCTTGGCAAAGCATCAGGGCAGTGTTGCACAACAGATTGGCATGAGGAGGGATTGATGTACTAATGTCTCTATACTTTATGGTCATACAATTAAAAATGTTTCTTAAAAAAAGAATATTCTCCCAGAAGCACTAGCTGGGTCTTCTCACAATCCCTACCTGATCCCTGCATGTGCAAACCTGGTGATTCTGCATTTACACCAGCAAGTCCTGTGTGGAGACACTTGTTTTCATCCCAACTCTTGATGTCCTTCCAGAGCTATTAAATTAAGAGCTAGCATGCCCTCCTTTGAGTACCCAAGTGAGACATGGAGGAAGGAGGTGGAAGTTTGGTACCATCCACATACATCTCAAATAATTTAAAAGCAAATTTGGAGGGATTATAGCAGCAAAGGATGTAGGTGCAGTCCTGAAGTCACGTGCAAATACCACTGCTTTATAGAGCTCTCTTAAAACTCTGACCATGCTGAAGTATTAATTTACTGGCTGAGAAGCTTTGAAAAACCTCAATGAAAAAAATAGGGTCCTGTCCTCTGGTTCTGTGGCCTTTTGTGCTATTTTTTCTACATGTTATGGATGGTCTCCACTGCTGCATGACCTTCCTGAGCAGGAATATTGATGCACTTCCAGTTAGGCTGAGGTAGTGATTCACTTTCTGGTGGCATTTTTGCATTCTCCCCTGCCAAAGCTGTGCAGCTGCTTTGCATTTCATCTGGGGAGCAGCGTTTCCTTGAAACCAGCCTTGAGGAATCCAGTGTGTAACTTGGAGAGGGGGAGGGTGTCCTCAATTTCATCAAAATTATATCCAGGACTTCTGTGGAGGAAAAGTCTTGGAGAAAGAGAAGAAGCTAGCATGCTATTAATGAAACATTAGATTCCTTGCAGAACACCACTTTCCTTGCAAGGCAAACCCCAAAAAGCGGAAGAAGTCCTCCTTGAGTTTCTGATTTCTGTGGCCCTTTGAGCTGATTTGCAGCACTGAGAAAAGGTGCCAATATCTCTGTATTGTTTGGCAGAGAAAAGATTACCTTGTAACTCATCTTGTCTGGCTATGGCCTGGCACTGGATCGTGACCAGGTTGATGGCAGCCTGACAGTTTTAAAAGAATATGTTGGCATTTTATGAAAAGGGAAGTTATTACACTTGAAAGGAAGTAAAAACAAAACCAGAAAACCTACGCTTGTCAGTTTTATGGCAGAGAGGCTGTAAAAATTCTGGCATGTTGCTTCGGCCTATCCCTGCAACAAATTACTGAACTAAATTGATTACAAAATCAAAGATGGATTTACATAAGCGTTTGTGTTTTACTTACCCTGCTCTTAAAATGTGTCAGACGCTCAAAAGAGTCAACCCCATGCCCCTAACAGTTAAAATTAGTTTACAGCCTAAATTTAGATGTGTAGCAGCAAGAAGGGAGCATGGAAAGAAAAGAAGAGCATGGGAAGGGATGAGACCTCCTGGGTCACTGGCTCCAATCCCTCCCAGTCTCAGGAAACCACATTGTCTTACCCTCTTTCAGGCTGTATTATGGTCTTCTGACATTCTGTTAGATAATACAAAAGATGGGGAGTTAAATTTACAGATTTGTCCCAGTTCAGTATAGTTTTTGTCTGCTTTTAACTGCAGGAACCGACCCACACTGAGACTTATCACAAGTTTCTGCTGGTGGGCTCTGTTTTACAGCAGGAGATGTGCCAGGGAGCTGGGGACTGTGGAGACAAAGGCAGCAGCAAAGTGTGAAGAAAAAGGAAGATTCAGGGCAGCTCTTCCAGCAACCAGGAAGAGCATAAACTTGGGAAATAAATTTTCCAAACATTATTATTTCTCTCTCTGTTCCCAGGCTGCTGTTGGAGTAGTGAAGCAGATCACTTCACTCTGGGGTGAGCCAAGGAGGTTTGGGTGCTGTGGACAGGCTGAAGAGGTGCCTGAGGAGCCACATCTGGGTGGCATTCCATTCCCATGCTGGCTCAGGTATTCCTGTGTTCTGCACTGCAGGTCCCTGGAAACTCTTCCTCATGCCATCCTTCAAAACCCTTTATTGATTATCTGCGTCTTCATGCTTGTGAGGGAGTTCCCTGTGTAAGTGAGGGCTGCAAAGAAGGCTTGCTTGGTGAGTGCCATGGCCTCAAAAGCAGTTCTGAGTTATTTTGCTTTGTCAATCAGAACTGCATAGTGCAACTGTGTGACTTTAGCTCCAGAGAGGGCTGCATGGAGCTTCTGGCATTATAGCATGTTTGTAGCCAGGCCACGTAGCCAAAGAAAACGATGAAACCAGACTTCTTCTTGTGGTCAGAAAGAAACAAACAATTTGTTTTGATTGAAGGCTCGGTGCTGTGGAGAGGCCTGGAGCTCTGAGCAGCTGCACAGGAATTACAGAGATATGGGCTGGTGGTTGAGAGCACAGCTCACCTCTGTCACAGCTGAGCCCATGGCACGACCAGGGGATGGAGAGCTCAGAGGCACAAAGGCTTGGGGCTGAGAGACACAGAGAGAGCTGAGAGCAAGGTTTGGAACGAGAGACAGAGTTGTCACTTCTGGCAAGGGAGGTCTTGGCCAAAGTGATCTGCTTTTCTTAATGCCAATCGAGATTCTTGTGTACCGAATGCAATTGCGCGAGTAGATGCAAATAATCTGAGGGGGATTTTCTGCAGGAGTTCTGGCTCCTGTGTTGGGAAGGAGCATCCTGATGGAGGGAGCTTAGGGTCAGTGACATGTGCTATTACACCTGCCTGTGGCCAGAGAATCTTTCATCTTTCACTTATGGCTCCATCCCTACAGTGCCTGTATCTCCTGGGCAATGCAGCCTTGGTGCTGAGGCTGCCACCTTTATTTTCTTCAGCTCAATGCAATTCTTGCCCCATCACAGTTATTCAACCCAAGTCCAATGTCTCCTGTTCAGATAAAACTGAACAAATTTAAACATTATTTGAGCAATATTTTGAATAATAATAATAATAATAGAGTAAGCATTTTAATATTTATTTGAACATTTTTTCTTTAGATACTGAAAACAAAGTCAGTTGGGTTTGGGATTGAATTCAATGTAGGAAGGATGTTTTTGGTATGCTCAGATTCCTTGCAGGTTTTTTTTTTTCTTCAGCTCAATGCAATTCTTGCCCCATCACAATTATTCAGCCCAAGTAGGTCCAATGTCTCCTGTTCAGATTAAACTGAACAAATTTGAATAAATTTTCTTCAGATGCTGAAAACAAAGTCATTTGGGTTTGGGATTGAACTCAGTGTAAGAAGCATGTTTTTGGTATGCTCAGATTCCTTCAACGATTTTAGACCTTAAGACTCCTCCTAGTATGTAGCCCCCAAACAGGTTTTTCCAAGAGATAAGAATGAAATCTGTCTTTTCTGAGGTTTCAGAAAGTTTTCAGTCTTGTGCAAGTATAGTAGGGAAGTCTAAATATTATTTAATAATTATTACTTATACTTACATCACTTAATTATAACCTATATTACTTATTTATTGGCTTTTTACTGAAAAAATCTTTTGTCTAGACAGAGTGTTTGAAAAGATGCAGTCAGATTTAGAGTCCAAATTTCACCTTGAGGACATTGGATGCTGATGTTCTGACTTTGACTTTTCTTGTGGGTTTGTTGGGGAAAGTTTCCTAATTCCTATTTTACAGATGGGAAATTCAAAATGTTTCTTAACCATTCAGGGGTATTGTTAAGATAAATATTTGAGAGAAAAAAAATGGCATAGTAATATAGAGTCATAGCTGACATATGGTGAGCACCAATGTCAATTGCCAAAAGCTCTAGTTGCTCTATGAAAGCAAAGGTGAGTAGAAGAATCAGAGCTGCCATTTAAAAATGAGATTTGCCTAAAGCTGTGTTGAAACTGCATCTTAGGAATTTGTGCAAAAGGAATTTCTGCAGGAAATCTTGTGAGAAAATGTGATAATTTTTGCTTTGAAGCCCTTGAGAAGAACTAAACCACTAACAAATGAAATTTAGAGTCTGAGTTTACTTTCAGAGCTCCACCATCCACCAGCCATCAGTCAGTAAGTCAGTCAGACAGCTTTCTGTCTATCCTTGTAAATTTATGTGGTGAAATATGGCCAAGACCAGCAAGAGCTGTGGATGAGGATGGGAATTGCCTGATGGGAATGGCCTGGCAGGGCTGCCTTGGTGCTCCAGAAATCCATCCACAATACCATTTGAACATCAAGCTGTTCAAATAGAGATGAGCTGGGACAATGTCACAGCTGCCCAAGATGAGCATGGGAAAGAAAATTATGGTGACAGAAGATACAGAAGTGGCTTGGTGTGCTGGCATTCCTTTCTTTTCAGGGAAAGACATGTGAAAGGGCTTGTCACTAACAGAAAGATGCTCTCACATTCTGTTGTGGTGAAACTTTCATCCTCCAAATAACACCATGTGTCGTATGTTTCAAGGTGTAATTTGTGTACATGTATTCTTACACCACGGGAATTCAGCATTGTCTCCTCACCTCACAACCTCAGCAAATCAGAAATCTGCTGGTTTAGTTGGGCAAAGTGTTGGGGTTTTGCGTATTTTTTGGTTTTTAATACATATGTGGTAAATTGCATTTCCTTCTAATGTTAAACTCTATGCAGGCTGAGATCCTTCTATTGTGCTTGATTAACTGAAACTCACAGATAAATCTTTAAAAGGAAAAGGTTTTCTAATTTCCATGGAGTGATTGCACTAGGGGATTAGGAATCTCATCTTGCACCTCTAAGCCTCTAAGCTCAAGCTTTCAAGTTAGTGTAAGTGACGCTAATCCTGAGAAAAATTGAAACTGAGGAAGAAAATAATAGTATTTCTAAGGAAAAAAATGCAATATACAGTGGGGGAGTTTATCCATCTGTATTCCACTTGAAACTCTGTGTTGATTAGGGGCTTTGTGAAAAGTTGATTTTCCAGTTCAGCAAAACTTATAGAAAAAACATTTGCTTCAGGTCAACTGCAGCTAGTTGCCCTCCCTCTCACTCATTAAAATGAAAAGCAAGTGCTCTCACTTCATTCAATCTTTTTGATCTAAAGCAGAGCTTTAGGGCAGAGCTTCTCCCAGAGCTTGGTCCTGGCCACTGGACTCAGGAGGATCCTGAATTTCTGTGGTTACAATGGACCTTGAGGTCACACATATCCAGGCCCCCAAACAAGGAACACAATCCAGGGTCCCAGCCCCTGGTGGATGCCCAACCAATGGAATGTCATGGCTTGAGGAATAAATTTTCAATGTCCCTTGAAAGGAAGAGCTTCATTTTGTTTGAGATGGAGAGATGAGAGGATGTGGATCCGTAGCTGATGGAAAGTGTCCCTGTGCTGGCACTGCTGGGACCCTGCAAATCCCGCGGGCATCTCTGGGCTCCCCACTGCAGGAAAGGCACTGAGGGGCTGGAGAGTGTCCAGAGAAGGGAATGGAACTGGAGAAGGGGCTGGAGCACCAGGAGTGGCTGAGGGAGCTGGGAAAGGGGCTCAGCCTGCAGAAAAGGAGGCTCAGGAGGAACCTTCTGGCTCTGCACAACTTCCTGACAGGAGGGAGTAGCCAGGTTGGGATTGGTCTGTTATCCCAAATAACAGGAGACAGGACATGGGGAAATAGGGAAACGCAGGGAATTCCTCTGGCTGCCCTGGAGGACTCAAGTCCCTGCCCAGAGGGCTCAGAGACCTTGGCACAGAGCCCAAGACCCCTGTGCCTTTGATTCAGCCCTTGGAAAAAACAATTACCAATCTTATATGAAGAATTATAAGTCACAAAAGTTTAAGTAGAATGATAGTGAATTTATCATGGGGTGAAAAATAGATTTTTGGGGTTTTTAGAGTGGGGGTTCAGGGGGCAAGATAGAGGAATCTGGGTGTGTCCAGCCTTTCTACTTTCTCTTCCTGGCCTCCATCTTCTGGGTGATGTTGGCGCTTTTAGATTGGTTTAGAGTAGAAGCTCACTGTCTAACAAAGGTGATAGGTATTGGGAAGTTATTGTAGATAATGTGCACATAGTTTTTAGCATAAAAAGATAACACCACCCAGGGGCAGGCAGAGTGCCTCTGTCTGTCCTGCTGAACAGACCTCGGCAGGTCAGGAGAAAGAATTTTATAGATAAGATACAACAAACAACCTTGAGACCATGAAATGAAGAGCTCTGACTCCTTCTTCAAGTGATGGGCTGGGAAAAGAGACTTTCTAACACATCTTGGAGTCACTCTGAGCAACTAGAGAGCCCAAGAGGGAAATGGCCTCAGGCTGTGCCAGGGGAGGTTCAGCTGGCCATTAAGGAAAATTTCTTCATAGAAAGGGTTTTCAAGCACTGGAAAAGGCTGGCTAGAGAATGGTGAAGTTATTATCCCTGGACACATTTAAAAGTCATGAATATGGCACTTGGGATCATGGTTTAGTGGTGGCCTTGGCAGTGTTTGGTTAACAAATGGTCTTGATGTTTTTAGAGATCTTCTCCAGCCTAAATGATTTTGTGATTTATAGAACAGACCATTGCCAGAGAGCACTGAGATGCTGTATTAGCTTCTGAGTTGGTAGGAAGCAGCAGTAGACTGGATTGGCTGTTGGAGGAATAACTTTTCCACATGGCCATAAATTGACAGTTTAATCACAGTATTGAGGAGGGTTTATTTTTTCAGTAATAGCTTTGGTTAATTTTATTATGTGTTTCACTTTTCAGTCCAGCAATCTTCAGTGCAAAAAGAGTGGCTTCAGAAATAGAAGGGAGAAGGGGCAGTGTATAAAGGAGAGTGTCAAGGCTTAGGAACAGTGCCCTGCAGTGTCAGATCTCACAGACCAGGCCAACCAACACTTTTATGGTTGTTTTTGCAAAACCTGCCTTCTGCAAGTTTGGGAAAGAGCTCTGCTCATCTTCATGGTGAAGCAGTGGTGCTGAGATGGCCTTGTCACATGCAGATCCTTTTCTCTGGATGCCTTGGGGTTTGATGCTGTGCCTGAGAAGGTATGAGATCATAGCCTGACCTCATACCATCTGTGCAGCAGATGGGTGTGCATGGCAAGGCTAATGGTTAAAAACCTGGCTCCACTTAGGTCAGTGGTATCAACATCTTGCCCACGATTGGAGGGGGAGGAAGAAAAAAGTGTCCAAAATAGGTCTCCTAAATCACTGCTGGGAAAGCCTGTAGGCTTTAGAACCTTGTTTATTTACCCTGCTGTCTTTGGCTGATAGCTATTTGTGCTTGGCCCTTGGACAGAGGATTTGGTCTTTATGCCTGTGTGTTTGTTGGTGCAGACTATTAATACATGTAACTGCTGAAAGATATGGAAAAAAGTGCAGATCTTATTCCTAATCAAACTGAAAATTATAAACTTAGCTGGTATTGATCAGAATCCTGTTTGTCCATTCTGTTCTGTAATGAAAGTAGCACAAGTATCAATCATGTTTATTGGTAACGCTGGGTGTTCTGTTTGCTGCACCAGACCAGGTGATTAGGTTGTTTTCTTCTTAGCTGAATTGCCTTCTTTTTAATTGTTTTTCTTTATTTTCTTCTCTTTAAACACCCTACACCACATAGATCATCCCTGGATTTCTTTAACCCACAGAATAAATTTTTCTGCCCTCACTGAAATGTTAAAAGCCTGTGGACTGGAACATGGCTGGGTGGGGCACTATTCAGTTTCCAGCCTAAAATACAGCTCCTGACAGATTGAACCCAGCTGCTGCACAGGTGCACTGAGGCTGTGCAGCAAAGAAGCTTGCCCACTTATAAACTTCTGCCTGTGTGCGTCATTAAACCAAGATATTTTTGGATCTCAACTATATACTTTTTGTTTTTTTGATTAGGCAAGGCAAGTGGTCTTCATTAAAGCCACAGACAGCAGGATGGTTTCATCTGAATTCTCCCCTGTAATTGCAGAAAGACAAACACAAGTCTCATAATGCTCCAGTTCTTCCCCATCCAGCTCATTCAGCCATTTCTATAATTGGGAGTAAAGCCTACAGAATCTTAATTGTTTGTCTAATCTGACACTTCAGCATCCAGCCTGCACTGAAATAGTGCAGAAATACATGGAGTTACATTTTAAAGATTTTTCTCACTGACTCTGAAAGAGCTGTGATATCCCAGTAGGAAAATAGCAAAGGAGCAGAATCAATCCTATATGGAGCAGGTCAGGGAGCTGGGGGGGGCTCAGGATGAAGAAAAGGAGACTCAAGGGAACCTTCTGGCTCTGCACAGCTCCCTGATAGGAGGGTCCACCAGGGCTGTCAGGCTCTTTTCTCAGGGAACAAAGGACAGGACAAAAAGAAATGGCCCCAACCTGTGCCAGGGGAGGTGCAGGTTAGGCATCAGAAGAAATTTCTTCACTGAAAGGGTGGCCAGGCATTGGCAGGGCTGAGTTCCCATCCCTGGAGGTGTCCAAGGAACAGCTGGACATGGCACTCAGTGCTCTGCTCTGGGTGACAAGGTGGGATCAGTCACAGGCTGAGCTCCATGGCCTTGGAGGTCTTTTCCAACCTGAATGGATTTGTGATTCCATGGAATGGCCCAGGAGAAAATGTAGTAGAAAAGTCACTTTGAAGAAGTAGCATGGTGTATTTATCTGAGTGAATTCATGGGCAAACCCATACTTCCCTTGCCCTTGCAGAATTCTGTAAATAATGTGCAATAAACTGCCCTACAGGCAGGAAAATGTGACCACAGTGTGTGACTTACCCATGCTGGCTGCTGGGGGAGCCCCAGGTAGTGACAATCCCATTTGTTCCTACTGATTCCAGCTCCAGGTGTGACTGATAGGCAAGGGGAAGAAAAACCAATTAGTCCTCACATATTTTTGTTTCATTAAGACAATTCCCCTAATGTGTGCAGCCAGTAATGATGGGGCTAATTGTAATCTTTGCCATAACCTTGCCTGGCTTGAAGACAAAGCTTGTCACTTGCAATGACCCTTCCTCAGGTGACAGCTATGGTCTGGAGGCAAAAAGCTCAGCACTTCCATAATGACTAAGAAAGGAGGGAGTTGCAATTTTATGTAACGCTTTCCATACCACAATGTGCTGCCTTTCTGATTCTTGACTTGCTCCTGAACAGGACAGGAGGAAAAAGAAGATGTCCCTGCACAGGAATCCCCTTGAAATTTTGCATTTTACTTTAAAAACTTCTCTTGGTGCTTCTCCTGGCCAGAGGTTCAGTCTGCACTCCTGTTTTTTATAGCTACTGACATGCATTGTCATTGTATTTCTCTGATTTTTATCTCAATCCCAAGCCTCCTGTATTAGTGAGGTCTGCAATTTAATCATGTGTTTTGGAAGAAAGCATTTCCTCCGTGTTTTTGATCTTATTATCTGATCATTGCATTAGATCTACATTTGTACTGTATTTGGAAGCAGGCTGCTCTTGTAAGTTTGACTTTAATGGGCTCCAAACAGAAGATTACCATGCTGATTCAATTACTGCATGCTACAGATTGTTGCAGGTCCTGAATGCTCAAGAACATTTTGCAGTTCCTGAAATGTCTACTTCCAAGCTGAAAATGGCACCACAGCAAGGCACTGGCAATAACATTTCAACCCAAAATTACACCTAAGGGTTCAAACTACTATTGTCTGAAATGGAATTTGGTGCAGAAATCCCATCTGGCAATTTAAATTCTTGCAGAAAAAGTCACCATGAGAATTGAATGCTTCAAAGAATCGAGGTTTCTATTACTTTTCGTTCAAAAATAAATGCTTTAAATGGGGTTAGGAAGCAGGAGCTCACTGCTGGGGTCAATCCTCTCCTGGAAGGCTTGAGGTCTGATTAGGTTCAGGCTCTTAAATTGTGCTCACAGCTGATACAGCAATTAATGGGATTGTGACCATTGGCTTCAAATGCATCCAGCTGATCCCTGATGTTTCTGAGGTGGACATCAGCAACAATGGAACTTGGCCTGTGTAGAGCCTTCACTTTTGCTGTGAAGAGGCAATCAAGAGCCTTTCATTGTAAAGACAATCCACTTGTTTACCAAAGTCTGCTTTCTTGTGTTTCCATTTTAAAATAGACTAATGTATGTTTTTAACTCTTTTTACATTTATGTTAATTTTTATTTCACTGTTTGCATAAATCCATCAGTCTTCTTGCTGAGAATGCAAACTCTTTTACCTCTCCTCAGCTGATATGTGGTTGAATATCTGTTGTACCCTTCATAAGGGACTGCAGAATTGAATTTTGATCCAGTCCCACAGCTGGCAATCTGCTATGGGCTGTGGGTGTCAATAATTTAGAATTTAAAAAGTAGATGAAAACTATTGTAAGAACATGTTTGTTAGGGTTACTGTATTATGCAGTAGATTTCACTGTATGAGAAAGCTGCTGTCAAGGTGGAATGTATTTTGAACTTGAATTCTTCAGAAAATAACCCATAGATGAAGCTGTGATAGCACCAGAAAAATAAATACTTTGAATTCATTTTTGTAAATGAATGATAAAATCAGTGCCATAGTTTTCATAGGGATTTTTTTCATGTTTTCAATCAAATAAATTTGATTGAAAGATGTTGTGGGTCACTCTAGCTTGCCTCTTCATGGCTGACATTCTGCTGAGATGCATGTGACTTTTCACATGACTCCAGTCTCATTTTAGGCACACCACAAACTCAAGAAAACATTTTTTTTAAACTTATTTATGTTGTCCTCTAAATCACAGAATCATAGAATGGTTCAACCTTAAAGATCTGAAAGATCATATACTTTCAATCCCCTGCCATGGTGGGTATAAACATCTAGTGCAACTGTGGTAGAAAAAATAAAAAAGAAAAAAAGCACAATTTTTCTGGTTTTTTTTTTTTTCTATTAAAAGCTGCAAGGTCCAGCACAGAGCACAGGTAAGTGAATTATTGAATTCCCAGCCTTCTACCAGTACCTGAAGTGACATCCCCACTCACAGCAAAATATGTTCATTTCCATTTGGTTTTTCCTCAGATACTCCTATGGGGAGAAGAAACTTATCATCTTTAGTCCAAAATCACCTGTGAACTTTTTTTGAAAGCTGGTGGGAAATCCTCTTAGTCCTTTGGGATACAGGACAGGGAGCCCTTTCACAGCTTTGGAGCACCTGAGCTGGGAAACCTGTGCTTGGCATCTGCCTATAAACAAAAGTGCTTCTACTTCTTTTTGTGTCCATGTATTTGCAGAGCAGCTGAGAAGGGCTTCTGTCTTCCTGTGTGTGTGTGACTGAAGGAGAAAAGGGCAACTTGGAGTAAAAGGTAAGGAAGATATTATTTGCAATTTTTTATTTTACTTTAGGCTTATTTCTTTTTTAGCATGGTAAATGTAAAATCCATATGCTGGTCTGCAACTCACCATTTTCTATTATCTCCCTTATTTTTTGTATTTCCCTTGAGATCAATGGTATCAAACTTTTAAATTTCATACAGAAACTTTTTTGTTCAACAAGTAATTTCTCTAGCAGCTATTTTCTGTGGGAATGATGGTAAAGCACATTCCAAGCCATTTGATTTAAAGTGCAGTGCCTGAGATTGCTTTCCTTGTCACCATTGCTGCGTATGAGGTTTTCACCAGATTTTTTTTGAATAATAGGTGAAGTTATTGTTTCAAAATGAGTTTGACAAAGTCACTGAGTTTGGAAAAATGATAAATATGTCTCAGTTTAAGCCAGCAATGAATTTATAGTGCTTGTCCCTGGATTTCTTTGTGTCAGGTACTGTTCCCAATTCCCCATGCAGTTTTGGCATTCCCCTTCTGTCCTGACTTGCAAGGACCTCTGATATTCCAGTCCAGGCTTTCTCTTCAGCAGAACTTTCCAGTGGTGTAGGATTGTATGGTGGTTTTTCACTGTTGACAGAAGTCCACTAGGATGCAAACCACCAAACTCTCATTCTCACTGTGACCTAAACCAGGATTTAAACTGAAGTCTCTGGAGGTGAAAAACCAGGATACCAACAAGTGACGGGAGAGCCTCACATAGCTTGGTTCAGATAAAAATCTTAATGTTTAGCTTTTCTGAAACCATTCTGGTCCAGAAAGCAGCATTTCAGTCCCATGAGAGTAGCTTGCCTTTTCTGACTTATTGCATAATGAGATTGGGACTCCATTTATGAAACACCAAAAAAACCACCTTTTTTTTGTTTTTTTTCATAACAATTTTGACTAAAACCAGTGAGAAAACACATGCATGCAAACATTAAAACAAAGAAATAAACATTAAGAAGGCCTCATGTTTTGCAATCTCAAACACTGGGTTTGTTTTCTGGAAAACAGTCTGGAAATGTTTCCTCTTACTTGAAATTTTGTTTTACCATAGTAGGAAGTCTCAATGGGAAAAGCAAAACTGGTGGTTATGCCAGAGGGGTCTAGAAGAAGGGCTGGGTTCAAAGAGACATTAGAAAAAGAAACTAATAATAAAAATCTGAATCACTGGGACCTGACTGCCTAGGAAATGGGTGTCATTTCTATCACTGAGCATGAGTGGCTAGATAAAGGTTTTGGAGAACTGAAAAATTTAGGGCTGATCCTAGGATAGGAGTGTGCATTATAAATTGTCTTCAGGTGGCTTCCAGGTTTATGATTCTGCAATTACTTGTCTTTAGGAACATTATTTCAAGATAATGAAAAGTAACCACCAGTTAGTTATGGTTACTGTAACACAGCATGGAAAAAAATCATTCACATTTCCCTAATAAAATAATTATGCTTTGAAGGTTCAATTCTCAAATCATGGCATCCTGGAAAACAGGTAACATCAAAGTTTCAGTCCATCTTTGTGAATGCAGATTTCATTTTGATACAAGTAATTCATAACAAATATCAACCCATCAACAACTACATTTTCCTATATAAGAAGATATACCCACCATCCCAATAAATACCAAGTTCCTCCTTTTCTTTCTAGTCACAAACAATAAAATAGGATTTAACCTTAAAATGTTCTATTAGCTGTAGAGTCTAGCTGCTTCAGCAAATACTTTTAACAGCTATAAAATGTGCTGCTGTTACTGTTGTCTTTATGTGAAAACATCATACTGAAACATCCCTATATCTTAAAGATCACTCATAATTTACTTTATTTGGGCACAGCTCAGCAAAGACTTCCCTGTTAAAATCATGGCAGCCTTTGCTTGCTGGTGCTTCGTTCTGATCTTCCAGAAAACCTTTGCACAGAGCACTTGGGAGATGCTAATTGACCAGTAACTATATCCTGAAATTGCTGTTCTGATTTTAACCCCAAAAGAGAGGTTTATTTTGCATCCTGAAATGAATATGGTGTTTTCACTTCCCTTATTCTTAATATTCAAAAGTTTCAATATGTGTGGGAGAGACATGCGGACGAGAAACTGATGATGTGAGAAGTGCTAGATGCAACTACTGGAAACAGTGGTTCCAGTAGATGAGACCCACTCAGATAATAAAAATGTGAGTCGGCTCTCACTCGTGCTAACAGAGAAGTCAAATTTTCTCTAACCAACTGTTTTTAAATTTTCTGCATAAACACAATGAGGCATCAGGACATGTCTAGAAATAGTTCCTGCTCCCATGAGGGATATATCCACAAACCCTGCACAAAACCACTTGTGCTTCTCAAACACAACTACTGTGCTGTGAAGCCGTGGGTGAGTGAATGGGCTTGGTTATGATGAGTTTCAATCAAACTTTAGTTAAAAAAAAGGAAAAAAATATAGAATATCTGTTCTGAAGGGAAGCAATGAGCTGAATGTGCTACCATGGTTCCTTCATTTAACATGGGTTTGTCAAGCCTCACACTGCTCATTGGTGTGATGAGCTTCTCTGAGTTTCTCCTATTTTTGCTAGTTTCTGGAAGTGCTGTATCCCTCTTAGCACAGCTTTTTGCCTTCCCAAGAACTATTTAAACTGCCCCTCATCCAAGCTGCATAGTTTCATACAAAAATTTAATTCATCTGAACTGGCAAATGGCAAAAAAGAGCTGTTAGTTCTGCTGTGGTCAGCTCGAGTAGGAGCTGGCTGAAAGGGCAAGATAATATTTGAATGTGATGTAGGGAAAGTCATGTTAACACTGGAAGGCAGGAAACAAGTTCATTTTTACATTTCTGCTTTTGCTTTTTAGAAATCAGCTCATAAACCTGTATTGATCTGCAATCAGATCAACCTGTATCTATCTATCTGTGATCTTTAAGATATAGGGATTTTTTTTTCAGTATATTTTCACATGAAGATTAATACACTTGAGAATTTTGTTGCATCAGACAAGTAATTACAGAATCGTAAACCTGGAAGCCACCTGAAGTGGTGTGCACCTATAATGCATACTCCTATCCTAGGAGCAGCCCTAAATTTCTCAGTTCTCCAAAATCTTTTATCTGCTGTGTTATATTGAGCTGCTGATGTGTAGCTTGGTGAGAAAAGAGATGTTTTGACCCTTTTGTACCCTATTTCTGTTGCAATGTTAGCTGGGACTGGTTGAAATGCACACAGGGTGATGCTGCTGTTGGGGACTGTGTGGCCAGGAGTTTTAGGGTTGGCTCTGGAGCTGGGCACACATGTGGGAGACACAAGGATGCAGAGGATGTGACAGGGCAGCAGTGAGGTTTGTCATGGTGTGGACACCCTGCTTTCTGTGAATCACTGGAGTCAGTGACAGGCCTCGTGCTCTCCTCTCTAGGAGTTCCTTCTGGGAACCATCAGGGTATCAAAATCATGGGATCACAGAATGGTTTGACTTGGAAGAGACATTAAACTCTTCTCATCCCAGCCTCTGCCATGGACAGGGGCACTCCCTGTCCATGGTTGCTCCCAGCCCCATCCACCTTGGCCGTGGGCATTTCCAGGGATGGGGCAGCCACAGCTTCTCCAGGCAACCTGAGCCAGGGCCTGACCACCCTCACAGGGAACAATTTCCCCCTAATATCTAGTCTAAGCCTATTCTCTTTCAATTTGAAGCCATCCCTCCTTGTCCTGCCATTCCAGGCTCTTGTCAATAGTTTCTCTCCATCTTTGTTCCAGGTTCCCTTCAGGTACTGGAAGGCCACAATGAGGTCACCCCTCAGCTTCTCTTCTGCAGGCTGAGAAAACCAAATTCTCTCGGCCTTTCCTCACAGCAGAGCTGCTCCATCCCTCTGGTCATCTTGGTGCCTCCTCTGGCCTGGTTCCAGCAGCTCCAGGTCCTTCCTGAGCTGGGCCCCAGCGCTGGAGGCAGCTCTGCAGGTGGGGTCTCACCTAAGGGTACCAACTGCCCTTGAGTGACATAAACCTGTAAATGATAGAGGTAAATAAATCTGTAAATGATAGAGGTTCTTTTAAGCCTGACACAAGGAGCTCATCTGCCATAGTTTCACTGAAATTTATGTCTCAGAGGAGCTGTGTGTGCTCCTCTGAGACATAAAAAAAAGTGCTTTCAGAAATCCCATCCTAAGTACAGAAGAAGAGTTAGGGGTGTCATTGTGTTGCATTCTTGAAAAGAAATAAAAAAACAAAGAAACCCATTTGAAGTATGACTTCAACAAATCCTGTCATTTTATGCAAAGAGGTGTTTCACTGATGTGCACAGTTCCTAAAAAGATAACTTCAGCTTTAAAATTTGAAAGATTAACAGTAATCTTTTACAAGTTAAAAAAAAGTTCTGGCTGGGCTTTTCAAAGCAGTTCTAAATTTTAGATATAAAATAGTAAGTGTTGCAAGGGCTGTATTTTGCCTTAATCCTCAAGTGCATAATCCTGAAATAAATTTTGAGCTAAGTCCCCTGTGACCAGAAATATTCCTTTAAACTCTAGGGACTGAGCCAGCTATAGTTTCATTTTATGCCAACCAGCCAGATGTATTTTAAAGAAATAAAATTCTATTCTAAGAAAAATAAATTCAAAACTCTTTACCATAAAGTCTAAAAAATAAAGCTGAAAACCAACATAGACTTTATTTCCACAACAGTTTAGAATAAATATGAACAAAAATCTGTGTCACATGGGATGAGAACTGATGTTTGTGCATTGCAGGAGCATTTCCTGGGCAAGGACCAGGGCAATTGCCTGGAAAGAAATTGTTGTAGGGACAGCATTTTTATATTTGATAGTGGCATCTCCTTTCTTATATAGCACTGAAGCCTTTTTGACCAAAAACCGTGGAAATTTTTGCAACTTTCATTGCTTGGCTGAGTTTCAAGAAGCTTTGCTTTGACTGAAGAGCTCTAAATAATGAAAGAGAAGCACAGGAGTGGACAGGTCTGATTCTTAGAGCAGTGAATCTGAGTGCAGGGAAGCTCCCCTGGGCATTCGGATCACACACACAGCTGACTCCTTGTAGGAATTTACAAACTGGGGCTTACAATTGTTGTGAAGTTACACCCTCAAATGCATGCTGGTGTCCTGGTTTTCTCCCATTCTCCTCCACATCCTTTCCTTGCATTCCCTTTTCTGCACTCCTCTGTTGTGAAAATTCCTCTATCCATGACCCCTGCTGCCTTTTTTCCCGTATTTGCTGCCATTTAGCATTACACCAGCAGAAAATTACTGCAGGAGGGACTTCCATAAAGCAGCAAGTAGAATTGAAATCAAGGAACACTTTCAAAGATGGGGCTGTTGTGTTCCTGTGAACATATCATGGCTGTAATGAGGGTTTGCAATACTTTGACATGTGCCATAGGGGTAAGCTCATGGTTACCCACCCACAGTGACTCTGATCTTGAGTGATCTCATTCCATATCCTCAGCACAGTTCTGGCATGTTCCCTCCCTATGGAGGGGGCAATAGAGAGTGACCTTCCTTTGAAATCCTAGATATATTTACATGAGACCGTGCCAAATGCATTAACAAGTGGTGGAGTGGAAACCCTGAGTGAGTAAACATGGGCAGCCCAAACATATGTAAATACATCTAAAATTTTGCAGCATATCATGCTTTGATTTACACCACAAACTATAGGAGGAAATTCCAGGCCAGTGAGAATCTGCTCTGTTAATTTATTTTTAATTGGTATTTTGTCATGGCATAGCACTTCACGGCCTCAGGGGACTTTCAAATCTCTTTGCAAAGTAGATTTTGTTCAGGTGACAACCCTGTTTTGTTGTGACTGACATGGCATTTCCTCACACATAGCAGCAGCTCCTGGTGGTGGTTATCACTCTCATATCCCTCTTTATCTGCTGCACTCCTGCCCAGAGAAAAAGAGAAAGCTGCTGCTAAGCTTGGGGTAGAGATTTGGCCAAGTGCTTCCCTGGGTTTGGACGGGCGTTCCTTCTTGGAGCAGCATGCCTGGGCTTTGAGAGGCACGTTGTGATGAGTGAACAGCTATATGAGGAACTTTCAAACTTTAAATTGTATCCAAGGAACCTCCAGTAATAAGGCCTTCAGCTTCTACCCACAAGTGGTCCTGCGGGAAAACTGGTCTTTGGGTTTTATTTCCTGAAAGGAAGGATTGTATGGCAGGGCTGGGGCTTCTGGGTCTGTGTAATCAAGGCTAGGCATGATGAATTTGATGTACTGGCATCTGTTCTGTGTGCTTTGTAAGGCTTCCAATAAAATATGAATTAAAAAGAAATATGCTTCATATGCCTATATGGGACATATGGCAGTTTAAGCTTTAGATATGGCATTTTTGTTGAGTTAAAAAGGATGTGTTAGAACACACATAAGTTGCACAGTTCTTACAAAAAAAACAGGCAGGGAAAGTTTAGGAAGCCAGTCAATGCAGATCTGACTTCAGTGTGGGGGAAATTTCTGGGGTGCCAGGGTTTGCTTCAAGCTTAATGTACCTTTAAAAGCTGAGGCTGCAGACTGCATCGTGTTACTGCATATAATCCTTCAAAGAGGGCAAGGTGTGAAAACAAGCTAATAAATGTATAAGGGCTAAAGGAGGAATTTTACAGATCAGAGTCCAGGTTGCCAACCTTTCCCCACCACAAAACCCCAACATCCCTCTCCAGGAACTCAACCCAGAATATTAGTTTTGGATGACTGCCTTTGCAAGTCAGTTCAGTGCAGATGAGGACCCTCCCCCATTATCAACTTCCAGCCCTTCTATGAGTGCAGAAAAGGCAAAAATAAAAGATGAAGCTGCAGTTTGGGTGATTTTGGTCTGGGATTGATTTTTCAGCACTGTCAATGTGCCCTGTCTTCCCATTGTGATAATTAGAAACATGATTAGGTAAATCGGTTGTTTCCTATCTTGCTTGTGCAAAAGCAAAACCAAACAGTCACTTTTTCTTCCTTGAGCTATTTCTTCAGCTCCTTCCCCTGGCTTCTCCTCAGGGCTGCCTGCCAGAGCTGCAGCCCAGCCCTGATGTGGGACAGACCAGAGAGGAGCCCTGGAGTCATGCCAGGAGCCTCCCCACGCTGGTCAAGGGTGACATCTCAGCCTAGCCCTCACCCTGGTGTCACAGCTGTGGGCACTGCTGTGCTACTGCCTGATCCCTGTCTGGGAACAGGGAAAGTTTTGGCAACCCCTCTGAGAAGCCCTTTGAAATGTTGGGGTTACACCCCTAAAGCAGAGGGTTCTTAGATCTTTCTGCATTTGAGCTCCTCCAGATGCTGTTTGTAGGTTTCTGAAGGAGCTTCAGAGCTGAAAAAGAGAGTGCTCTTCCCTGGGAGGTGATCCAAGGGAATATTTGTGGAAAATACTTCACAAGCAATGGGTAGCTTATGAATCCCCTGCCTCAAATTTATGAGAGGAGCTGAGCAGAAGATGAAATGCTTTGTAACATGGTTTAGTTTCAGTCATTTGAGCTGATTGTGAGCTACCCACTGTTCAGACTGGCTGCTTGCAAGGGGAAGATATCACCCTTGAAGAGTTTTTAAGTTCAGTGCATTGGACTGACAGAAAACAATTTATCATCATCCTGTGCCATCTCCTTGGAGAGCTTTCTCTGGTCCCAGCATCATGTGGTCTCTTCCACGTGGTGTCTGTGTTTCTGCTCCTCCTGAATACCCCAAAACTGTGAAACATCTGTGTTTCCTCTGTTTTTCTCCTGGCCCAGAAATGTCCTTTCCTGCATCTCACCTGGGACATAACTCAGCAGAGCAGCACTAACCCATATTCCACAACTGGGAACAGTCTCCTGGGGACAAAGACCAAAGGCTGCTTCTGCCTCTCAATCTTCTTCAGCATATGGGTGGGCTGGAGCCAGAACTCTTTGAGGGAAAACCTCTGAGATGGGAAAATGTTTGAGAAGGACCTGAGGCCCCTGCTGGACAAGCTGGGGGGATAAGAGCCAGCCCTGGGGGACAAGAGGGGCAGTGGGACCCTGGGGTGCATCAGGAAGAGCGGTGCCAGCAGGGCAGGAGTGATGCTGCCCCTCTGCTCAGCCCTGTGAGGCACATCTGGACAGCTGTGTCCAGCTCTGGCATCAGCAGCACAGGAGGGACATGGAGCTCCTGGAGCAGGGCCAGCAGAGGCTGCAGAGATGATTTCTATATATGAGGAATATGAGAATGGATAAAGCGAATGATCCTAAGTAAGCTTTGATTAGGCCGGAGTGGAGGGTGGTGGCAGCTTTGGTTGCTATTAGTTGCAGGTTGGCTACTCCTTCTGGGCCTGGTATCTCCCTGGAGATACTAGGCCCAGAAGGGTCTAGATACTATACCTGGATAGGCCCAGATACTCTACCTGGAGCATCTCCCTGCAAGGGAAAGGCTGAGGGAGCTGGGGCTGTCCAGGCTGGAGAGGAGCCCCTGCTGAAAGGGGGCCTCAGCCCCCTTTGTCCCTGTGTGCAGGGAGGCTCAGAGCAGGCCCAGGCTCTGCTCCGAGGCCCAGCAATGGCACCAGAGCCACGGGCAGGGACTGAGCCCAGGAGGTTCCACTGGACATGAGGCAGAACTTCTGTCCTAGGCAGGGCCCAGGCACTGAACAGATTGTCCAGAGAGGGTGGGGAGTCTCCTCAGTGGAGATATTCCAGACCCTCTGGACACAATCCTGTGCCCTGTGCTCTGGGATGGCGCTGCTAGAGCAGGGAGGTTGGACCAGATGAGATCCCTTCCAACCTCACCCAGCCTGTGGTTCAGTGTTAAAAGAAAGTAAACAAAGAAAGTGCAACAACTTTCTAATTTCATTATGGCAATGAAATTTCTGTTTTATATCTGTAAACAGAGAAGTGAAAAGCTGCATGAGGTGAACATGAGCTCCACATGAAGGAGCTTGGAAGATGCTTCAGATTGTTTTATATCAAGGCAGAATTTTGGGGGTATGTATATATTTTGGGTGCCTGGTGAGAGGCATGTGGATGCCATCGCAATGCATAAATCGTTATATATTTTTATTTAATGCACACACATTTATTACCTGTTCTTTCCCTGGGACAGCTCTCCTCCCTGCAACCTTCTTGCCAGAGGATATGGTAGCAATGACTCCAGGCCTTGCCAGGCACAGCTCACTGTTGCATACATATGACCCCATGAAACCAAAACATACTCTCAAAGAGCTCTTGTACTCCAGGCCTTCCACTTCAGGAAGAATATTCAATTTCAAAGTATATTTACATATTTACTATAGCACTTCCAAGAGCAAGGGTTTTTTTAAAAGGTTATAGCAACATCTGTTTGCCTTTGATGGAGACAATTCCTCTTGCTTATATTCCCTATGTTGTTGAACTTCTGAATCTTACAGAAATCTTCAGCATTTTAAATTATCTAAAGATTTGATAAGTTTTGGAGTAAATGGTTGGGAGCTAGTTGGCTTCAGAGTATCCATAGGTGAAACTAATGGTGCAGCACTTTTAAGGCCCTGTGCTTCTTAAGTGTGTTGCGTTTGCTAAAGTTAAAGAAAAAAGCAAATCTGATGATTGGATTAAAAATGTGGAATGCAAAAATATGAAACTGGCAGGGTTGAACCTTGGACATAAACACTGGTTACAGTTTTTAGCTTTTTTTTGCAGCTATCTGGTTTGGCAATACATTTTTCTCTAAAAATTCCTGGTGGCTGTAAAATGTATTGACATCAAATAATGTGAGATATGTCAGTGCAACTCCATAGAAACAGGGTAATGCCAATTTATTTTGTTTGTTTGACTGTCAGCTATGCAGTTGGTGTCCACCTGATATAGGAACTCACTTTATAATAATTTACTGGAGTATGCTAAAATGAGAGATGATATTTCTATGTGATTAAAGAGTTACATAATAAAACCATCATGAAATATGAACTGATTTGAAATCTGTTCATAAAAAGTGAATACATCACTCTTACCTTCACCTCAGCTGCTGTTTGCTCTGTTGATAGTTAAGCATGAACTTTGGGAAAGCTCCTGTCATCCTTGCTCCCACACTTTTCCATTTTGTATTTGCCTGGAAACTCTTTCAGCTGGAAGTAGATGTGTCACAAGAACATTTCTTCAGGGAATTACAGAAGGACAGAGTAGAAAAGCTGGACAAGTTGGGTCCAGCAGTCAAAGGAAAAAAAATAGCTTAGGGCAACTCTTTTGGGGTTTCACCACCCCTTTTCAGCATTCATAAACTGCACATGACTTTTCCAAGTTGGGCTTGAGGGGAACAGAGAGAGTCTTGCAGAGTCCGTGAGCTTTGGGTATATAATTAGTCTGACAGCAAATGCAAAACTCTAAGATTGTTGTGTTTTGATACAGAGGAGTAGAAAGTGCCCTTTCTAGAGCAGAGAAATGTGAATCCTTGTCCTGACTCTAGTGCCAGTCCTGACTCTAACTGCAGATGCCCAGAGGATGGATTAAGGTTCTGCTCTTCACTTTAATGAGAATACCTTGATATAAAATAAAATCTAGACTCATGATTCCTCAGGCTGTCCCAGCTTTAACAAGCATATGGCTACCAGACCTCAGGGCTGCTCCTAGTTTGTTCTTCAGGCAAGTGTAAAAAGACTTAAATATTTTGTTTATTTGTTTTACAGATTCTTTCAGTGAACACGGAAGAATGTAAAAATTGGGGAAATGCAGGGAATTAAGCTAAGTCCTCCCAAATATTAACCCATTAGTGGAACTGCAATTTTTGTTGGTCATTGTTGGTTTGTGCTAGAGTTGGTTTTGTTGCTTATGTGCTAGAGTGAAAGCATAGGTAGAAGTGGGGAGAAGAACCTCGATTTTAGGTTTATTCCTAAAACACTTGTGTTTTCATGAGGCATTCTAGAGCCAAGGATTATGTTTACTCTGATATAAGTTGGAGGACCATAACTACCACACAAAGAGCATCTCCCTGCTCAATAGCTGGGCAGTCGGAGCATTAGCTAACAGCTAATTTTAAAAATTGGAGGAAAAAATAAAATAAAAGACCTGTTCTCAAAAGGCAGCTCACCCAGGGCCATTAATACACTTGTCTGAGGAGAAGGAGGAGGATGATGTCCTCCTACTTGTTCAAGGCATCTCTTTTTATTCCTTCCTGTATCCTTGAAGGCAGTATAGATGATCCTGTGTCTTCCAGAGAGCTGTAATAGTTTACAATTAAAATTTTCTAGACTTCTTTGTCTTTGTAATCACCTCTCTGTTCTAAAAGGAATGAAGAGGAGAAGCAATTTCTGGTAATATCTGAATGAAGATCATTTGGTACAGTGAAAGTTCTTTATCCCACAGCTGCAATTATCTTAAATAAACAAAACCTTGTGGGTTTGTCCCATAAAAAGGATTTCTCTGATTTTCTGTGTGCTAAACCATCTCATTTGAATTATACCAGGGATTAGCCTGGGAAATGTAATGCAAATGACTGAATTTTTTTTAATAGATCAAAACGCCTTTTCAGTTTATGAAAGCCTTTTTCCCATAATTGATATTATTCCTTCTATTTCTTCTAAGTCCTTAGGGGATTATGAATGTCAGTATTAGAATAAAAGAAAGATTGCTTTAGATAATTTTATGTTCAGGGCTCTGTTCCAAAGGAACCAAACTCACTTGGAGATCTTTGAGAACACGATTAAAAGGACATGATGAAAATAAGGTGGGGGTGAAGAAGAAAAATCTACAAATCAGACTCAGCCTAGATTTCTAGTACAGCTGACAGTCAGAACAGCTGCACTTTTGGTCATTACAATCTATCTGGAGCAGCTTGATGCTGTAGCACAACATTGATTCAATATTGTTTTCACTGATGATTCTTTTTCTGACTTCTGTGAAGGTTTCCAGTAATTCAAGTACCATGATCTTGTCCTGGATTCACACAGGGCATGGCTGCAAGGAACCAAAGGCATGGAGACCATGTCCCTTGGCTTGTGATTTGTAACATCACAGTTGGTTTTGGACTCAGGAGCAGAAGATGCAGCTTTGAAGGACAATTCTTGGCGTATAAAGCCATATTACTCCAGTTCCTATGGGAGAAAGTGTTATTCCATATCACAGAGATAATAGCAAACCTCTCACCTACAGCTCAGACAGAAGAGAGTAGTGGCTCTTTTAAAAGTAAAGTTTTCTTTTTTTTTCTATGATGTAAATGTTACTTAATTAATTTTAAATGCAGATGTAATGATGCAAATGTTAATTAATTAATTAATTTTGAGATTAAATACAATAGGATTTGAAATCAAGCCTCCTGTCAAAAAACTGCAGTGAATATGCTTGTACAAGACCTTTTGCCATTAATTTTAGTAGGCATATGGGAAATGTCCTAAACTTGTACCAGTCAGCCTACAAGTTTTTGTTGGCAGGCAGAGATCAAGATTAACATTTCCACCAGATTTTTTTGTGCATTGGCCTTAGCTACCTTAGATTAACAAGGAGAAAGGTAGGGATGTGAAGGAAATCTAATCAGCTTAATGCAGCTTTCTAACAACTTAGAGCCTTCATCATAGTTTATGACAGGGTTACCCCCCAGGGTAAACTTTTGGGGGTGTTTGCAAAGTTTCTGCTTTTTGTGGGGAAAGTTGTCAGGTTCTTATGTCTAGTTTTACGTCACTTCAATACTGAGTGACAACAGTGGCACAAAAAAAAGCACAAGATTTGAGGCTGTTGACATCAATTTAGGCTTTGGCTGCAAGACTGCACTGCACTGGAGGAGTGGACCAGGCACAGTGGTTGCTGTACTCCAAAGAAATTCTCCTTTTCCTGGCTGATGCTGCCCAGTAGGATCTTTAGGAGGGCAAGCCTCTGTTTGGGGTCCAGTTAGAAACTGAGAGTGTTGGGAGCATCTCAGTTCCCATCCTTGTAAAGCCTCTGCTGGCTGGCTCAGGAGTCCTAGAGCTGCTGGACATGGTGCTGTGCAAGGGAAGTTTTGAGGAAGGGTAGATCACAAAGGAGGATCACTGGCTAAGAAGTGAAATAGGTGGTCTCCAATCATTACAAATTTATTCTGTAATCCCAAAAGTCCCTATCAAGGTACAGTAGTCAGGTTAGTCCAGGGAATTATCTCCTAAATTAATATAGTCCAGGAGGAGCATTTCCGCAGCAAAGTTTTTGCCTGCAGCTACTCTGTGAGTACTGGGCCATTTTTTAATTTTCCCTAAAAGTCCATAGAGGAAATTGTGCCTCAACAAGGTTCAGATGATTTAGCCACTTCAAGTGTTGATACCCTTAAATCTGTGGAATACCATTGGGTTTAGAAGCTGCCAATCCAAAAAAGGAATGAGTTTTGCTCTACAGCCAGGTTAACAATCCAGACTAAACCCAAAAGTTAGTGTTTCGCAGAGTTAATGGTAAATATATGAAATATTTTAAAATAGATCTTATGGTGGTGAAACACACAGATGAATGAAAGTTTCAAATCCCACTCTAAAGCAATATGCTGCAGTCCAGAAATACTTAGAAAATTAATGAAGTTATGGAACTGTGATGTGGCGCTCACCTACTTCTGGTATCATTTAGAGGTCTTGTAACTGTATTTATTAGACCCAGCTTTGTGGACTCTCTTCACGTCTTGGTCCTGCACCATCTGATTTTACCCAGCTACTTGCTTTCCATTGAGCAAATTATGTGACTGGTGAAGATTTAAACTGCTCGTGGCAACTTGAGTAATTGCTGCCAAATGATGTGGATTGCCAAATGATGTGGGTCATAAACAGTGGATAGGCATTCCTGTCAAGATCTTTGAGCCCACAAACGAAAACCTGTAATTCTAATTTGCTATTTAGGAACATGAAAACAAGACCTATGTTTTCCATAAAGCTGGGCTTGCACCTGAAAGCTCCTGTCAGAAGAAGCCTTTTACCCCAAAACTTTGAAAACCAAAAACCAAAGTGCTCAAATAAGAATTTAGGAAAGGAGAATTGAGCACCACTTGGGGAATTTCATCTCTGAGCAGAAGGAGCTTGGCATAAAACCACGCTGCCAATGACTCAGTGCAGTCTTTCCCAAATGAAGTGAAAGATGGCATGGAAGCTGGCCAATGTGAGATCAAAGCAGCCATAGCAGGGCTGCACAGAAGTCAGCTGCAGATGAAAAGCAGAGATAAAAAGCTTTGCATATTTTTTGTCTGAAGTCCTATGAGCTTGCATTTATGTGGGTGGGTATCACTGATTTTATAATGAGTCACTAGAGCAGCTGAAGGAAATTATTAAATGAGGAGTAATTGTGTGTTGCAACAAAAGTCTGAAGGAAGTGGTGTTTCCCCAGTGTCCTGATGCCTTCAGACAAAGCTCCTCCTGAAGGTGAGCACTGAGAAGATGAAAGTTACAGATTCAGGTGCAGAGCAGTTATGGGGTGTTTGCTGTGCCATCTGACCTGGTCCAAACAGCTCTTCCACAATTTTTCTGATCATAGAACAAGCTTGGATAGGCTGTTGGAGCCACAAACTGGATGTTTTTCAAAGCTATGTTGAGTTAAAATTCTACAGGACTCACCTAGGTGGTGGATACCCTTTAAGACTTCCAATTTTACCCCAGGTGAATGAATGGGCTCTGTTGTTTCAGAGAGTTGTTTCCATGTTCATCTGCTTTCCTGTATCACAGCATAAGTGACTTCTCTTGCAAATCTGTCAAAAATCCTAACAAAATTCAGAGTATATCACTTCCCCTGCAAATCTGTCAAAATCCTGACAAAATTCAGGGTATATCACAGTCTGCACTTACTTTATCCCACTGGTAAAACTGGTTCCCATTTTATTAAATCACTTTATTTCAAAGTAGTTTTGCAGCAGTTTGACTGGTCTGTACTTCAGTATGTGCATTTATTCAATAAGGACAAATCCTGAATAATTTACAGTTGTTTCATGACTCTACCTTTACATGCAAGGAAAACTGGATAAATCTACAGGGTTCTGGGTGAGAGATTGTTTTCTTTTATATGCAGCTTTCAGTAAATTAGAAATGTAATTCACTTGAGGACTTTTTCATCTCTTCTTGTTAAATAGTGAGATTCATTTTGGCAACTGGAAAAACTTAGGTTCAGTGCCACCATGTAGATTTTCAGTTGGACAAAATGATGCCATTGCCTCGTATATTATTATAAAACAACCACATCAAACTATGCAAGTGTCCTGTAATGTCATGATTACAGTGTTAGGCTCATACCAGTTGAAAAATATGACTAATTGAATATTAGAATATTCCTTCAATTATATATTTGGTTGTCCACATAGATATAGGCAATCTGTTAAATTGCTATGTCAATTTGTATTCTGGCAAGCTTGGAAGGTTCCTGAGAAGGGAAGGGGAGGCTGGAAGTGCAGGTTTTAGCATGTATTGTGGTATCACCTAATCCTGCCACCTCATCAGAGCCTGGTCATGGGGAAAGTCATGGGAAAGAAAATCCCAAAGAACATACAGAGTGATGCTGGTGGTCATCAGGGACATGGCTGCTTTTCCAGGGGCATGGAGTGGTATCCTGTGGCAAGAGGAGTCAGTTTTGGATGATGGGAGAAACTGTGGAGAAACACGGCACAGCTTCTGTAAGTGTCTTTTTGTGAGAACTTCTAAAATCATAGAACCATTCAGGTTGGAAAAGACCTCAAAAATCATCAAGTTAATACATCATTTCCAAATCTACCAGTAGACAATGCTGTAAGTGTCCCAGCTACACATTTACAGGGACAGTGATTCCACCACTTCCAATGCTTGATAACCCTTTCAGTGAAGCAATTTCTCATGATATCCAACACAAACATTCCTGGCACTACTTTAGGCCATTTTTTCTTGTCTTGTCCCTTGCTACCAACCCCTCACCTTACTATAACCTCCTTCCAGCCTGTCTCTGCAGAGCACCCAACACTCCCTCAGTACCCCTGGGTGATCCCATCTGGCCCCATGGACTTGAAATTATTTTTGAAAGAGTGTGATTTCTGTTGCCTCTGTAATTATATTCTGGTTGCCTCCAGCAATCCTGCTATTTCAATTGAATGCATAAATAAATAAATAAATAAATAAATAAACAAAGTGCTTTAAAAATACTAACTGGACAGAATGGCAGGAGGCACAGGGGTGTGGCCATTTTGTTTGAAAAAGCATGCTTTATTTTTTGATACTTTTGCCTGAAATAGCCTCATATTTTCAGGTCAGCTTACAGCCAAGAAAAACACAAGTCGGACCAAAGCCCACAGGAAACTAACAACTCTAAGAAAGGCCAGCTAATGAAGGTTGTAGAAAAATCACTGTGAATGATATCATTGACCACTGGCAGTGGGAAAGTCTGAGGACTTGTAGCTGATCATGAACAGGGATTGGGGAAATGAAATGTTAAAATATTCTGAATTTTTTATTTATTTGTCTTCTGTTTTCTAAGAATCCTGGGAAAAACAACTTTGTTATGATTACCACCCATTGCTTTCTGACTTTTAAGGTCCCACAAATGCAATTTATGCCTCTGAGTTGCTATAGATACAGGACATGAAATCCTGGCCTTGGTAAAGTTGCTGGGAGTTTTGCCATTCAGTAGGGAACAGATTTCACCATAGATTTTCAGTGCCACAACCTTAGCTCCTGACAGAGTCAAAATGCTGCCACTTTGAAGAGCAGCACTTTGCACAAGAAAGGAGCCCTCATGTAACTGTTTGTAGAATTCCTCCTGTTACTTTATTGGCATGATGTGTGCTGGCACAGTGTGGAGAAAGTGAATGGGATAAGAATTTAGATGGCTCATTGGAAACAGCTTTTCTCAGGTTTGATGTGGACCTCTTGCTAGAAAGCAAAAGTGAGGAAGCACAGAGGCAAATCGAGAGTGCTCCAGGTGATATTGAGCTGAACTTATTAGATAACAATCATCTTCTGATGCCACAAAAGGGCTTTGTGCTCAAGTATCTTTGTGTGACTGGCCCTAATCTTTTGTGAATGCATCTGAATGCCCTGGTTTGTGGGCTAGGGTTGTATTGCTCTCCTCTCCTATCTTTCAGAGACTTGATTGCATTCGTGTGGTGGACTACATTTTCACACAAAGCTTGTATCACAGATCACCTTTCCTGCTGCTTCTGAGCACAGACTGTGCTTCTGTAGTATCTGTTGCAATGATTTTAACAGAAATGTGATCCTGGGAGAGCAGGAAAGATATTGTATATATGGTTTCCACTGCTCAGAAGGCAAGAAGCAAATGCCACACCATGAGGCAACTTCAGCAGCCTCAGCCTGGGGAATACGGAATGTAGCTGCACTAGCCTGATGCTTTCCCTGTAGGAGAGGTGGGAGTTGGTTTCTGAGCTATTTCTGAGCTTTGGTGTGAGGTTTCCTCTTAGCAGTTCATGGCACAGCCTGTCTGGTGCTTTGCTGCTGCTGTTGGGGTTCAGGGCTGCAACACACACCAGCCCCAGCCTGCCCCTGCAGCTGCAGAAAGTCCTACAAAACTGTGCTGAGACATCACCAAAGCTAAAACTGGAGCAGAGGCAAAGTGAACCAGGGCCAGGAGTGAGCAAGCCCAGGACAAATCTGTAGCTCTGTGTCCGAGCTCAATGTCCCAGTTCAATCCATAGCTCTGTGTCCCAGCTCAATGTCCCAGTTCAATCCATAGCTCTGTGTCCCAGTTCAATGCCTTTTCCACCCAACTCGGTGCCTTGGGGCACCTTTCCAAGCTCCAGCATCTGGCTAACACTGGAATTACCTGGCTGAATTTCAGTCCAAACAAACTGAAGGTGACATAGGCAGGTGTTGGTGTGGTTCATCTCATGGTGAAGGAGCTGAGTCAAATACCACAGTTTCCACAGTTGTCTCACTGTCATTGTTCCCCGGAGTCCAAAATACTTTGCAATGTTAAATTATCTGTATTAAAACAGTCTCTCCAATGCAACTGGAGACCACCCAGAACTGATCCTAGATACTACTGCATTCTCTCCAAGGAGATAGGCTGAAATTATTTGGAGTTCACTGCCCATAGGGCATACTATGAGCTGGATTTATGCACGCAGGCAGTGCTCAGGGGACTTGTCTCAGAGCACTCTGTTTCTGGCCTGCTTTGTTTCCATTTGTGTAATGGAACCATTTAAAAAATAAATAGCAGTTTAAAAATAAGTGAGTGATCTTCATAGCTAATGTTTATCTAGGATAACTGGCATCCATGTCCATGCTAAAAAACCTTTGCTGCCTTTATGAATCTGTTTATTTAAGTATCTGTTTTTGAAATGAGGCTTATAATATTTGCATGTTGAGTAGCATAGAATTTCTTTTATCAAGAAAGTTTCTTTCCTATATAATTCTATGCTGAAAAGAGGAAGATGTGCTTTATAGTAAAACTTACTGACATAACAAAGAAAATGATACCTGTCAGATTCTCAGCAGCACCAGTTGCTCCAGTTTAGTTTTGCTCTGCCTTGGTCTTTTGTCATAGAGTCCAGACGTGGTGTTAAATCAAATCAAGAGCCTGAATTGGAATTGTTGTTTTGTTCAGCTGTACTTGAAAAAAAGTATGTGAGACAGTCACCAGAGGACTTTAGAGACAGTTTTCTGTGTGATTTTTAGCTGAAAGACAAATGACTTATCACACATTGATTCTCTATACGCAGGTTTTATGGTTGAAGGCAATGTGGAATATTAGAGGAGGGTTAATAACAAATTAAGAAGATAAGAAGATGTGAGACTCTTTTATCACCTGTCTGTTTTGTATATCTCTATATGGATTGTCCTTCAATTTTACATTAGCCATTTTATGAATTTTCCATATAGTCCCAAATGTTCACTTCCTCAATGGAACTGCCTCCATCCAGGTCCCCTTTTGGGCTGTGAGTGTTAAATGTCCTCCCCCTGAAATGTACCTGACACTCATTTCAGCTGTGTTAGCTGGTGTCCATGGTGCTAATAGGAAATACAACAGCACAAGTGATGTAATTTCATTATCTAAAGCCATTTTGAAAAAGCTTGGATCTTTCTTAACCAGCCCTAGTGTGAGTTTCATTGGAGTGAGCTTACTGAGGGGATTTGAAAGACAGTCGCAGGGATCAGACACCGAGAGTTCATAGCCCTACCAAAGGAACAGAAGAATTACAATGCTCTGTGGAGCTTTGATTAACTGTCTCCAGAGTAAATACAACCTCTGGAAACAAAAGCTTTCTCTCACACCAGGCCCCAGAATTGGCAACTTTAGCACATTCTCTTTGTTCACCTCCAGGATGGCTGGCAGGTTCAGCCAAAGGAGAGGGACTGTAAATTACAACAAAAAGGGAATTAGAAGATGTTATTTTAATCAGACTACTGAATGACTTAACTGCCGAGCTAGTGCACGGTGTGCACAGTAATCAGACTTCTGTGGGCCCAGGCAGGAGCTTTCTCTGTGGGGCTGTGCTGGAGGAGGCTCAGAAAGAAATCTTTCAGCACACCCTTACGGTTGAATGATCAGGCAAGTCCTGTATCCCTTCCCTTGTACTTCTATTGTATCTGCTTCAGACCACTCTTTGCATAAGCAATAAGGCTGGATTGTTTTAGCTGGCATATCAGGCACCAATTTTGCAAAACATGATCTACTTATGTAGACCTGAATGCCCACAAAGAGTCCAACACCATTCCAGAAGTGATTCAGGGAATCCTTGCTAGGAGCTGCTGTTGAATGATTAACTTTCACCCAAGCCCCTGCATTATTTTGAACTCTACCCTTGTTCTTATAGATAAATGCAAAATATTAGAAAGTTCCTTGTGCTGTGCTTTATGTTGTCAGAGCTATAATCTCACTGTTAATTACTGTGTGTTTAACATCCCAGTCTGACATAGCTCTCCCATGCAGGCAAGCTGAATTTCCTTGCAGTATTTCAAGTGAGATATTTACTGCCAGTGTTAGCCAAATAAAGGATTTTTGAATGCTCCATTATTTTGAATTATTTTCCCTTTTCTTTGCATACTGGGCTGGAAACAGCTCTCAGCAAAACAACCTGCCTTTCCCACAGCAAAATTCAGGAGTTGCTCCCCAGACTCTGCTCCTGAGAGCTGGCATGCTTGGAGCAAAACCAAGCTGCAGGATTGGATTTTTCCAAGGGAAGATACCTGCCATTATTCAAAAGAAAATTATGCTTTTCCATTGAACATTGCCATCACGTAGCTGGCAGCTGCATGAGCAAGAGGGAGCAGGACTAACAGACTGTGCCACAGTTAAAAACATAGTTGAATTTAAATTGCCAGTTGTGAATCTGTTTAACAGGATCATTTACAGAAGCACATTAGTCACCTGAGTGTTTCTGCAGAGCTCAGTGGAGTGGGTAACATGACTATTTGAATTTCTCTTACAGGAAGGAGAAACTGGTGGTGCAAATTCAGAATATTCTTCACTGCAAGGCTGTGTTTTTGGGGAAAATGTGTGTGCACCCCAGGTGAAGATGCACACCACTGTCACCAGAGGAGGTCCATATTGCCTCACTCAATTTTCTAAAAGCTTCTCTGCTCAGAGCAATCTCCACGTTTGTACCTCTGTCATCCACTTCCTTTTCCTAAAACCACTTGCCCTCAAACTTCCCCAGTTCTCTTTCTGTCACCAGGCAGGGCAAGGATAGCTTCACAAAATTCAGCTTCTGCACATGCAGATGGATGTTGGGCTGCCCTGTGTGATGGAGTGACCACCTGGGTCTGTGCATGTGCAGGTGTGTGTTGTTCCTGGGCAGCAGTCGGGGTTTGGTGGCTCCTCCATCGCTTCTCCAAGCACAGCATAAACATTTCCCCTGCCTGGTCTTTTGGGGCTGTCTAGAGAAAGTCTGGAAAATTCCAGATAGTTTTGTTGGATTATGTTTAACCCACTCACTGGATGAAGGCTGGGACTGATTGTCCCCCATGCTGATTGTCCTTCAGCACCTTAAAGCCAGGCCAGTTGTCTCAGACATCAGGAATTCTTGTTTTACCCCTTCAAAACTCACCCGGCAGCCATCTCTTGCAGCACATAGTTTGCTATTGCTGGCATCATGCTAGAATAAAAAAAAAAAAAAAAACACTATAAGAAAAGTAAAATACTGCATAAAAGAAAACCCAAACCAGAATTCAAGATTGTTCCTTAAATATGTGACTTTCTGTTTCTTGTATGAGAGAAATTGGGGACCTGGGTTTGTTCCCTCTCCCTTGGCCCTCTTGAAAGTGAGTGAGACTTCTGCTCCTAAATTACTCCAGCCTTTTGGAAGGCTGTCTAGTGTCTTTGCCATCTGTTTGTCCTCCCACCTCTCCTCCTTGCTCATGCTGCTCTCTGGAGCACTGCTGCTTCTTGCTGCTGCTCCTGTGCATGTTCCTTTGGACTGATTGGTGGGATCCTGGTCACAGCTCATGGTGACAGCACCTCAGAGCAAATAAATGCAGGACCAAACTGAAGCTCCCTGTGGATGAATCTAAAATCTAGGCTGGAATGACCTGAGCAGGGGATGTTGATATTGAATGTTCCTTTCTGTTAATCAGTTATGTATGGTGGCCTGAGTAAATGGGTGTATACTGGGCTGGGTGCAGCAGTTTAACTTCCAGGAGCTTGTGTCTGTAGGCTGGGGTCACAAACAACGAGGGTGGAGGAACCAGGAGCCTTTAGCAAGCCCAGAAGAAGTGGAGGAGTCCAACACACACGAACAGGGCAGCAGCTGCTCCTCAGGGCTTGCAGACTCCACACATCCAGGTAAAAGCAATGCCCTGATCCAGCCAGGCAAAGCAACACTGCTACAGCCACCCCCAGGGCAAAGAATCAGCAGCAGAGACCCTTTAGCTGCCCTTGATACATCTGTGCTCTGCTGTAATGTAAAGGAAGGTGTGGGTGAGACTGCAGCCTAGCACAGCTGGTTTTTTAGAATCTCATTTTGTTTGAGGAAACAGAAAATGCTGTTATGTAACATGTGACAAAACATTATTTATTTTAAAAAAGGGGGAAAAAAGGATAGAAATTGACAGGGAGTTTATTCCTCCAGCATATTCATGTAAAAGTTAAGATATTTGAATCAATGTTTTAAAGAGAGGAATTTAAAGCAGGAAAACCCAAGACATAAGTTTACCTAATTTAAAGCAGAAAAGCCAATATAAGTTCACCTAAATGAATGACAAGCATGCATCAGTTCCATCAGAGGTTGATGTGAGGTGCCCAGAGATACTCTTGGATAGTGGGAGTTGTTACTCACTGGGCTGTGTCTTTGCAAGTGGGAGTTTGGGGTCACAACTTTATGGCTCTAAATCCGGTATCACATTGCCCAGTGGAAAATGTTACAGCCTCTGCACACTGTAAGTATTCTGTGCCACAAGCCTCAAACTTTCACCACTTGACTGTTACACCACCTGGGTATAATTAGCAGTTTGGCATCAGATGGCAACTAGAAAATTATGTTCAAATGGAAAACCTAAGCAACCTGATTTCCAATTTTCATTTTATACAGATAAGAACAGACACCACAAATGTATAGTCCCTTCTGTGCACTGATTCTCTCAAACAATTCAGAAGCTTTTTTCTTTTAACCGAGGATGTAGCTGGCTGAATGCACACGAAATACATTGTTATTAATGCAAATATATTCAAATTAGAAGCTATCTGTGGTATATTTTACAGAAGCTGTTTCAGTGTCAGCACAGCACAGCCACATGAAACCCACCTGGCCACCTGTGAGGTTTCTGGTTTCAGAGCCAGCTCCACTGAACCTGGCCCTCGTTGCAGAGTTAATTGGAAATATTTGTCCAGGGAACTCGCCTGGCAGATTTTGTGTGTTGTTTGATTTCCTCATTCTTGGCGTTTAATCTGTCATATCAGAATGTGTGGTTTGGTGCAGTTGGTTGGTACCGTCCAGAGGAGGGGATGGAGCCAGAGCAGCTCCAGCTCCCAGCAGATGGTGAAGAGGAGGGGGACAAGATTGAGAATTTGGAGGAGGAGGAGGAGGAGGAGGAGGAGGAGGAGGAGGAGGAGGAGGAGGAGGAGGAGGAGGAGGAGGAGGAGGGCTGATGGACAGCTGCCTGCTGATAGCAGGCTCAGGCTGGATCTTTGGCACTCAGCACAATGCCCTCCTTAGGGCAGAAGTGATAGCAGTAAGATATCTCTATGCAGGATCGCTGGCTGAGTACCCCAGTGTAATTGCCAACTAATCCTAATTGTGTTTGTTCTTTAATCCAAAATTAATCTCAGCTAAGTCATCTGGACTCTTAAAAGTAAAAGCATTTGTTTCACTGCTGCTCTAAGGATAGGTAAATCTCTTCTTCCTTGCTCTTTTTAAACTTTTGTGCAAGGAAGGCTTTTTTAAGCCCTTTGGCCAAATTTTTTTTTTCTTAAACACCAGTGACAAGAATATGAAAGCAATTAGAAAATTTTTATGGGATTAAAGCTCATGTACAAAAGACATGTTGATTCCTTGTCCTCCAAAGAGGGCAGCATGGGTTTTGCAATCAAACCTAGGGGGTTCACCAGGGGTTCATGTGCCATAATGTACGTGGTAGGTAGGAAAGTAATTAATGGAATTACCTTTGATTAAAAAACCAAACACCTCCCTCCCCCAGACAGGGTAAAAGGGGATAGTCAAAAACCTCTTTCAATTTTTAGAACTGAAAAAAAAAAAACCTGTATTCTTCACTTTTGGGAAAAAATGTTATCTGTCAGTGATAAACAGCAAAGTGGGCACACTTCTGACTTTACTGATTTTGTAATATGTTATTTCTGTCTCTTTCTCAACAGCAAAGAGATGCCTTGCTGCATGGACAGCTTTTTTTCTAATTCCATATTAAATTTCCATATAGAGTAAAATTAGATAGGATACAAAAATTATTGATTTGATACTTATTAGAATTTTCCTCCCCACCTGATTTTCAGCAAATGGAAACGTTACTGTTTATATCCGCTTCCTTCTAACCACAGATATGCCAACACTTTTCATAACAATGCTGAGAGAGGAAAAAGTGTTTTTTGAGGAAATTTACATACAACTCTCTGTATTCCTGTTTGTTACAAGAAATAATAATTTTAAAACTTTACGGTCTGGACTTTGTGCTCTTTGGAACTCCCAGCCAGTCTCAAACCATGAACTCTAAGCTTAGTGCTTGGAAACCATAAGGGTAACATCATTGGGAATTCTGCGCCAGTGAGGGCTCCAGGATGTGGCTGTGTGCCTTTCCCTGTACCTTACCCCAGTTCCTGTTTTCTTCTCCATTTGAAAGCCCTGTTTGAAGTTGCTCCTTAATCTCCTCAGTTGTTGACTTGAAAATGCAGCAGACCTCCTAAGTATGAGTCATGCCAGCCCTCAATCATCAGCATTGTCCAGAAATGCTCTGTTTCCCTTTTCATCTCCTCTTACCCTTTAACCAAGGGCAGCGATGATTCATAATGTAAAAGGACTTGATTTGCATTTGATATGAGGCAACAACTAATTCAAGATGAAGAAGCAGCATCAAACAGGCCTTGTAAAAAAAAGGGAAGGAAACTTTCTTATTTAATGTGGCCAAATCAAAAGTACAGGCATAGATACTATTCTTGAAAAATCAAAAGATACATTACACTGCCTTGAAAATCCCCTCATACAGATTCTGCAAATGTTTGAAAAAATCAATGTGTGTTAAAATATACTGTGTTCCAAACAAATCAAAATCTTGTTTCTCTTTTAAACATCTTTGCAATGAAACATTTCTGCTTTTTGTTTGTTTTTTTTCTTTTTGTTGTTTCCTTATTTTAACAGAAATTTTTGTGCTAAGCACTTTACAGGAGAGCAGAGCAAGATGAAAAAAAATCTCCCTTAAGAAATCTTTTTAGGAATGCACTTAAAGGGCACAAATCTCATCTTTATGTTAGACACAAGTAATTATGTGCTTACCTGCTATTGATGTCTTTAGGCATTAATCCCATCCTTAATGTTAAGTATATTTCTAAATTATTTTCCTCCATTGAGGTCTAAATACACAAAACAGGGGGGAAATCTAGGGAGGGATCAAGACAAAATGGCTATAATAAATCTTGCGAGTCTAGAAAGTTACTTCAGGGATCTTGAGCTGCTAATATTGATCAACTCTGGGTGAGTAATGCAGCTGAGCAGGAGCAGACTTTGCAGAACAGCTGCACCCCAAAGTCTTGGGGCAGTTTCCTGTGAAGCAAATTATTATATAACCTACAAATGTTGCATGTCTCTCACCCTCTCTTTTGCAGAACTCAGTTTGCCCAGAAGATGGCCTTGAAAAATACTCTGGTGGAGATGAAAATGGAAACTTTTAGTAACATACTGAAGGAATGAGATGGTTTCCTTTCCCTCTGGCTGCCTCTTGACATTGAGCTTCTGTTGCTTCCCTTTTCCCATCTACCATCATTATGGTTGTCTACCTGAACTCCAAGCTCTATGAGGCTCATCCTTGGTCTTCAGCTGGCGGCCAAAAAAAATGACTTGGCATTTTCAAAGTAAGCTAACAAGTGCACAAAGGAAGAGTTTGGGGAAAAGCCAAACTCCCAGAGCAAGGTCAGGCTGCTCATTGGTAGGTGTAAACTAAAATAAGGTCTTGGACCTCACTGAGGACTTAAATTTCTCCATGAAGGGGGGGCAAAATTTACCTGATGATGCAGCAAATTCTTCAGAGCTGTCCAGAGGCCTCTGAGCTGGTGCTCCTTGGGTTGTAGCTCTCCACAATGCTTTGTTCACTTCTCAGACTGGTGTTGGCCAGTCCCCTCTCCATTTCTAGTCTGCTCTGATTAGGATCTTGGAGCCTCAGGATGTCTGCTTGCCCTCTTTCTTTTGTGCAGCTTTAAGGGGGGCACTATTTGTGTGGACTTTCTCAGTAATCTCAGAGAAATGAATGAACTTGTTTTACAGGACACGAGTGATTTTCATAACTCTGTTTGCTGTCACGTATCTTCAGTGTGCTATTATGTGCATAAAAAGACTTTTAGTCATGTGATATACTGTCACAGTGTCTTCTGTATCAGTTTGTTTCAATACATTTGCAAATATATTTACAAATTTACAAAAAATGCTTTAATACCATCTTTGGTTCTCCAAGGCAAGTAACTTCTATGCAAACAGAGATTTTGTATGTGTGGTCACAAATTTCATGGTTGAGTATGAATACGATCATTGACCTTCAATGATCATATTTCTGGAAATTAGGAATAACCATATAATCACAGAATTTTTAAGACTGGAAAAGACCAAAATCATTGAGTCCAACCTGTGTCTGATCCCCACCATGTCACCCAGACCAAGCACTGAGTGCCACATCCAGGCATCCCTTGGACACCTCCAGGGGTGGACACTCCTCCACCTCCCTGGGCAGCCCCTTCCAATGATTAACATCCCTGTAGGTGAAGAAAATCTTCCTGATGATCAGCCTAAACTTCCTCTGGCACATCTTGAGTCTCCATCTGCTTGTCCTGCCAACCAAAACATGAATTTTTATTTGTCTATGTACGTAGAGGTCTAGAGGTCTTACGTTGTTTAAAATTACAGTTTCTCCCCTACCCCTCTAGTTTCTGAATATTCCTATTTTTGGCATTTGCTATTGTATTGTTAGGGCTTTATTCTCCCCTGAATCTGCATTAATTTGAAATCAAACACCTTGTGATTTTAAACCCTCCATTTTTGGTGTCCACAGACTTTGCATGTACTCACTTTTGTATTTCCTATGTTATAATTTTACGCACCAATGATAGAACCTCTGAGCAGAGTGCTATGTGCCACATAAATTTCTCCTTCTAAGTTGTTAAGAGGAGTAGGTTTACACTCAGAAGTCAGCCTTAATCACTGGCATTACCTTTGGCAAAGTCTCATTTTTGCGTTTCTGTCTCTTGCAGTGACCGATCGCATCCTGCCTGAGACCCAGAAAATTTCTTGAACCTATTTACATGAGCAACATCAGACTCTGGTGTTTGCACCACCTCTCTTTTACTGAAAACTCAGACAGAGTGTCTGCTGACACAAGATCTTTTCCAGGTTTATATTCTGGCTGTAAATCATCCATCTGCAATTGAAATCACTTTTTCTGTTTGTGAAACGCTTTTCTCCACCACTGGCACAAGCAGTTTACAGCCTGCTTTGGCAAACGAGGAGCTGGAGGGTTGTGCATGCATAAGCACTGGAAGTTTTAATTTTTCTATCCATATTTGCTGGCATTCCCTTTTTTTTATGTTTCCTGCAGCATTACCTACAGTCTGATGATTTCTGTAGTTGAAAAAATGTTGTTGCAAGACCTCACATAGCAGGTCCAGGTGATGATTCTGTATAGGAATTACCACCAGTCAATCAAAGGAAGGGTGTCTTCTTCATAAGCTGTTCCTAGGCTAATTATTACTATTATTATTATTAATGTGTTTTGTACACATTTTTTGCAGACTAAGGTTTTTTAGATCAACAATTAGGGCGGTAAAATTGGACAGAATTTTTTTTCCAGCCAAATTTATCATTCATGTGTACTTTCCTTCTCTGTAAGTAAAGAAATATTGATAGCCATCTCTAACCCCCCAAGGCCTAGAAGGGCCCCTAGATCAGTCCTGGTTTTCCTATAGAAGTTAATTATTCACTTCTGCCTTTACATTGCTGTCTGTTATGTTCCAGGCTTGCAGCCCCAACTCCCTGTCCATGATACCCTTCTATTGTTTATATTCACAGCAAAATACCATCCCTAAACTTCAGTGTATTCCCATGTCTGGATATCCTTTCAGGAAATTATATGGGTGCAGAGCACAGCCTAATATTTACAGGGAAGCACTGTGTTTAGGGGGTCTAGGTTAAAATTTCACAGACTATAATTTTCTTTCTAAAGAAATTTTCCACCACCCCATTGAATTAATGAGGGTGAGATGAGAGGAAGAGGGGGAAAATGCATTTATTAAGAAACACTCTTCCTGGTAGACATGTGGAGATCTGTACAGGTTTGGTCCCTTAGGGGATGGGTAGAACATGAAATCACAGAATGATTTGGCTTGGAAGGGACATTAAACTCTTCTCATCCCACCCCCTGACATGGACAGGGGCACCTCCCAGGTTGTTCCAAGCCTTTTTCAGCCTGGCCTTGGGCACTTTCAGGGATGGGGCAGCCACAGCTTCTCTGGGCACCCTGTGCCAGCACCTCACCACCCTCACTGGGAAGAATCTCTTTCAAATACCCATTCTAATTCTACTCTTTCTCAGTGTGAAGACATTCCCCTTATTCTGTCACTTCATTCTCTTATAAAAAGTCCCTCTCATTCTGTCTTTTAAGCTCAAGGTGTGGGTAAAAGGTTTCTGCTTCCTCTTTTGGAGCTGGTAGACAAAAGACCCATTCTAAAAGTGTATCAGTACTCTCTTCTGGATTCAGAGCAGTAAGTCTAATTTCTTCCTTAAGTTTTCATCTAAGTGTGCTTCTAAGTATGTGTTGGCACACATGCAACAGGGAATTTGAATTCTGCTAACTTTATTTTGTGTTCTGTTGATAGCTATTCTGTGCCATTAAAAACATCTGAGAATATATTTTTTAGCTTTTAATGGCTTCTGTCCTCCTACTGTATTCACTTTCTTAACAGCATAATATCTGGCATTTTCACCCCTTGAGTAAGTACTCCTTTTCCTGAAAATGTTTTATAAGAAAGCAATTATAAATGTTATTTCTTCTAGATTTTGTTTTACTTTCACATGAAGTTCACATTCACATGGTATGGTTTGATTTTACCCTAGTGTCATCAAAGAAAGATTTTATCAATGCTTTCCCTATAAATAGGCTTTCCTTTCAAAATTATTTTGGTAACTAAGCTGACTAGTATCCTGTACACACTCTCTGGGTGTGAGAATAACTTATGCACCCAAATCTAACCTAGAAAAACCTGTAGAAGGAAAAGAGTAAAAAGAGTTCCACAACATTTCCTTCTCTTTTATTTCTCCCAGTACTGGCTTTTTGTCTTGGTACTTGGCTAAGTCTATGGCTAAAGTTTTGGTTCTGTGATCCACAGAGCTAAATCAACATCTGATTACAGCTTTAATCAGTCACAGTGAAAAAAAATTAGTGCTAAATACATCAGAGGTTTTTTCCATCTTTTTGTCTCTTCTAGGAAATTTCTATCCCCATAGCTTGATTTTCCCCAAAACTGTAGCATTGTGATTTTTGTAATTTAGAATGGCAACTAGTTTGCTCTTCTCTTAATAAATTGAATGTTTCTGACCTAGTTCTATGTAATAATAGCCTCAGTGTCTTCACAAAGAGGAAAATATTGCTTGGACCTCTTCCAGTTGTGTACAGATGTAGTGGAGCAGTGCTGTGGTTGACGAGAGCCCTGCCCTTATCCCCTTATCTTCTCCTCAGGTTCTGGAGGTTGCCTCCAAATTAATGGCACCACATAATGCTCATTCACCACCCCAGGGAGAACCTTGCATTGCCATTTACAAGCCATAGATGGACTTTTATGGAATAAGCTAACTGTGAAAAGAGGGAATTAGTGAGAAACCCAGGCAGAGGGGCTCTCCACAAAGTCAGCAAACATCTAAGGACAGGATGAAATGAAATTAAATGCTCCATGACTTTTAGATGGCCAGTTCTCTTGCAGCTTGTGTCCTCTTTTGCCCTAAGCCACAAAAAACATTGCCATCATTCTCACAACAGCAATAACATGTTTTTTTTTAAATCATGTTCCAGTTGCTGTTATGCATGATCTGGAAAGGAAAATACCTGAGGCCAATACTTGGCAAACTCCTTTTGTGTAGCAGCTAAGATTAAATAAAACTACTACTGAGCTAATAATCAGAGCAAATTTATACCCTAAACCATTTCTGAAAATTTTTATTCATTTTTAAAAAATCAAACTAACTTTCCTGCCACAATTTTTCAAAGAAATATTAGAAATATTAGAAAATAAAAAAGAAATAATAAGGATTATTTACAGTGCATAGATTACATTTTTAATGTTTTTTGGGGCATGCATTCTGAAAATTATTTTATTCCAGTATTCAAGATTTTAGAAATTAATATTTTCCCAATACACTTCATTGAATTACTCACAAAAATAATTGAGTAAAGCTCAATTTAGCATTTCTATCAAGTTATTTACTGTTTATCTCAACCGCTTCTGCAGTGGAGAAAAGGGGAGGCTTCAGGTAAAGCCAAGAACCTGTAAAAACTCATCTTTTACTCATATAGGATGATGTAGATTCTATCCAGTTTCAGAGGAATGACACAGAATGGGTTTTGCATAGTTTGTTAGAGTCAGACTGATTTTAAGTCAAATAAGTACAAAGGAGAGCAGGTTGAAGAAGGAGACCAGTGAAACTCAGAGCAGGATTCAGGATTTGCAATATCTATCTGTTCTGAGGGCTATGAAGTTATGCTTATGCATATTCTCACAATCTCTTTGGTCTTCCCACTCTAAAGAAGTTTGCAGTAAAGATTTGGGTTATTAAAATACTCCTAAGGTAAACTAATACCTTGAAAAGCACCAGGTGAAATAGCACTTTCCAGGCTCACAGCTGATTTTCCTGTGTTTTGGAGCAGCGTAACTCTAAGCCAGGATGTCACAGTACATGAAGTTCCTGTGAAAGTTGGTTGGGATATATCCTGAAGGATTGTTATGGAGCATGCAAGCATGAAATATGGATCCAAAATATAAAAATGGACACAGAAATCTGCAGCTAGTTTGGCCTATGCAAGATAATGAAAAAAACTGCATGAGATTTGTTTAGTTTGAGGATTTTTTTGAAAAATTCAGAATAAAAACTGTGTTTGTCTGAAGCTTTATTCAAATCCACTAACTTGTCTACTGATTCTGAATCCTTCTTTCAGATAAACCTGGGCTGATTTATAAATTGGTATCAAAATCTCACTAAACCATGGTTTTGAGCAGTTTAAACTGGCCATGCTATAAAATCGAGGTAGCAGCCAGTGGTTTTGGCCAGGTTTTTCAGTGGCTATTTTGAGTTCAGCAGAGCCCCAAGCTCAAGATGGAAAACCTGGAGGTGCCAAACCTGTCCTGCTCCCTGCCATGAGCTTTGGCAGGGCTGCAGGGGCACACAGGGGAGCTGGGTCTGCTGCTGCATGAAGGACTCCAAGGGGAGGAATCTGCCCTTTCTCCCCCAGCATTCTGAGATGTGCTCAGCCACAGAATAAAGTGTAAGAGTGTGTCTGCAAAGGGCTGAAAAGCTGGTCTGGGCAGGGAGCACTCAGGCAGAAGAGTAACTGCTGCAAGTTCAAGACTTTTATCCAGTTGTGAGTTGAGAGTGTTTCTACTTGTGTTATTATGTCTATTATTATTAACCTCTTTCTTCAGCTCATGCTGGATTTTATCAGCAATGTGTGTTTTGAGAGCCAAACAGCTCCTTTCGGAATGGGGCTTGTGCTTCTGTGACCACTTGTTTTGCATCTGTCTTGGGTGATTCAGGAGCAAATTCATCCACTTGTCTCCTCTGCAGTATAGCCCTGCTGTGCTTCTATTACGTGCATGATTTCACATATTAAATTTATTTCTTCTGCTGCATTTATTTTAAAACTTTATTCAGCCATGTGCCTCTCGGTGCATTTAAAAGGAGCCACAAATATTTATGAGGCAATTTTAACACTTACCAATTACTTTTGTGGTGTTTGGTACTTTAATAGCTGTAGTTGTATCAGCCTTGGCTGATATTTCCTAATTATTCATATCCTGACATGTTATCAGCCATCATAGAGCATTACCAGCATCATTTTAAGCTCTCTTCACCTTCTTCAGTCTGGGTTTTATTTGAAAAGCAGACATGCAGTCCCCAGTGAGAATTAAAGTAGAAGCATTAGCTTGCAAAATATATGCCAATGACCTAATGATTCTGACATTTCCACAATACAAGCTTTACAAGAAGGCATGCAGACAGCAAAGTCTGTTTTTCTATCTCATATTTTTTTAATGGCTAAATGTTTGGAGGAAACAAAATGGATTTATTCTGCTCAATCCAGGGTATAATATCAGGACTTATCCGGTTCCGGGCCCCAGGGCTTCAGACAACTAACAAAACACATCTTACTTCTGCTCTGCTAGCTCTCTGTTATGCTTTTCACATGCAGGAAGAAAGAGTAAAAGCATAACCCAATTGAATAAAGCAGCATGGCCTGCTATTCTTTGCTTATGAAGCATCACATGATAGACACCAAATTAAGAAGAACCCCCCCACCTGTGGTTAAGTATGTATGCAACTGTCAAGCTGTTTTATCTAATATAGAGGGAATTTCACCATTCCCTTCACTGCCAGAGTACAAGAATATGTTTAAAATGTTAATGCCTTACCAAAGCATGCTTCATTGTTTTTGAATAATCCAGTGATTTTACATAATTTAAATAAAAATCAAAGCTGCTCCCTGATCTATTTTGAAATGCTCCTACCTTTCAAAGCCTTTGCTCTGATATATGGAGAGAAGGCTAATCTGACATGGTTCTCCTTACAGAGTTTAAGTTGCAATTTGTTTTTTGGCTCTTCAGTCACTGTTTATGTAAGGATGTATTGGGATAGGGCTGTCTGCCATGATATGGCAAAAAAAACAAAACCATCTTTCCTAATAAAAATAAGATGCTATTTAAACAAGAGGCTAAAGGAAATCTATCCTCTCTGTTGACCTTTCAGACTGTGGTAAGCACAGAACACACAGTGCCAATTTTATGACACAGTCATGTCAAATAGATTGTATGTGACACATTTGAGCTGTGCTTTCAAAGAAGGTTTAGATGTAAGAGTCAGGAGGGAAAACCAATTCAAATGTGTTCTAGTTGCTTTTTGTGCAGTGACTTCATGGACCAACCACCTAATGACTAAGACATGCCATTTGCAAGAACATTCCCTTAACCACAGATTTTTCTGGTTCATTTGCTTGAAGAACTCCAAAATTTTCCTGTCATTGCCCAGGAAATCGCAAGCAAATCTGGTGGTGGTGTCAAAGACTTAGAGGTGCCTGGCATCTGTTGGAGTACTGAGCTGGTCATTTCCTCCTTTGTGTTTTTCCTTTCTCTCTTTTCAGCCTTTACCTTCTCAGGCAATGAGCTGGTTTCAGGAATTTCTCATACCTTCAGAGAGTGGGATCCTTGCAGCAAAAGAGCTTAAATGTCAGAGGTGGGTTTTGGACATTAAAACCATGTAAACCTGGGTTGCTTTTTTGTGATGCAGTGTTCAGAAAACAAGCCACAAAAGAACCATTTCAAATTCAGCAGAAGGAGTCACACTGCAGTTCTCATTGCCAGGCTCTGTGACAGAAATTTTCCAAATACCTGTGTGTTGATCAAGGACATGCAAGTTTCAGAAGTGGCTTCTCACTGGGTGCAAAACCCCTCAGTAGTCCTTGCTGAGCATGAGAATCATTAGTTGCTTTCAAATAATTCAGGATTTAGCCTGGAATTTGCATGACTCCTTTTCTTCCCACATTTTTTCCCTGCAGTTGCTGATTCTCTCTGTGCATGTAAAAGCACTGCTAGGGTTGTCATTAATGTACAGCACCTCTTTTCTTCTTAACATTGGCTTCTCTTTACTGCAGAGGTGAAAGCTGTGGAAGCCTTCTGCCTTTGAAGAACTACTTAAGATGAAATGGTTCTGAAGTGCATTTAAGGGTGTTTACTTTAGGCACTTTATTTTTTTCTTTATTTTTATTCCTATTGGAACTGGCTAATGTTATTCATTAAACTAACAATTTCTCCCCTGCCTGTTCTTAAGTGTGACTTGTGACCTTGCAATCTGTGTATTTTGTCATCACAATGTGTTACCATGGAACTGATTTTGATGTCATGAATAAGGGCATTGTGAGTTTCCACGTTCCCAAGCATATTTGAGACACAGGTTTGGAAACAAAAATGACTTCACCAGTTAAATATTGTTAGATCCTATAGTATATCAAAGGTAAGAACACTTGTGCCCTATATTCCTTTACATAGAAGAACCTGAGGTTAGGAATTTCAAAGCAGGTATATACAAGAATGACACTACAAATAGCATTTCACAAGATTAAATATTTTGTGAGAGTATTGAACTCTAACCCCTTTATGTTACTGTAGACAAAAATCTTTCATATTGTTCATGGAGTCTCCTCAGACTGTCTAGTAGGGATTCTGTCTAAAGAGGAAGAAATGCAGTGTGCTGAACAGCTCCAGGATGCTGCTGGGACTTAACTCCTTCAAGACAATAGTGGCTGAAGGGAATTTTCCACCCAAGATCACTCACAGGCAGGCAGAGGGCAATGCACCATTGCTGCTTTTGAAGCTGAGAGGAGTAGTAAGGATTTTTCAGAAAAGAGCCTTGCGCACAAAGGGAAAATACACTTTTGTTGTGCAGCAGAATACATGTATTGCATGCTTTAAATTGAAAAAAAGCAAGTTCCCTCAGTGATCTACCTACCCACATGAGGTTAAAAGTGTTCAATGGAATCTCTTGTCAAGCTGTTCCCCAGGGTGTTTAATTCATCACATTTAAAGTCTTGATAGCATTCTATTATAATGGAGAAGTTTGAAAAGCCTCAAGTGGGGTTAAAGTCCTGGGTTGCAAAAAAATCTAGTTTAGCAGGAACCACATCTATAGTTCTGTTTACTTCATCTGCTGAGGTTTTTTTTTCCAGATGAGGCTTACCCATCCATTGCATTTTGCAATCTATCTCAGCAGCATTTTGCTCCTGGCAGCAGGCAAATATGTCCTCATTAAGTAAAATTTATGCTAATACCATTCTGATTAGCAGCAGTCATTGATATTCACTCTCATTAGCTAAATTGGTTCACTGGAAGACATCCCGTTGAGGGGATTTTTTTTTCTGTTTTAAATGGAATATAAAATGTATGGATTCACAGAGAAGACAGATGATGATAATTATACCCTGTGTTTACTCCAGCCATGTTTTTTATCCTAAAGCCTCCTGAAGTACTTTGCAGCATTTAGATCTGCAAGGAGGGAGAAGATATTTTTCCCCCTTCAGAGAAAAATCTCTGTCAGATATAAAGAAGCCATTCTGGTTTTACTGTTCTTAGCACAGATGACACAAAGGAGTGAATGTAGGTGCACTTTTTGATGACACAAAATGCAGGACATTTCATAGGAAATCTGGCCAGGGAATAAGCTCAATTCATGGAGTAATGGGACTTTCTGCATGCAGTCTTTTTGGAGTAACCTTGTGATTCTGAGTTAACATCTCTTGGAGCTGGGCCTGCACCGATATTGCAAAATTATCCTCAGTGTGAACCTTTTGTCAAAAATACAAAGATCCTCATCTTTATAAATCTGTTCATCTTTATAAATCTTGGTTGAAGGGAATGATAATTTCCACTGAGAATTTTATTCTATTTTCTCATGTTAAAACACACATGATCAGCTCAAGCCATGGTTTGATGCAGTCTGGTGTGATGCTGTGATGAATTACTGTTTTCTCTTAGCTCTCTTGAAGGGCTCTTGTCGGGCAGAAAAGACCAAGTTGGAAGCTGTTATTGCCAAGGTGTGATAATTGCGCCATTAACACTGTTAGGTCCAAAACAGATTTCTTTGTATCATAGCCTCCAATTCAAGTGCAAAAAAGGAAAGCAGTGCTCTTAATGCCTTATATTCTTACTCATATTAACAAAAAATCCCAGTTAATGTCTCTCTCTATATGCAGACCTATCTGTCCTTTACAAACTCTGCCTCTATAGTAGTCTGATAAAGTTCTGTTTACCTTTAAATATTGACTCTGCACATACTCCGTTCTCTTTAAAGAGGAAAAACATTTCTCTGGTCCGCCCAACCCTTGACCTTCCTAGAAGGATTATAAACAAGGATGTCTCTTCTTGCTAATTTTTTACCTTTTGGATCTGCAATCAATCCTGCTGCTTCATCAAGGCTGCTGAGCAGCAAACAGATGGCAGCAACCACTGACCACTGGCAATGGTGAGATGGGAAACACTGGCCTGCAGTGACCTTTGACTGGGCTTGAAATTCCTCAGTTTGCCTTTGAATTCGCATCCCTGAATAGCTCACATCACTCCTGTGCAATAATTGCAGCCTTTTCACATGTGCACTTCTGTTTCAAGTCTCTTATATTGATCTAATCTTTCTCCTGTAATCAAAACTAGTTCCACATCCAAAAGATGCTTTGGAGGGGAGATCTGTGGCCACAAGCAGCAATGTAAAACCACCCAGATGCAGATAAATTGCCATTCTCTCCCACTGCACAGAGAAATTGGGTACTAATGGTATAGCAATTACTTTGTTTCCATGGTAACATGTGTGAGCGCTATAAATAATGTTTGATGTTTATAAACAATTCAGTTTACACTGAATTATATACACTATTTGTATGCTAATATATGGGATGCATTTCTAGTTGTTTCACAGCAATAGAAGAGCAAATAGAAAGCTGCAAGTTTGGTGAGCACTGCACTGAACCATGTGATTATTATTTTTTCCCATGTCTATGTCCAAAGGAAAAGCTGCATGAGCTGAATGTATTTTCTTTCATACACTCAATAATGGAAAAAATCCTGGAAAGAAAAACTTACAGAATTAGCAGATGGTTTTGCTCCCCATCATCATTACAGTACTGGAGGTTTTGTCCCAGAAGGTAAAAACTATTTAGGTTGTAATTCAGCAAAATGCTTCTGAGCATGCTTATTTTTAAGCTCGTGAAGTGATAAAATATCTTAGTTCGATGTTTTAAAATGGCTTTATTTTTTCCACCGTTTATTATATAACAGCAAAATATTTTCTCTGTTTAAGATTTGGCCATGAATTTTCACTTTTTTTTCACAAAACCAATAAGAAGCAGCTGGTATTTGTTCAAATAACATATAGATTCACTGCATTAGCAGTTTATTTGCTAGTCACAGGTAGTGGTCAGGGGGGAAAAAGGGCTACTACAAGTATTTAATGGAGTTGCAGAGAAGGCAGGTTTTAAGAAGGGGCACATGAATGCCCACTGGCAGCTGGAAACACCAGCACAGAGGCATCTGAAAGGATGGGAGGCAGGAAGGGAATTCCTGCTCCCTCCTCCTGCCTGGCTGGGGAAGCAGAGCTCTCTGGAGCAGCTCCCTGGCCAGGGGCCAGCCTGGCTGGAGCTCTGCTCCTACCTGGGCGAGCTCTAATTGCTGCTGCTCACTCTCTGAGCTCTGTTTGTACTTGTTTGGCTTGGGAGCTGGGACAGGCTTTAGCAGCCAGGCTGGAAGAGGGAAGCAAACAGGAGCGAAGAGATTTATGTTAGCAGGCTGTGAGCGCTCACAGGGCACAGCACCTGTGGGCAGACACGTAGACAGCAGTGGGTACGCCTCGGGAACAGCAAGAGAGTGCCATTTACCCATTGTTAAGGAGTAAATGAAACACACTGCATTAAATTTGCTCCTTGGCAGCCATCCCAGTTGAACTGCCATGCTGGTTAGCTGTGGATACCCCTGTATTTACATTAAAATAGCTCCGAAAATTTCACCTTTTTTCATGCCCTCAGTATGCAAACTCAATCTCTTCAGGCAAAGCATGGAGGTGTGCTGGAGGCTGAGGTTTCACCTCTCTGGTTCCTAGCTCCACACCATGGCTCTTTGCAGGTGGCAGGGCAGCAATTCCAGCCCATTCCCCTGAGCAGATGGGGTCCCCTCTGCCTTTGATTTCCTGACACAAGCCACAGTCAAAATGACACCAATGGAATATTTGCTTTGTCATCTGGGCAAGACTTGTTTGTTTGCGTCACCCACGCTCAGAGTGACTCCTCAGCCTGTGCTGAAGCTGTCTAGCAAGAGGCAGCATGTTTATTTTGCACTGTTTGGTTATTGGTCTGGAAAAGAAAGACACTTGGCTTTTGGGAAAGCACCAAGGAAACAAATAGGAGCCAAATAATGAGATTAAATAGTGTGGGATTCAGTCAAGGGCTGTTATCATTGTGACAGAGCTGCAGGGTCACTTGGGAAGCTCTGCTTGGGCACTGACTGCATCCTGTCCCTCCCTGTCATAAATAACTTCTCCATCACTGGCCTCCAAGTGTTCTCCTGAGCTGGTGCCACGAGATGCAGGAACAACCACACCAAGTTTCCCATCAGTTTTCCTGCAGCTCTCAAAGTCTTGCCCTCTGCCCTCCTCTCCCCCAGAGGATGCAGAAGCGGTCATTAACCACGAAGTGCAGAGAAGCCAAACATCTTCCACTTGGAAATACTGAAAATGACTGAAAATAGCTCCAGCCATAGATTGCCTGTGGTGTGGCTGCTGGTAGGAGTGTTCCTGTGTTCCACAAATAGCTGTAGGGAGGTTTCCAAGCCCTGCTGAGTCTGTGCCTTGCTGCACCTACCGTGTGCTCCCTGACCTCCATGCTCAGTTTGATCTCTCCAAGGTGTCCTCTGCTACCCCTGACCTCAGCACTGAATTTCTCTAGGGTCTGCTGAATGAAGGAAAGGGGAAAATACCCCAGGCTTTGGGGAATATTTCACCAATGACATCCCAGGTCAGGCCAGTAAACTCCTATTTAATTGCTTGTATTTATTTTAAAACTACGGCAGTATATGATAGCCTGGCTTTGTTTTAATGGTGGACTTTGACTATTTCAATTTTGGTTTCTGTGTTTTGGAGTTATCTTAATATCTTTTAAAAGTACTTTTAACACCTTTTGGCTTCATATATTTCTCTAAGATTAAGATGGTGCTGTACTCCAATTTTGTTTGATTTGCACGTTTGAATTTGGAACAATAACAATAACAGTATATATCTGAGAAAGCTTAGAGAGAGGAAAAATACAGGACTATCTTCTTTTGGAACTGAAATATGAAACTATACTGTCACCCAGTCAAGGTTTTCACAAAAGTTGGAGGAAATCAAGATTATCAACTGCACTGGGACAGAAATGTTCAAAAAGCTAACTTGCTCTCTAACTAGGAGTACAATGATTTCCCCATCACAAATATACACACACATATACACAAGAGAATCCTGAAAATTATTCTCTTTCCAAGGAAGCACGAAAATTTATAGTTCCCTTGATTTAAGACAAGGTCTGGTTTGGACCAGCCATCTAATTTCAGTTTGATATTTGTGAAATCCTTCTGTATCTTGTTTCTAATTTTTTTTCAATCTTTTAGATTAAATATATTAAAATAATGCAAAAACTAGGACACTGAGGAAGCCTGCCTTAAAAAATGTCCTCACTCCCTAGCCTTCTGGTTTTATATAGAATTTGAGAGATGCATCACAACTCTGTTTTTGTCTTGATTAATCTGTCTTTTGCCTTCAAATAATTTTTTTGCGAAGTTTTAAAGGCACACCAGACTTAGTTTATAGCATCCTCTAGTCTGGCTTTGCCTGGAGTCAGAGCTGGGTTTGGTGAAAACCATCACCTTGGAGAGGTTTCAGGCCAGGATCTGGAGCTGATTTGATTTATTGCTCCTCGGGCTGGTGCGTCTCACCTTGCAGTCCTGCACAGTGGAAGGGGAAGCTCAGCTCCCTCCTCTTTCAGCTGGGATGATGGGAGCAGGCAAACACTCGAGTGCTTTGAAGTGCCCCCAGAAAAGCTTTCAGGATGGTGGCCAACACCCTCTGCAAGTGCCTTTTGGATCTGTCTCAGCTTGAGTAGAGACATTTGAACAGGTATCAGGCTGGGAGGGAGTGTAGCCAACTAAACAGCTGAAGTGGAAAAAAGAAGCTCAAGTGAACCCACCTAGGGAAAAGAGGCAGCTCTTGAAGGCAAAAGGCTTTAAAACAGAAAACTGAGGGTAATGTTTTTAGAGGAAAGCAAACGCAGGTCCTTGGGAAAGCATTCATTTAGCTGGTTTTGAAAAAATTTATTTCTGTTTATTCTCTTTGCTAGTGGGTAGTTAAGGATAGGGAGAATGTTTCAGGAATTATCTAAAACAAAAATTGACAATTCTGGTACTTTCATTAAATGTGTTTGAAGTATACATGACTTTCTAATGCAGAATCAAAAACTACAAAAATGGTTCAAATATTTTTAGAGGCCATTCAATTCACTAAATTGACTTCCACTTCAGGAAAACATCCCCAAAGGAGTGTATTGACATCTTGTTATCTGCTTGTAAAACTGCAAATAATGAAAAAGAGTTCTAGCTCTCAATTCAATAAATAATATGATTTTAAAAGTATGCACTGATTAAAAATTAACATTTTCCACATCTACCTTTTCATTTTAAATTTGTAAATACAGCCAAAGCATAAAGTGGCATCACCAGGGATTGTTAAAGACTCATTGCTTCTTCCTCCAGGTCTTTGGGACTGAAAGTTGATATTTACAGATAAAATGGGGATATCTCTGGATAAGTTAATGGGAGCATTACAAACCCAGAAGTTTCTGGTTTATGCTCCTGAAGACTAGAGAAGCTGAATTTGAATAAGGTTTTTGGGAACAAAGAAATTTGATGTTGTGGCCTAATTGTCCTTTTTGCTACATTTTTTTTCCTTTTCTATAATTAACTTTATAACTGTATTGAGAATCTCAGTGATGATTTCTATTTCATGGAAGCATTTCAGCAGAGAGTGTAGGAAGTGTTGCAAAGGGTTTGGAGATGTAGAGTGCTAGGAATGTAATTAGCCAAAATTAGTATGGCTGAAAAAGTCCAGATATTCAACTTCTGTAAAAAGACCTTCAGCTTGAATAAAAAAACAGAGGCTTATACCAGGAACATTAATGCTTAGGAGTGGCTCTGTTTGACTAAGAAAATGCCATCAGAACCAAGTATTTATGACTAAACACACTTGAATAGAAAGCATGCAGAGAAAAACCTTGGTAGTTCTTTTGTCAAAAGCTGGCTGAACTGTAGCCCTGTAATAATTATGTACTGGATATCACAGCCAGAGGAGCTGGTAACCACAAACTGACTTCCTCATTCCTTCTCCTTCCTTCAGGAGTGGTTTGGATTAGGTAGCCACCTGAAATTTCCAAAGCACGTATTTTCTTACTGCGCTGCTGCGACCCATCTCCAGGTAATCCTCGCTTGGATTATCCCTAACACCTTCTTCTTTTGTTTCTTTCATGAAAAGTAAAGTTTATTAATGCATTGGCTCAGTAAATCTTTCCCAAGTCCCTCTGCATGTGTGCACATGCACAGAGAGTAAAGCAATTTATCCCCTAAAAAAAGACAACTGGGCACTCTTGAACACAATCCAACAACTCTGTGGTTCCTTGTGCTGAACAACAGACATTCTATATCACCTAATATTAACAAACAAAAGACTTTTTCCCACGCCATTATATATTTACTTTACCCTACTCTTCAAGCTTGGCATGTTGGCTTCCTTAGACTATTTCATCCCAGAGATGCAGCTCAGTGCCAGAATTGCTGGAACAAAATGCAGTGGGTGGACAAACCTGTCCTGCTGCATTGCTTCTGGTCTTTTAAAAACAGAAAGCATTCATCTGACTCATTACTGTAAATGTGCTAACAGAGCATACCAGTGATGGTTTTCTGACTGAAAGTGCCTGCATCTGCTCAAAAGGTTAACACGGGTGCAGATCAAGTGCATATCATGACACATTTGTTGGTATCAGCCAGGGGCAAATATTAAGTAGCTTATCTCTTAAGGAGAGAGATAAGGAGGAAGGGTTGCGAGGTGCTTGCCAATAAATGTATATTCATCACAACTGTCGCTCCTGTGCGCTGCAGGAGCCACGGCAGGTGGGGCCAGCAATTGCACCGAAAAACAGAAGCTCTGAATTCAACCCTCACTCTCGGCCTTTGCAGGGCCTTTGGCAAGGGATTTAGAATGGAATTAGGCTGCCTTCTGTTCCTGACTAGGTGGAGAGAGAGTGGTTTCACACACATCCCCTTTTAGCAAGCGCACAAGCATAGAATCACAGCACAGTTTTGGTTAGAAAAGGCTCATAAAAATCATCTAGATCCAATTCCCCTTCTGCCTTCCATCAAGCCCTACTAATGAAAAAAAATCTGCAAATAAAAGGAGGTATTATCAGAAGTTACTAGGTGCTGATGACACAGATATATGGAAGACAATATAGAAAATTTGTATCCCTATATTTCAGTAGGAGACAACAAAATCCACTCCCCTTGAAAAAGGACAATCGGGGAAGGAGCTTATAGAAATTCTTCTGAATATCTGCAGTATTTTTTGGATATGCACACACATATGTATTTTTATGTATTTATATGTATCTGTACATGTTCATGGAAATACATGGAAAATGTACATGCATTTTAGGCTTTTTATTTGGGATACAAGATGCAATTTGAAGATTTCATTTTCTCCCTCTCTCTGGGTACGCTAATTCCTTCAAGTATTATAGAATCATGCACAGACACCCCAACAATCCCTCTCTGTGCATCCCTGAGAGCATTTTCCAAACCCTCCTGGAGCTCTGGCAGCCTTGGGGCTGTGACCATTCCCTGGGGAGCCTGGGCAGTGCCTGAACAGGAGGAACAACCTTTCCTGGATATCCAGCCTAAACCTCCTGTTATTTGTATATTTCTGTCTTAAAAGAATGCAATACTTACCTCAGCAAAGTGCTGAGATGATGTTTAGCACTGTGGAAAATTCTGTGTTATGTCTAGTGCTACTGAAAATACATGATTGTTAAATTTCACTGCCTTTTGAACAAGCCTAACCTGGAAGCTGGCCTCAGCTGGGTGCAATGACAGGGTGCAATCCCTGCAGATAACTGGGATGCAGTTGCTGTGATATCCTTTCAGTGCAGCCTGGACCCACTCTGGTGAAAGAACCAGGAGAGGACTCCTATGAACATCCATTAGGATTGTCCACAACCAGTATCATGGCACTATTAAATGTTCACCCCTTGAATAAGTATTCTCTGGACAGGTTATATGTTTAGAAGAATTCAAAATCATAAATAAGATGCTTTGTAGGCAACTGCTTACAATTCTCTTTGAAATAATTTCTGCGGGCAGATTGTCCATGCACTAAACCAGGAGTTGGAGATTGGTTGGAAGAGAGGGTGGCAGTAAAAAGCAAAAGCAAAGCAAATTTCACTGATGGAGCATCAATTCCATAACATATAAAATAAAAAAGCTTGTACTGAAGAAAACCCTAGGGAAAATGGAAATGGTGCGCAAGAACAATTAAGGCAAATGGTAGAGGGGTAATGGAAATTCATTCCCGTGATACAATTTTTGGTGTTTAATTTCAGCAGTTAAATTATCCAGCCTTGTCTTCCTAGAGCTTTTCTCCAGAGGAGAGGGAGAAGGTCTGTCAGAGCTGAACTGAGGCCCCCCTGGAGCAAGATTGCTCTGCCTATTGTAGAGGCACTCTGGAGAGGCTGTCACTTCCCTCAGCCTGTCTTTTAGTCCTTTAAGTTGAGTGGTGTGAATAGCCTTCAAAATGCCTTGGGGTTTCCCTTTACCCAAAGATTGAGGGAATGCCCCTTTTCATTCTCAGCCACAGGAATTAAACAATAAGATCAAAATCTTGTAATCTTCTTGGGAATTCCTTTTAGTTGTATGGGATCTAAAATGCAGGGTTTTCCCTAAATTGCTGGGCAAATGAAGGCAGAGGCTAATCATACAGCTGGCTTTAGATGCAAACATTTCAAGTGTCTGGTGTGGTTGCCAGTTGTTTGGGATGCCTATGAAACAAATATCTTAATCGTTTTTATGACCTATGCAAGTTTAAGTCTCATTAAGATGTTTTTTTATTGATCTGAGGATCTGTTTGCATCAAAAATAAGAGGACCTGGAAACAAAGCAAACTTTTGTATTTCAATTTTTTGGTCTTTCATACCACTAACTTCTGAAAAGGATGATCAAAACAGACTCACACAGGGGTCTCCAAACAGCTAATAATTAATATATTGCTTTTAGTAAAAAGAGCACAACTAAAAAAAAGAGCACGACTAAAGATTTTGAGTTTACAGTAGTACTATTCCCTCTGTCTTTGTGCTCTATGGAACACATTGCAAACAATTACCATGTATTATGTGAACTGCCTTTCCTCACTGACCAAATCTTCTCTGTTAACAGATATGTTTAACAGAACTTATCTGTTCTGCAGGATTGTGCTGGGGGGGAAAGCCTTAAATCTTCATTTTAAAAATGAGATGCAAATTTTAAATTTGCGGCTATACATTCCCTGCCAGAAAATGATCCCCTGCCATTTCCTAATAGCAGATTAAACACGAAAAAGGAAATACTTGCCAACCTTTGGGTAGGCTTGTTGAGGTCTGAATGTGTAGACATGCAGACAGGGACTTTGGATTTGAGGGGAAATGAGCTTGTGGGTGAAGTTCAGCCTACAATGCGGTTTGTTTAGCACACAGGAGGTTTCTTACAATATCAGTAACACAAACTGAAATTGCTTACAACTTCCCCTGCCTTTCCAGCTTTGATGGGTTTTTTTTTTCCTTAGGCATAGTTTTTGTTGTGTATTTCCCACATCTTGTTGTGGCCATCACTCAGTGAGAAGAATGTTGGGTCTTTGCTGTACCATTTGCTGCACCGCCTTCGCTGTGGGAACTGTCACTGCAACAAAAGCTCTGAAGGGCTGGAAAGGAAACGTGCAGTCATTCTTGTCCAGTTATGAAAATTGCTATGAATGCAAATCAGCTTTATAGAAAGCATTTTCTGCTGTATGCCAATTTTGCCTTCAATAATGAAAGCCACACTGAGTCATTTGCAAGGGAAAGCTGCTATAAGGGAAGATCTATAAGGGATTTGTCACTTTCAGAATCACTTTGGGGTTTTAGTCTTCAACTAACAAAGAGACCCAAGGAAATATGTTTAAAACTTTAGGTGACCTGCTTACAACATGCTTTAGATTTGTTAAAAGATTTGCAAAGCTTTTGATGAGTTTCATCTAGTTTCCAGATGTCATCGTAGAAACAAATGTAATATTACCATGTGCTATAAAAACTTCCTGCAGCTCTATTAACAAGTTTCCCATGATGTAATTAGAAAGAAGGTGCAGTGTTTTCTTTGGCATCTGTGGGTAAAATACTGTGAATACTTATGCTACTGCAAAACCCAGGCCAACTTAGTTCCTTTTAATGAAGTTATTTTGGACTCAGTTCATGTAGAATTTCACTATAGCACTATCTGTATCTGGATACCTTCCCTGAGGGGTAAATAACAGCCAAAGTTGTGCAGTTTCTTTAGATTTTGTATAGGAAGACAGTATTCTCAATATCAAAGAGGTTGTAACTATTCTAGCCAAGGTAAATTCTGTAAAATCCTTCAGGTTCAGATTCAGGTAGGGTTTTCAAATGTGTCCATAGCTGGCTTGAATGAGCTGGATCTTCTTCAAGTGCCCAAGTCAGGACCTTCAGCCTTCTCCTCTACAGCTCTTACTCCTCTCTGCTTGCTAATCTGTTATGTGAGGTTCATGGTCAAGAACCATTTTTGGGTTAGATGCCAAATTTCTATCACAAAACATTTATTTTCTTCCACCAAAATTTCATTTTTTTATTGTAGCCAGGCAAAGTCTCTGGTAGCAGCATTGTTGGTGCCGGTTTCTCTGTAGCACTGGTGTAGGTAGATGGCTCAAGACTGATACCACACATAGTCATGTTCATTACTATTTTTCCTGAAACACAAAAACTGTTTAGGACTTGGAATTCACCTATAATTTCTCACGTGGAGAAGCCTGTACACAAAGGCCCTGTTGCCTTTTTTTTTCCCTTAAAAAGAACAAATAAAAGGAAAAGGAACTGGAAGGGGAAAAAATTAAGTTTTAATGGAAACACATTTCATCTTTTGTTTTCTGCTCGCCACAAAACATTAACATAGTAAACAAATTGATCTTTGCTCTTTAGTTCTTTAATAACATAAAGTATTTTGAGTTTTGCCATGGCAAAGGTATGGTTAAACCACATGTTGCTGGTCGTGTTCCAACCTCTATTGTCACAGGTCTTTGACACCAAACTACATTTTTAAAAATAAAAGTTGTGTGTAACCCCCTTCTATTCACAGACATCTTCGTTAGAAGTCGTCACTTTGGGGAGTGTTTTGTAATATTAGTGGTAGTGGTATTCTCTGACCAGAACTGCTTTTCCACGGGATATCTTTCAAAGTCCAAGCATTCCCACTGCCAGCCCCTGCTTTGTGCCATACAGCACCTTTTGGAATGCTGCACCTCCACATGAGCAAAGCTTTTGTAGGATGCTCTGAAACTTTACATTCTAGACTGCTCACCCAGTCATGGGACTGTTACAGTGGTCTCACAGTAGCAGACAGAGCTACTTCAAATAGGGCTGTGGAAGAGAGAAAGTGTCACTTTGGTCCACTTTTTGGAGTGGTGTTGGTGTTATAATATATAACCTTTTTTCCTTTTTTTCTTTTCTCTAACGCAGTGTAGTTCGCAATAATTTAAAATACTCTATAGACATTTAAACGATATACAATAATATAACTTAATTGGATTCCTCAGTTGTACTTAACAAATACTACTCTAATAAATTTACAGTATCTAGTACCATAAGACTGTGCATTACTGTGTTTGGGAGCTTTATTTGCTTCCTGTCAAGAATGTAGTGAAAGTACAGTATCATCACTATAATTCAACAACAATACCCATGAGTCCAAGGGACTTTAAATTACATGGAGTGAATCGAGTATTTTGGGGGCCCCTGTTGACTTCTGTGAAGTTTCACTCATTCATGCCAAGGCTGGTATTTAGAAATCAACAGAAAAATCAAAAGAAAAAAAAAAGGCAATTTTACATTGCTCTGGAGTCATCAAAGGGGTCTGATTTTCAGAGGATAAGTGCTTGGGGTCAGAAAGTGTTCAAATGAAGGTCCCCAAATCATTAGTTACTTTTGATAATACAGGTCCACAAATTGCAGAGGTAATTCTGGCTCATTCACATATCCAGCATGGGAGTTGGTGGAGCTCCAGGTCCCCCTTGCCCCAAGAGCACCATGTGGATGGACAAATGCTTCCATGTTAGGTGGGGAGGGCTCATGGCTCTGCAGCCCCTCAAAATAAGGAACAAAAATTAAACAAAAGCTAAAAATGCAGATATGCAGATGTAAGGAAATTTTTAATCCAACTTTTCAGAAAATCAGGCAGGGACCCTTGGGACAAGCAAACAATTACATGGTTAATTGGGCTGTGTTCTAAGTGGGCATATCTGGGCTCTTGGGGTTAAAACACTAGATTTTACAGCAGTAAAATATCTGAGGCTGTTTTTAAAATCTCTCATAGGGAAAAGGTGTGGGAATATAGGATTGAGTGCTTTAAGTGAGCTTCTTTCTTTTAACATTCATGTGCTTACCAGGAGGTACTCTATTGCCAACCTTAAAATAATGATGACACAGACTAACCCAAATTTTGGCTTTCTTATGCTCATGAAGCCATGACAGCTCAGAGGTTGCAGCAACCTATAGCTCAGCTGCCAGGCTTTTATCATCTTCTGAGTGCGTACTGAGCATAAGTTTCTTAAAAGTCTTGAAAATACTAACTTTCAACCATTCAAGGGAAAACAAAATGCCTGGAAGACCCTGCCAGTGCATTCATTGTCAAAGCAAAACCTTTGATACTTGTTGAAGCACACCTTTGTATCCTAAAACTCCCTATGAGGAGCTGTGAGCAGGTGCTCCACACCTCAGGCCTGAGTCTGAAAAAGTCATTCTTATTCAGGAGGCAAGTGGTAAAAGTCAATATCAAACATTGGTAACCAAAGTTTCATGTTTTTGCTCAGTTCTGGCAATTGCTTAAGGCCTACAGTAATTCAGCTCTCTAATAGTGGAGTGACAACAGATCAGTAGCATTGAAGAACTTAGGCAGAACCAAATACAAAAGTCATACAGTCAGAGTTCCAATAAGTTTACATTTAGTACAGAATTAAGACATAGCTACCCGTTAGTGCTTAGAATTTTTTGATACTATTAAAACCATAAATAATTATTTTTAATGTTCATTCAAAGAGTTCCAGTGTCACTGGCAGCTGATGTAATTTTGTGAATGCTTGTTGGGATTTTATTCCAAACTGATAGTGGAGTATTTCTGACATACATTTTGCTCCCTACCTGTTGTTTTCTCTCTATCTGCTTTCTTAGAAATTTTGGTTTTTGCAGAGAGAACGCTGTGTTCTAGTCTGTGAAGATTTCATTTCCTTAAAAAAGTCTTTGTTTGCACAGGGCCAGACAGTTTTGTTGCTGCAAAATAGGAGAAAATGTCGTTTTCTTTTAAATGTCATGGGAGCTGCAAAGCAATCAGCTTCTCTGATATGTATAATTTAAAACACTAAGAGAACTCTACAACACTCAGATTGTAGTTTCAAAAAAAAAAAAAAAAAAAAAAAAAAAAGAGAGAGAGAGACAGAGAGAAAGTTTCATGTGGTTGTCAACATCACCTTAATCCTGTTGCCCTTGTTTCCAAAGCAGTTACAACAGCCAGCCAGCCAAAATGCACCATCCTTAGAAAAATAGGTAGTTGCGGGGAGGGAGTGGTTGTTGTGGTGTTGGCTGGGGTTCTTTCCCCCAAGAGGATCAGATGTGCAAAATGATGCTGTCGTTGTTTGTTGTACTCCACTTTCCTCGCTCGCGGCGCTTCGCTCTGCGCGCACGGCGCCGCTATTTGCAGGTGAACACCTCTGTCCTCTCGCTGCACGTGTTGCACTTGACAAAACAGCACCAGTGGAATTTGCAATTGCACTGCCACACCTTGGTGTACTGGTGTGTGTTGTAGCCCCTGCCGCAGCACATCATGTCGCACCCGTCCGCGTTGGGAGAGGTGCGGTTGCAGAGCCGTCCCTGGGTACCGACGCTCCCCGTGGAAGCGTCCTCCTCACAGTAGTTGGGTGACTTTTCAATGTACACTAAATCCGTTTCCATGGGTTTCTGGTAGCTCTTAATCTGCTTGATCTTCAGGAAGGTTGGCTGCCTCAGTCTACTGGCTCTTACCACCTCCACCTGCACTGCAGCGTTGTATTTCTCTTTCAAAATATATCCAATCTCTCTGAATTTAGGGAGCGTGGTCCAGCAGGTCTTGGTTGTACAGGAACCTGAAACTCCATGACACTTGCACTCCAATTTCATTCTCTCTTCGAGAACCTATGTGTACAGACATTTGCATATTGTTACTGCAGAAAAATAATGTCACAAGCCTGCCTGAACCTCAGTCTGTTTAGTTCATATGAATATTCGTTACTGCTGGTTGAAATTTTTCAAATGCTTCTAATTATGCTTTATAATGCTTATATATGCTTTAAAATGCTTATAAATCTTCTCACCTCCCAGCAGAATGCTCATAACATTTTGTTTCAAGTGGCACCTGGTTGGAAATACAGTGTTTTGTCTTTTTTTGAGGAAAACATTTCCATTCTTTCTCCAGATGTTGGAGAATATTTACTTACGTTTTAGGAGACATATCTTTAGAGCCACAGGGGACTTCAATTTTTTTTTTAAATCATTTTCATTTTGAAAACAGAAAACAAGAATGGGCTTGGGGGTTAAGTGGTATAAGATTCAAAATATTTAATTGCTTTAAGTAATGATGAAAGAATGCTTAAGAAGAACAGTATCTACTGTGTGACTGAACAAGCCTACATGCAGAGAGCTGGAACTAGATGATCTCTAAGGTCACCTACAACCCAAACCATTTTATGATCCTATATTCACTGCACAATTAAAGATTTTTCCTATGTACCTATAGCAACACCACCAGTGGTAAACTTACCGACTATTCCACACATAGAATATCCCATCTCCTTAAAAAGCAGCACTTATTTTTGCAGTATTTAGTCCAACTATTCAGCAAACAATCAGCCACAGATACATTATTTTTCCACCAGGGCAATGATAACACAGCATTAGAGAGAAAAAAATTCACTGAAGGAGTGAAAGCAATGCATTTCTCTTCTCTCCTGCTCAAAGGAGTACTGTTAACCATGAGACAAGAGAAATGCATTGCTGTTGTAGAGGAGGTTCAGCCAGAGGGGTTTAATTCAGAGTCAGAGGAGACACAAACTTGAGGGTGGCAGCTCAGGTTGATGCTCCACTGTCACATTGCTGTTTCTGCTGCAGCCCAGCTGTGCCATGCCCAGCACATCCCTCCTTCCCAGGTGTCCTAGGTTGACTATATGATGCTTTTATCCCCAATTGTCTTGTTCTGTGCTAAATAAGAAATTTTGCACCTTTAAGACTTGTTCCAGAGAGTGAAGGGGCCAGAGAAGAAGCACACAGATTGTTTTCAGGCACTGCACTCAGTCCTCCACATCCCTGCTCCTGGACTGTGCTGTCTGCACATGGACAGACAGCAGGACAGGGATCTCCTTTGCTTTCAGTTAGTTTTAGCTAGCTGAGGCAAAGAAGTTCCCTGGACTGTGTTTTTCTCCTTTTTCCCTTTTCTTTGGACCCTGTTCTGTTTAACCCTTCTCTGCACAGAACACCCAGCAGAGCACCGGCAGCTCCAGCTGTGGGCACCAGGCCGGGCCTGGGCCGGGGCATTTCCAGCACTGAGGGACTGACAGAGACTGAGTGATCAGAGACTGAGTGAGCTGAGCTGCAACCCAGGGAGGGGACTTTCTCAGTTTGTAATCTCTTTTGGAGCAGCAAGGGGTTTATTCATTAAGTTTTATTGTTTAATAAACAGGTTTTTTCCACTTTTCTCCAAGGAGGTATTTTCTCCTAGACCGGTTGCGAGGAGGGGCCAATTGAATCTGCTTTCCTAGAGAAGCCCCTTTGGGGGTTCTCTCCCAAATTTGCCCTGAACCAGGACACTGGGCCAGGTTGTGCAGGGTGAGGGCAGCGGTGTCCTCCCACCCCGTGTGTGCAGCAGAGGGAAGGCAGCCCCACGGAAGCATCGCTCTGTTTTCCTGCCCTTGCGTTACCACTTAAGGCTGACCATAATTACACCCACAGTCATCATTAGCTTATGAAAATCAGGGCCTAAGAACAAAGCAGGCTGATCTTTCCCCTTCGCAACGGGATGCTAACAAAGAAACATGAGCCAGGGAGCTTGTCTGAAAGCATTACTGATGCTGCAGACCATCTCCTGTAGCGGTTTCGCTGCAGATCCCAGAACATGACTGAAATGGGCAAGGGATAAAAGGGCCGAAATCTGAGTACAATGGCATAATGAAGTAGGAGGGAGTAAAAAATGCTTACTGCTTCAGAAACTGGCCTTAAAATAAAAGCTGTACAGATCTGGTTATCCCTGCAAATAGAGGGCACCCTCCTGAGTTGTTTGAGTTTCACTTAAATTGTATGGTTTGTTTTTTCCCAAATTTCTGGGGTTTCAGTATTAAAGAGAATATTTGGATTTGATTCTCCTTTACCAACATACGGTAGCAAATATGAGATAGCTGAGCAACCTATGCATGAATCATAAAACATCCTGAGCTGGAAGGGGCTCTTCGAGTCCAGCTCAGGACAACTCCAAAATCCCACCCTGTGCATCCCTGAGAGCATTTTCCAAATGCTTCTGGCAGCCTTGGGGCTGTGACCATTCGCTGGGGAGCCTGACAGTGCCTGAACAGGAGGAAGAACCTTCCCCTGATCTCCAGCCTGAGCCTGCCCTGACCCAGCTCCAGCCGTTTCCTGGCTCCTGTCCCTGGTCCCAGAGAGCCGAGCTCAGGGCCTGCCCCTCCTGTTCCCCTCAGGAGGAGCTGCAGCCCCTGCTGAGGTCTGACCTTAGCCTGGTCACCCCTTAGACCTTCTGGAACCACAGGTTTTAACAGGGTGAAAGTCAAGTTATACTATCAGAGGCAGAAAAGGTATTTCCCAGGAAGGGGAACTGAGTTGGGGAAGAAATTCCTATAGCTGCAACTGCTCTAAGAGAAGAAAATCAGCAAGGCTGTGAGGAGCTGGGTTTTTGTAGACACTGGAATGCACTGCATCACCTTCCTGTCTCACATACTGACAGAAGAGAAAACTTGCCACCTTCTTCTGCAGCAGCAGCAGCATTTCAGTGGCAGTGAGGAGATGGATGCACTGTGACACACTCTGGGGTCTTTTAGGGGTCTCCAGGGTCTCCTCTGTATCCATTTCTGGCCTATGGAGAAGGCCTTTCTCCAAAGACCCCTAAGTAAGATTTCAATCCCGTTGCACAAATCTGGGTTCAAATAATCTATTGATATGTAGATGTGTTTGTGTATATATATATGTATTAACACATGCTTAGAAGTTGTGTTCAACATGAAGCTGTGCTGAAAAATGTTTGGTTTTGTTGAAACTAACCCATTCCTATAGCTTTCTCAACATGCAGCTGTAAGAACTGCAGCAAAATCCATGACAAGAGATGGATGGATGCAACTTTTACACCTCCAGCAAAGAGCACAAGGATCTGAGGATTTCCAGGAAAGAACTGACAATGGGATCTGTCATCCCTGAGTTTTACTCCTCCCTGAGCAGTAAATATTGCTGAAGGGTCCATATTTTCTCATGCCCTACATATGTTTCTGGAGTCTACATTTTGGCTGAAAAAGCCAAGTCAGTAACTTGCTAAGAGTGGGAGGAGATGAAGTTCATGAGGCTCCTTATTCTTCTGTGGTTTCAACACTGTCCCAAGGTGCCTCTGATGTCCTTCCCTGATACACTAGAAAGTGTCATTGATCCTGAAAGACAGACATCACCCATTTGGGTGTCCTGGGTGACATCTTTGGAAATGTATATTTTAATTTTATATCTATCTATATCTATATCTATATCTATATCTATATCTATATCTATATCTATATCTATATCTCTATATCTATATCTATATCTATATCTATGCCTGTCTGTATAATAATTGTTTGCCTGTGTGTATTTGGTTGAGATGCTGATGTTTATGTACATTATAACATACATTATATATATATATTATTTATAGACACTACGTCGCAGCCCCTATAGTACAATCTCCAGCAACTTTATCCTAAGTCTTGATATTTTTTTCTTTTTTGCCATTCTCTTTCTGAAGGTCCAGTTTTGTGATTCATTTTGGTGAGCAGAAACCTGATTTCACTGCTGTGCTTTTTCAAAGATTCCTACTATTTTTGATGGTGGGAGGACTTGCAAATGCAAACCATGCAGACTCAAAAAATCAGAAGTTTCAAAAAGTATTAATTCATGCTCCTGAGGCAAATCTTGCAGTTTTTTTTTAATTTTTTTTGGAGGCTTCTCTCATGAATGTGGAATGCTTGGGGTTACAACACGGAGCAGAGGCCCAATCATCAGGTAGTTAAATTCCTGAATGCTATAATTTGTGTGCCCACAGTCAGCTGTGGGTATAAAATTGTGCCCAAAGACTTGGAGGTTCAGGGAATACGAGGCCCAACCTAAGCAGATTCTGAGCAGCATTTTTTCCCCTCTTTCCATCCAGAGTGCCCTTCCTTGCTGACAGGCCAGCATGTTCTGGCCCTCCAGAGGAATTTCTCTCTGTGTGGTACCTTGAGCAGATTTCCACTTGCCAGGGAGGTGTCATGGGGACCTGGAAAAGGTGGCTGGATGTGACCCTGTTTGCTCAATGCACTGAATGAAGAATAACTAACATTTGGCCTCCTAAAAGTCTCCCCAGCTCAGCTTTCCTCAGGAAAATTCCCATCAAAGCTCCGACCCTGAACCCTAAAGGTACTTATTCACTCAAATCTAAGACACTGTGCCAAGCTAGGTGTTTAATTAAAGATTGAAAATCATTAGCTCCAATGAGCCACTCTCTCAGCAGTTTCATTTGTCATATGTCACTGCCTGATATCTAATCTTGAATGGTTTACAGCAACATCTACCTCCCAAAGAGGAAATTCCCATCGTTGGGCTGTGCTGCCTCAGATTAATCATAGGAACATTTCTCAGGTCCCTTTTCCACATCCCACCCCAGTGTGATCTTGCCAAGTAAAATTTTCTAACTACTGCTACTTTGTTAAATGAATTGTGAAATAGAATGCTAAAGCTTTCTTAGTCCCACATTTTTATACCTATATAAATCATACATTTAAAATGCAATTTGAGGGCTGTCTGCTGCCAGTTAAGCAGAAAAAGACTTGTGAAGACCAAAATGCAACAAAATTATATGCATTAAAAGAAATTCACTTTTTCAAGTTTCATATCTAGACCCAACTGCATAACATCAGAACATCAGATACAGTTTCTGTACATTGTAAAAATCCTATTTGGATAAAAACTATATACATATATATATATATATATATATATATATATATATATATATACACACAATAGTTTTACGTATATATGTGTAAAAACAATAGTCACATACTAATAAAAAAGAATTGTATGCATTAAAAGAAATTCACCTTTTCAAGTTCCATATCCTGACCCAACTGCATAACATCAGATACAGTTTCTGTACATACTAAAAATTCTATTTGGATAAAATAAATACATATATATATATATATATATATATAATAATTTTACATATATATATGTAAAAACAATAGTTAAATTTTGTGTGTGCATGTGTTTTGGCTTACTCCTGCTGGTTTTTATGTTCCTTAATGGAAATGCACATTGTTTGACCAAGTGTTGAATGTAACAAAATCGATATAACTTTTTGACTGAAGCATCAAATAAAATAAAAGACTTGAAGAGTTTTCCCTCCTTAAATATGCAAGCGATCAACTTTTGTTTTGGGTAATAACTACCAAAAGAGACAGATTCTGGTCACAAGATGTCACCACTTCTTTGGTGCTCATGCAGCTGCAGCCAGGAGAGCTGATGGCTTGCTTCTCTTCTAATACAAATGTCCTGAAATTATTCTTTGTTAAGAGTAGCTCACAGAGCCCAAAATTGAGCAATTCATGGTGTGTCTCCTTGGGTTGTGTTCCTTTCCTCCTAAGAGGGAGCATGGAGCCAGCAGGAGAGGAATAAGGGAAGTTCAGTTGCATGGCTTTCTTTCTGCTCCTCTGTGAGGCTGCTCCATCGAGCATCACAACAGAATTTATGTTCTGTGGGATGGGGAACTGAGTTACTGTGTTTATTCCTCTTGTCACATTCTTAATTGTGATTCTTAATTGTAATTCTTGTCTTATTCTTAATACAGTGAAATGTTGCAAATCAGTTTCCTTCAGAAGTATCCTCCCCACCATCCCCAAAGCGTGCTTGCAGTGTTGCACTCCGTTTTCTAAGGAATCTGTTGTAAACATTAAAGGTAAAATCACCTGAAATAGTTAAAAATACTTCACTGGTAGTTTTATTCCGTCAGGCAGAACAGATGTGTCAGGTTTGAGGTCATGCAGTGATATTTCACTGGATGTTTGATACATGGCTTTCATGCATTACACGGTATGCATGGGCATGCACATTTCTTGAATAAAACCATTTAGCAAGTCCTAAAATATTTGGCTATTCCCCCCTCTAATTTGAAAGCAAGTTGTTCAAAAAGCAGGGTAGTACCAGATGTAGCTGCTGGCAGTCTGTGTTAGGGTGTGTTTCTGGAAGAAAAAAATGAGCTAACAAATCCAGCCCAACTGGAAGCAGGAGATCTACCCTCATGAGATTTTGAGCCAAAGCTTGCATATTCAGGACCTATGGATAAGCCCTTTGTTATCCATCTAACCCACCCAAGCTGTAACACCAAAATTTTTTAAATTGGATTTATGTAACTGACTGCAAATCAGTTTAAGTGGGAAGATTGAAAATATGGCATGAAGCACAACTACTGAAAACTTTTCTTTTGTGAAAGAAAAGTTCTCACAAGGGATGTGTAGTGAAATAATTTGTCACTTTTAGAGAAAGAAACTTTCAGCAAATGATAGACCCGAGGCTGTAAAACCTGGAAAGTAACATTCTTTGCATCCCTGAAATTACTTAGGAAACAAAGTCACATTTTAAAGAATACTTTAGGCTTATAACAGCATAAAATTAGTTGGCTTTCACGTTTGAAACTGGGATTCAGCCTTCACTGTGACTTCAGAACATTTTATTCAGAGTCTTTCTCTGGACATTGCTTCTTATCTCTACATCCTGTCAGGTGACAGTGTGGGCAGCCTGCAGCAAATTAGGCACTGTGCATCGTGCAGGAATGAGCTGACTAATTACAGTGCTTCACATGAAGTGAAGGGAGCAAACACTGTCTTATACGAAGTATGCACAGACCATATACATAAATATGTATAAATATCCATAATTATGTGTACACACTATATATATTTATATATTTATATTTATATTTATATTTATATTTATATTTATATTTATATTTATATTTATATTTATATTTATATTTTAAAATGTTTATGTAAATATAATATAACATAATATACTATACTATTATATTATATTATATTATATTATATTATATTATATTATATTATATTATATTATATTATATTATATTATATTATATTATATTATAATAAATTTTGTATCTTTATATATGCATATATGTAATTAATGGTAATCAACAAATCACCTCATTAGCTGTTCTACAACCAAAGCAAGTGAGCAAAAGAACCCCTTCCCAGTACCACAGGCCTATTGCACCAGAAACTATGAGAAAAAAACGCGTCTTAGGTGGAAATGTAGTCCCAAATAATTGAAAATTCTCTTCTGAAGAGAGCTTGAATTATTTGGTTTTTCTCCCCACTCTTATTGTTTCATATGTAAAATAAGCTGTTGTCATCTTCCAGGCATTCCAAAAAAATAAAAACCAAACAACAGGAAAACACCATTGGTGTAACAAAGGAGCAAATATTGGGATGGTGTCAGGCAGAGCTGCTGGCAGTCAGAGTGATGGGTGTGTTTCTGGAAAGGCCAATTTTTTCTCCACATAACCACAGTCACTGTCTGTTGTAAGAGCCTAACTGATTGATAAACTGTCAGAAACATTTCTACTTTTTGGTAAAAGCTGCAATCTGCTACCAATTTGTCAGTTTGTTCTCTTAACTCACCCCATAAAAACAAACAGAAACCTCCATTTTTATAAATGAGATTTCCCGTGAGAGACAGTCATTGTTTTGAAACTTTCAACAAAAAGTTAAGCTTAATGATGTGTGTTCCCAGATGTTACTCTAAATTCATTTATCCCAGAATAAAGATACTTATTTCTAAAAATACATGGTAGAAAGCTCCTTCATAAAACAGCATCAAAGCTGACTTGGTTTGTTGGTATTTAATTTTTCATTACTCTGTCAAAGTTTTGCCCACAGATCTCTCTGTAATCTTTCAGATTTGCAACAAAATGTTCTTTCAGTAACATTTGTCTTAGACTTACACTAGTCCTGCTTTGGGGGCTTGTTTTCATGTACCACACTTGTTCTTTCCATCCCAAATCACAGCAGATGTTTAGGAACTGACAGGGAATTTTGTTCCTCTGCTCTCTCACACCGTGCGGTGCTGCTTTGCCACCAAACATAAATCTTCCATCAGGAGAGCCTTGTGCCACCAGGAATCCCTGAGCATTTATTCATTCCAAATTACACCAATGACAAGATTATGATTTTTTTCACTGGTGCTTCCTATTGCAAATTTAGCAGAAGCTTTGCAAGCCTGCCATTAGCTGAAACAATTCTTAGAAATTCAGTGCAGAGCCATACAGGATGCAGGGTGGGGCAATTAGGGTATTCATTCATTCCGCAGTCATCAGAAATTCCCTGAGAAGTCTAAATGTCTTTTTTTTTCCCAATGAGGTCATTTATTAGAGGGTTATATTGAACATCTCAAGCCTAGACAGAAGTAAAAGACCCCCCCAAAACTGTTTTTTCCCTCATCAGTTTGCAAAGTTTGTGCAATTATTTTTACAGCATGCTGCTTGTTCCACAACAAGAAATTCCTCTGGGCTCTGATTTTAGTAGCAGTGAAGTACCAGCAGGCCAACTTTTCAGAGCGTCCCAACAAAGGCAAATTATTAAAGCCACACTGCTGCTACAAACCCCTCTGACACCCAGCCATGTGTGGCACAAGTGCTGGAAAAGGTGGAGAATGGGCAAGATTTTGGAGGGGACATGAGAAAGTCCTTGTGGTGGTATAAAAGAATATTCAAATAATTGCTGGGGGGGCAAAACTGGTGGCCACAGTCTTGATTAATGATCCCAGCAATGAACCTCTGGCCACCTGGGAGATGTCCAGTGGGGTCATCAAGGGCCCACCACTGACTTCAGAGCAAGTTGGAAACAATTGGATGTGGGGTTGGGAGCTTTTTGTGTCCTTTTTTCCTCATGTTTCTGACTTGGAAGGCTCTGAGATTCAAAAAGAAGAATAAAAGAAAGGTAGTATATTTGTTGGCTAAAAGTTGTTTTTCTTAGCTAATTCAAAAAAGCCAATTTGGAATGACTAAAAAAGAAATGCAAGCCTTACCATTACAGATGTGAATGCAGGATATTTTAAATGGTGAAAAGTGCTGTGAAATCTGTGTAGGAAACTACACCAAAACCTTTCAGTGATTCTTAGCTTTTGAAAGCAATACAATGAATTAATAAACAGCTATGGGTATAAATAACTACTGAAAAATGCAACAGATTGTCCAGAGAGGGTGTGGAGTCTCCTTCTCTTGACATACTCAAAAGCCATCCCAACACAATCCTGAGGAACATTGTCTAGGGAATCCTGCTTGAACAGAGGGGTTGGAACCTTCCAACCTTACCCATTCCACGATTCCGTGATCCTGTGGTCCTGTGAATGCTTCTGAGATTCTGTGATCCCTGACTTGAGTGTGAATAAGAATGTATGTAAGAATGACACCCATGCATAAGCAAAATTCAGATTTTGTGTCAGGCTCTCAGTGCAGTCCAGGTTTACCAAGGACCCCCAAACCAGGCAGATTTCACGTGAATGTTGGTCAGATTTCAAGTCTGCCTGGATTCTCAGAAGGAACTTGTGATTTCACATTGAAATTGCAGAAAATTCTGTAACTCCTTTTGCAAGGGTCCAACCCAGAAACACAGGAAGCACAGCCTAGGTTCCAGAGTTTTGTTCTAACCTCAAGTTTCAGTCATTCTTGTATTCAAAATGTCTAATTTATACAAATGGCAAATTATCTCGAAAGAACCAAAATCACTAAATATTATTTACTGCACAACTCTGAATATTCAATTAAAGGGAACATACATCGTAACACCAACATTATTTCTAAACTTGACCCCCAAAGCCATGTTTTATATTAGCACATTCCTCTGGATTTTATGGATTATACTTAAAACCAGAAAACTACACCAAATCCTTTCAGTCATTCTTAGCTTTTGAAAGCAATACAATAAATTACCAGTTATGGATATAAATAACTACAGAAAAAATGCAACAAAAAGTTAATAAATTCCAAAATACTGTTTCTAATTTTTATAAAGGAAATAAAATATATTGTTGGTATTGCAAGCCTTTGTATTCCTTTCTTAAAATATGAAAGTATTATAATTTTTCTTTTGCAAGAACATTTGAGAAAAAAATTTAGAATTGTTAAATAAAATTTATTTACATGAATTCTGCTACCAGAAGTATCTGTAAAAACATACATTTATTTGGTTTGCTTATGTCCCTCTGCTTATGAAATTCTGATGAAAAGTAAAATATAATGTGCCTCATAAGAATCAGCAATGTGGTTGGTGGTTACAGGGCTGTATTTAGAATTGGGGGACCCATGATCAATGCCTGGTTCAGATAATGAGCTCTTTCATTCCTTGGGACTTCACTGTTCTCCATCTCAGTATCTGCTTTTGCTCTTTTGTCCCTCTTTCCCATCTAGACTGTGGCCTGTTCCAAGCAGGACCTGCCTCAGGATCTCCATGGCGGTGGCACAGCAGACACCACAGAGGATGCCACTTTAAGCAGGAATGAGAATGCATCTAGCAGTAATAAATCCTCCCTGGCAAGTTTAAGAGTTGACTTCCATCTTCTTTTGCCTCCAAACACAATTTGTGATGCTGAAATTGCCAGCCTAAGTGATGTGATCAGACCTGGAGCTGATCTTCCAACGTCAATTGCTGAATGAAGTTCTTTTATATCTGTGGCAGCAATTTTTAGGAAAAAAGACTGTGGCCCTCAAGGCTGTTTCAGTGTGAACCATCACTGAAGTACCCATCCTGTCTCTACACTTGAGATTATGCCTCTCTCACCACACTCAATTTATGTAGCATTTCTATCCCAGTGAACTCCTGCCCATACAGAACCTTCTGTTTCAGTGCATGGCCAATGCAACTGTGCTAGCAAACAAGATCCAGGCAGTAAAATAACTGCATTGCTTCTGTCACCACCAATTCTATTCTCTCTGCCCAGTGCTCAGTACAGGACTGAAAGCACACATGGTTTGGAGGAGGAAGATTCAGTCTTACTTTGGGGACTAGAGAAGGAGGAAGATTTTATTGGATTGTTACATTGGTATATTGCATTTTTCTGCAACACAGGGTATAATCTCTCCTGAGGTAAGTATATATGATGCAGAAAGATTTGTTACACTTCTTAAAGGAGAGGCTTTGACAGCTATGAGTATTGGTGAACACAAATCAGCATAGCTCCATGCATGATGTTTATTGTTACCATGAGAAGCAATTCAGTCATGGTTGTAGACAGGAAACTGCTTCTTCTTCTTCTGCAGCTCTTTGTAGTTACAAAGAGACAGTTGTGCATCTGCTAAGAAGTGCATTGTGTACTACTATGTGTATTTCACTAGAGCTGGGGTCAAATAAGTGATTTGGGGTTCACTGGAATAAATATCTGGAAGTGCTGTGGAAGCTGAGCAATGCAGTTCTGTCCCATCACAAGTCCCGACATCCCTTGGGATGAAAAGCAGTGATTTAACATTATGCTAAACAGACCCAGCAAGGTCCTCCCTGTTATCAGGGCTATAAGGAAGGCTTAGGAAGCAGAAATTTTTACAGGAGTACCTGTAATTCACGGTACTATAGGTACCATATATACATGGCCAGCTCTGAATAAAAAGAAACAGGAAAAAAGGTGAACAACAGATGGGTCGATGTGGGTGCAGGATAACATCAGAGTGATGTTATCAGGGTGAACATCAGGGTGAGCTCTCAGAGAGAGGGGTGAGCTCTCAGGAAATGCCTCCTGCCACCAAGCCAGCCTCCCCCCCATCCTCCAGCACACAAGTTCCCATCCCTCATCCTTTCTGGAATACCTTTCTTCCAGCCTCATTGTTGTGCAAGTTCATCAGCCTCCGTGCATTCTTTTTGATTTCTCGGGCATCAACAAACCTCCGGGAGAACTCAATGCCGTATCTGATATCCGCAGAGCAGCCTCCCCACTTCCAGCCCTCCTCCTGGTTGTAGTAGCCCTGTTTCTCTCGGTCACAGCCACAATTGCTGAGGTTGCCCTGGCTGCAGGCGGCCGTGACAGCGTGCGCGACCCCGGCAGCGGTAATGGCATAGGTGAACGCGGCCTCCCTGCTTCCTGTGGAGAGAAGCCAAAAGCTGATGGGTTGGCAGAAAGGCAGCTGAAGAAAGCACACACACACATCATCTACAGCAAGGGGGGTCAGGCAGCAACGTGAGGTGAGGAGGGGCATCATTCCTCAGAGTGGATTTCTCATCTTACGGAATTCCGCGCGTGTTTGAGACGCGTGGCTCAGCTCGGGGCAAATTACCCCAGGTATGCAGGCATGGGATAGTCCCAGCAAACCCCTTCAGCAGAGGGGAACTTGGCAGTGAATCTGCACAGTGCTGAGGTGAGGCCACAGGGTTTGTTTTCACACTGTCTAGTCAGGTTTGCAAGCTTGACATTTATCTGTTTCAGATTAATAAAAAGTGAGTTGACAGCTACCTCTAAGCACTGGCACTGCAATTGGAAAAAGAGAACTGTTCAGACAACAACAACAACAAAAAAACCCAACAACAAAAAATTTATAAAGTTAGATTAATAATCAGCCCCATTTGTATCCTAATACAAATGGGGCTGATTATTAATTTAACTGTATAAATGCTCCAGTAGCATCCATTACTGATGCTGAGTGTAAAGTACTGCAAGAGAGACCTATAGAGACAAGAACTGGGTAGGGCTCATTTTCTTTCAAGGCAGAGGTTACCCCTTTCCCTTGCAGACCTCTCCTGTGCATTAGTTTTGCTGAAATGACCCTTTCCCACTCCCACTCTGACCCAAACCTCAGCATTACCATGGCTATTGAGCATACAAAGGGAACACAAGTGCTGTGGCAGCACTATTTTCTCTCCAAATTAGGTGAGATACTGTCCTGGAACCACAGATTTATTTTTAAAGAATAGTTGGTTTAGAAAAGGAGTTATTTTGGGGGGGTTTGGGGGGTTTTGTTTGGTCTGTGATGCTGCTACTTGCAAAGGTTCCTGGTTGCCAATTCCATGCAATAGCTGTCGATTATGAATTTATGAGGAGAGGGGAATAAGACCCCTTTCTACATTATTGCCTGAGGTGCCTGTGAGGTGCAAGGAGGCAGAATGATGGCAGGGGAAGATGCAGCCCATCCCTGCTCTTGTGTGAGACCACTCTGTCACTGACTGCACACAGGGCTGGGTCGTGGTGTTTTGCTGCTGTTATTTATGACACTTCCACACAAGTTCCCTTCTCATTGCTCTCCTCTGTGTGTTTCTCTGGTAATAAACAGACAATCCTGTAGTGCTGCAGCCAAAGAATAACTGTAAAGGATTTGCAGAAAGTTGCTGAAATGCTTTAATGACCACACACAGACCTCTAGCATCATTAGTGGATTTGGGAAGGGAAAAAAAGGAACAAATTTTCCAGAGGAGGAAAAAAAAATAAAGCCAACTTAGAAGCTAGTTTTAATGTTTTAATATTTGGCTTCATAGATCTCATAATTATTCTGGAATGATAACTCCACATTGTGGGTGGAATTTACATTTCTTATTTTCACAGTTAGCTTCCCAAAAGATTACACCATTGCCAGATAGGAGGAAGATCCTACAAGAAGCAATCAGAAACGGAGGTTTGGCACCATTCGCTTGTTTCTCCAAAGAAATAAAAAATAAACTTTGGGTAGGGGAAAAAACAAAAGGGTTTTGTGTTGCTCAGCTCCCGAGAAGGTTGAGCTGGCATGTGCATTATTGGAGTAGATGGTGCAGTTGCAGGAGTGCCGCTGTTTCAGACCCAGCCGTGTTTTGTTGGGGTGTACGATGTGTGCAGTCTGGTTCAGTGCTTCCCAAAAATGCTCTGCAGAACACTGGTGGTCCAGGAGGCCATGCTAAAGGGTTCACAGCTAACCCACAGAGCCATGTTAAACACTATTTTAAATAGTGTTTTCAATTAAAAGCTTGATGATAACGATACCTGGTGGTCTGCAAGAAATTTCTGAGGGTTTATAGCAATCCAAACCAGCTATGGAACCACTATTCTAGCTCCTAGTGTGATCTTCACATGTTGATATCCACTCCTCTCCTCCCTGCCTGCCAGCTAAGTTCAAATCTGGGACTCTTGTTTTAAAATTATTAATTAAAATTATTAATGTGTCAAAAATTATAATGTGTTTAAAATTATTAATGTGTTCTGTTGAGTTGCATGATTACTTTCTTCTTTATTTAAAAATTCTATTTCTAATCTATAAATGGAAATATTGGAAGTATGAGATGCAATAGAAGCTACATTTATAGATACATTTGGCTTTTCTTCAGGATGAGGGTAAAAAACAATGCAAAACCAGACCCAGGGAAATTTTTGGTCAGATACCTTTGAATTATATGTAGAAAGGTTTATTAACAAGATGAAATTAATTCCTGTGAGGGAACACAGCAGCTGTAACCTACAGTTCAGGAGATTTACTCAGAGGTTTAGTGACAGTTGCTCATATTTTGTGTTTCAGCTCAATATATTCCCCATGTCTCCAGAGCACATGGTAAGACATTTTATTACAGCCACTCTGTCTCTGCCTTCTTTGTACATTTTCACAGGTTGCTTCCCTTGGTCAATTTTATAAAATGAAAGAAACTCATGTCTTTATCTTCCTTTCTCTCTCCCCCATTCCCATTATACCCCTGACTATCATCAACAATAAAGGAAAATAACTTTCCTTTATCCATTTGAGAGCTAACAGCAGCGATGGAATTTTCTCAAGTCATAGGATAATATCCAATGGAAACCAGACTGACTCTCTTAAGAGATTACTCCCCTGTTTCAATGCAGCTCTAAAAAAAGGTCTCAGAAATTAGCAAGTTAAGTTGTCCTGCTAAGAATTAAAGTGTTGGGGGTATTTTTTAACTAGAATACATTTTAAAACTTTCTGTTTAAAACTGTTCCTGAACAGTTCACTAAGGTCCCAGGATCAGTGGAGTCTATCAGAAACTGCTGATGGAGGAGGGAAGGGAACCTCTGTGCTCAAATAATATCTGCTGTACACAAAGATTTCATTAGCATGTCATCACTTGGAATCAGTTCTAAGCAAGTCTTTGTCAGGCAGCTAAAAATATTTAAGTAATGATTGCTGTGATACCTTAATGGAGAACAATATACTCATTTTATGGAATTTTCTGAGATTTCAAAAATATTCTTGGTCTGCAACAACATCCAGAAATGTTCATGAAATGAAGATATAAGTAGCAGCAGATTTAGGGTTTGACCTAAATTTGGGGCTAGATATTTCTTTTTCCAGTGAATATCCTGATTATCTAGTTATTTGGCACTGTATACACTCAGTTTCTCAGAAGAAAAAATCTTGTCTGACTTCCAAAGTTTTCTTTCACATAGAGCAGAAAAATTCTGTTGAGATTTTTATTTTGGTGGAAAAGACACTGCTTTGGGTTTATTGCATCCCTTGGATTTGTCCATTTCTCTGTTAGAAATGCCTGCCTTGGTGTCAAAGATGACAGTTCTGACTTTATTCCCAAAACACAGAAGGGATGTTTTCATGAATATAGCATGAACTAATAAATATCTGATCTGATAACTGTCTGATTTAATAATTCCAAAAGGAGATGACTGCCAGTATTAATTAAAATTAAGCCTTTTTTCTTTGGTGAAGGTGCTCAAGGCCACTTCTAGCAATCTGCCTGGCTATCAGAGGAGTTTGTCATTTGCCAATCTGAGTTAATGCCATTTTCTTGAGTTTATTTTCATTCTAACAGAACTTTAAAAGTGTTCTAAGAGCCAGCAATGCAGGCAGCTGCTTCTCAGACAGATTTTGGACCACTGATTCCTTGGCACTTCTCTTCCATCAGAGAGGAGCCTTTATCTGTCCTTGGAGCCATGGAGTAGCCTGTGTTTTACCCCTCTTTTAGATGTCATTTCTGGCTAAATTTAAGACTTCTAACTGAGCACTTAACTTAGCATGGTTTGATGTGGAAATTCTGACAAGTTCCACAATTGCTGTAGTTTACCAGACTCCAACATGCACAGATTCAGCAGAGAATTTCCAGCCTGGAGCCACAATCAGCTGAGAATCACACAGAATAAATACATATTCAATTATCCAGCTGTGAGCACAGGGTTAAAGATTGAACTGTTCCATAGCTGTTTGCAAGACATCTATTTTGTCAGAGTAATTAGATGAGAATTCTGCTGTTGCACACACCATCCCTGAAATTACTCATGTCAGCAGCTGGATGAATCAGGCTGCCACTGAATGTCAGCCATTAGAACTGTAATTTAACTTGAAATATTTAACTGTAGAACATACAGTGTTTGGCCAGCAATTTCCTAGATCTTGCACCAGCAATGACAGAAGAAAGCACTGCACACTGTTATTAAACAAAACAAATTTTTCATGCACTTGCACAAGACACTAGATTGATTATACGGCACAATACAACATAGGTCAATGGGAAAAAGAAATTAACCACAGCAAAACTAAATTTTTTTTTTGACAAACCTACCCTTCTCAACAAGTCTGGTAAGGTGATGACAGATTGAGTCAGTTTTTTATGGCAAAAGACAATAGATACATCCAGATGAGTAAACTAAAACTCAGATAACAGCATCCTAAGTAGTGTTGGATGAAGACTTTCACATACAAGTTTATTTCCTTTGTAATTTTGTATTTTATTCAACACACATATTAACAATTGTCAAGGAAAATAGTGCAGGCTCTGCATTTTGGGTTTGATCCTAGGGTAGTACAAGTCACAGGGAGTTTTCTCACTGTCTGGAGAAAACAGATCCTTTATTTGCATTTTCAGTGTAATTAACTTTGGTTTATAAAGTAGGGACTAATTAAATTAAATTTAATTTCTATGCCCCTCTAACTTTCTGTACCCAGTGCTACATGTCAGAACTAGCGGCTACTGAAACCACTTGGTGCAGGCAGAAAAATTAAGGCAGAAGAGCAGAAAACTCAGGAGGGTCTCTGCTCTGTCAACCCTGACATAGGCTAATAAGACAGATGTTCCTCACAACAGCTTTTATTGTTGAACAATCTTTATTGTTCCTGTTCTTAAGGATCTTCAGTGGAGGATGTTCCAGGGTCTAGTCCACTACCTTGGGACCCCTCCTGGTATGCATTTCACTAATATTAATCTGAAACTTCTTTCTGAGTGCAAACCCACTGCTTCTTTCTCTAGAGCTGCCACAAACAGATTATTCCCTCCTTCTAGCAGCAGCTTTGAAATGTGCAAAGACTTCCACCCCTTCCCAGATGTGCTGCACCATCATTTCTGGCCCAGCACCCCCAAGGGCTCTGCCCCTTGCCCTGCTCTCCCAGCTGGCTGCTGGAGCTGCAGTGCTGGAGATGGGGCAGTGCCCCAGCTGAGGTCAGAGCAGAAGGAGCCCTTCATGTGCCTTGTGTGCTGCAGTCCTGTTGGTTCCTGCCAGCATTCCTCATCTCACAGCAGCAGGACGCTTTTGAGTCTTACTCAGCTTGTAGCTGTCCTCTGTGCAGCTGCTCTGCCGCCAGATGTTTCTCATCTTGCATTTGTGCAGATGATCATTCCCATGTATAGATCTTTGCCTTCCTGATTTGCCTCCTCTTTCTTTGTATTAAGGCTTTTTTCCTTCTTTTCTGGATCACTTATCCATGATCATGTTCAATTTTGACCCAAACTTCCTCCAGCTTCCTTGTACTCCTTCCCAACAATATAACTCACAAATGCAATGTGCACATTCTCTTGCAAATGCAATGTCCATATTCTCTTGGTCCAGTCAAGAGTATAATCCTGACTGGTACCAGCTCCAGCACAGGTCACAAGAAACCCAGTCAGCACACTTTTCCATTTTGATAACTACCCTCCAAGATATTTCCAGATGGTCTGTAAACAACTGGCAAGTTCTTATTTTTCTTATGTGAGTTCATATAAAGCAGGGTCAAAAGCTCCCTTAAAGTCCAAGAGGTATGGTATAAACTGCTTCTGCTCTGCCTCTGAGGCCCTGGGTGGCCCAAGAAGGAAGGAAATTACTTTGGTTTAATGTGATTTGTTCTTGACAGATCCTGATTGACTCTTACTCATGTACTTGTTCTTAGTTATGAGCTTACAAATGGAAGTTTGTTCCCATATTTTTTCATTTACCGGGGTTAACCTGATTGGTCCTACAATTCCTTTCTTTTAGGTTTTTGGTGGGTTTGCTTTGGTTTTTTTATAACAAAGGCCACACATTTGTCTTTTCGATTCTTCCTAATTAGAGTTCTCCACTAGTTTTCAGCACTAGTGGCTGCAAGGATGACTCACTTCATTAAATGTTCTGAGATTAGGGACAGCTAACTGGAAAGCAATCAAAATAGACAAATTCTGCTCTCTAAAGCTCAGAGGGTTCCTCTGTTGATGGCATAAGTTTATAACCATCTGCTCACCATTCACCTGCTTAGGAAAGTCTGAGGCAAGAAGTCCTTGGCCTTCTTGATATTATCCTTGGCTTTTTACTCTCCTCTGGAGTCCACTCCACTGGGCAGTGGATCAGCCTTTGTTCTACATCTCCTACTCACAGAAGTAGGAGATGTAGACAAATTACTAGTGACAAATTACTACTAACTCATTGATTTCTCTGTAGCCTCCTGTAAAAAAAACCCAAACAGATGTAGCCATCCATGGCTGTGAGGTTCCTTTGAAGCACCCGTGCTCAGAAGTGCTCCTGAACAATGAATGTGATACTGGGTGAAGGAATCTGTTACTGGCAGGACTTTCTGGGATGGAGCCTGCTGGTATTCATGTTCAGTAATGTTCTTTTTACAGTGTTCATTCATTTCACTTTTCCTCCTTAAACCCCTCCTTTTCTACTACAGTCTAACTAAAATAATATTGTTTAATTTTGTTTGATCCATACAGGTCTGTTTAGTTGAACTAGAGCTAGAGCAGGGCTAATTACAGCAGCTTCTTCCTAGGCTGCCTGTGGTATCTATTTTCAATTACACATGGCCAGGACAGAGAAAATTGCAGATCTCAAGGCTGAGCATGTGTAGTGATATGACATAATGGTTTATTTACAGATTCTTCTCTTACTCAGCATTTTTCATCTCCAGGCTCCCACTAAGTTTTTATGGCTGGAGGTGCCAGGATCTTGGCCATCAGCTTAGAATTGCTCTGTCAACTGGATTCTTTTCTGTTGCTCATGTGGGTTTGTCAAATCTTATTTTAGAAATGGGCTGTGCATGAGCCAGAATTATTTCACACTAGCCTTTTTGCAGCTTCTTGCTGTCACTCTTTATATATTTTGAAAGCATGTCTATTAAAAAGAGATACTCTGCCTCTCCTTTTCACATTTTTTCAAACATTTTTTGAATGTCATGGGTATTTTCTAAAGGCTTGGTGTTACTTTCCGCAGTGATTTCTGTAATGAGTCTTCCAAGGATTTACAGGGATTTTAAAGTTAATTAACCCCCTAATTTATTCAGTTAAGTCCTGGCAACCTCAAACAATAGTCAGCATTTCTGTTCCAGTGAGCATAATTCTGTTATGTTTTTGACTGTCTTTTGGCAACATGTCCCTTGGTGAAGTTTTCTGAGACAGTTTCTGTGAGGTTAGTGAGTTTGCTGTAATCTCTGAAAAGATCTTTAGCAGTGCCCAGAGAATTATGAATGTTTTGCTGTAAAACTGTATTTGCCATAACAAATATTTCTTACCAGCTCAGCCCTAGGAAGCATTCTCAGAGAAAATGGTGAAATGGAGTTTTTGGTCCCAAAGCACCACTGCTTATTTTTGTCTCAGCTAAAGAACATGGTGCTGAGCACACATTTAAAGAGTGCAGGAGAGCATGGCCTGAGGAGCACGAGGGGGGAGTTCCCAGATGCTCTGTGCCTTTCAGAGGAGCCTCTGTGTGTCACACACGGCTGTGTTTCCACAAAGCTGCTGCTAATACTATCAAAGCAGCATGTGGGAAACAAGGGCTGGAGCAGAGGGATTGTCTCCTGCTTGTGTTCTCTTCTGGACCTGCTGGTGTCCCACTGTGGCGCCCAATGGTTCCCTGATGAATGTTTGGTGCCTTTTCTTTTCAGTGATGACAAGAGGTTTGATATGTCACAGTGTGTGGAAGCTCAGCTGGAGACATCTTCCAGTGCACTGGGGTTTGAAAAAGTTCTTTGCACCCCTTGCCAGAAAGCATGAAATCCTGAAGGCACCCCAGGTGCTCTGAAATGTACCAGTGTCCTTAAATTAAATGAGCCTGTGAGGAGCCAGATGTGTTAGATATTCTATTCTATTCTATTCTATTCTATTCTATTCTATTCTATTCTATTCTATTCTATTCTATTCTATTCCATTCCATTCCATTCCATTCCATTCCATTCCATTCCATTCTAATCTCATCTATTCTATTCTATTCTATTCTATTCTATTCTATTCTATTCTATTCTATTCTATTCTATTCTATTCTATTCCATTCCATTCCATTCCATTCCATTCCATTCCATTCCAATCTCATCCTTTCCTTTCCTTCCCTTCCCTTCCCTTCCCTTCCCTTCCCTTCCCTTCCCTTCCCTTCCCTTCCCTTCCCTTCCCTTCCCTTCCCTTCCCTTCCCTTTCTAACCTCATCTATTCTATTCTATTCTATTCTATTCTATTCTATTCTATTCTATTCTATTCATTCTACTGCCTCAACCTGTTAACAGCAGTTCTTATGTAGGATTTCACAGTGCATTACAGTCTCTCTTTTACAGGGCATTTCACAGAGAGAAAATAAGTCCAATATTTAGAAAAAAGGGAAGGGAATCTATAACTATATGGGCACATATTTTATCTTTTTTTTAGGTTTGCTCTTGATAGTATTCTTGCACTATAATATGGCCTGTTAAAGGTTTCTGAGGTACCTGTGTGGGGCTCAGCAAGGGAAACATTGTGCACTTGGATTTAAGAAATAGAAAAGATGCTTCCCACATAATAAAAAACAGAAGGAAAAAACCAAGCAGAAAAGAAACCTCCATCTTAACCTGAGAAGAAAACAGGACAGTGCTACCAATCATATTTTTAAACTACATTTGCTTTCAAGTCAACTTCATGCTCTGTGTCAGGAGATACAAGAGCAGAGGAGGTGGCTACCATAACCGCTGAGATTTTCATCTGCACAGATTTTAGAGGCTTGGGCCTTTCATGAGTGAATCAGTTCAGAATGGATGCACTCAAGGTAGGATCCTACCAATCTAAATTATTCTGTAATTTTGTGACTGTATTTGATTTTGCTGTGAATCCCATTTCACAAATTTCACTATCTGTCTATATTCCTTCTAATATACTCATGAGTATCAAAAATTCACTACCATGCAGCATCAGACCTTCTCAGTGGACTTTCTGCTGGGTCAGTATTTTAATTAATTTAAATCATCTCAGTGGTCTGACATAATTGTACTGTGTTGGAGAGCACCTCTAGAAAAATAAATCTGCATTGCCATTTGCATCAAATCATCTTTTCCTCTATTACCTTATGTCATTTCTAGCCCAGATAACGAATCCCCAGGGGCAGTGGTCATGGTTGTATTGTTTTTTAAATCATTGTGCATACCTGTCCTTTGGTGTAGGAATGTTTAAATAATCCTCTAAAGGGTCCACTGAATTATGGGTGAATGAAGGGTCATATGAATTATGGGTTGTTGTAAGCACCAAACTCCTGTACCTGGGCGTGCCAGAGTGTCTGTGGATGGGTTTCTGTATATTCTGCAGATAAAATTTCTGATCTTGCTTCCTGAGGTAGTTTAGTTAAATCATGAATATTACCTGAATGTTCTGTGCAGAGCCTATGAATAGGCCAGTGCCACTTTGCCAGAATTATTGAATTACAAATGTCCGAGTGATACTTGGATAAAACTGGCGTTAGACACAAATCTGTTTCTGCAAGAGGCAGCCCTTGCTCTAAGGAGACTCATCTTTCAGCTGGAGAGGGCAAGAGAAGAGAGAGATAATTACCTCTCTTTCACAGAGGCATGAGGAGGTTTAAGGTATGGATCCAGAGGACAGAAGGACCTGCTCTTGCTGGATTCCTTTTGTGAGGAGATAACAGTAATTCAGTTGGAATCTTCTCAAGCAACAACCGAAATACAAATTCAAGCCAGCGAGAATATCCATGGAGGAGCAGTAGTTATGGGAGTGGGAATCCTCTGCTCTTCCACTGTTCAATACAGTATTGACCTGCACATCTGCTGGCAGAGACACAGAGGGATCTGGCACAGCAATGCTCAGCATCCCAGTGCCTGCCAGAGAAAGCCAGGGCTGTAGGAGCCCACTCCTCACATTCACACCCACACACATCCTCACATGCCACACCTGCTTAGCATGGATACACACCCCTCCTTTACTTTTAATTTGGAAAAAAAAAATGACCAAAAAATACCTAATATGTCTTCCCAGAAGAATTTCTGAGGTTCTATTTGCCCTGTTTCAGAGAGATACCGAGGGATTCCACATCCCCATTTGGAACTGACATTTCTTGACGACTAGTGAGACAGGTACAACCTCAAGCTGGATATTTTGGATATTTTGTTTGTCAGTGTAGACTTTTTTCTTGTACTCATTTTTTAACAAATGTTTGAGAGAGGTGGATGGATGGATGGATGGATTAGATAGATTAGATAGATAGATAGATAGATAGATAGATAGAAACATATAAATCTAGAAATCTCATTTTGGGAGCACATACAAAGCAAGGGTAGCCCAGGACATTTATCAAATATGAGATACTGCTTTCAGACTAATGTGTATGGGATACAAAATAATTTACATCTATAGGGAGCTAATCACCCAGAGCTAAATCTGCAACAGGGTGTTGGCACTAAAACGCTGTCTTTCAGATGTTCCTCCACATAGCATTTTCCATGTGGCTGGCACAAAAATCCAGCCTCACCAAGAGAGTTAGAAACCAAAAAAGCAAGGCTCCCAGAAGGTATCAAGCTGCATGGGGAAGCCCCGAAACTGGCAGCAGAAAATGCAGGGAAAGGGAGAGTCTAAACTTATCCCATCAGAGCTAAGCCAGATTTCCCTGCACCGTGAGCCTTTCCAACTTTGCTGGCAGCAATCATCTTAGTGTAATTGCTGGAGGGACATGGTGGTTTTAGAAAAGGAGAGCCCACCCTTAAAATATTCTGACTGGGCAAAAAAAGATTTCTTCACATGAAAAGCCAGGAGATGACTTTCTTGCTTTCACTGATTAGAAAAAAAATATATTCTTCTGAACATAATTTCTTGTAGTGTATTTTTTTAGATTTTTTTTTCAGTATCATTTAACTTGGTTCTGTCAAGTACAGAATCAGGATGAGTTTATATAAAGTACTAATTCTACTTTGTCATGACATTTCTAAAGTAAGAATTTATGAAGAGCAGCTGTATCTTTTATTAAACTGAATCACATACACCAGGCATCTATGTGACCTAGGAAGGGTCTAATATATATATATATATATATATATATATATATATATATATATATTTAAATTCTCTTTCAGACTTTCAATCTAAGTCCAGTCCAGACAAATATAATGAAATGGAATAACCACTGTCCTTTTTGTTCTCACTACAACTGCAACACAAGATGAGCATTATGTCAAATAACTGTGAAATAATGACCTGTAGAAATACCTTGCTCTACACAACATTTCTTGGTAAGAGCAGGGAATATGGAGGACATCCTGCTCGAACTGAGTAATGGTGACAGCCAAACTGGGAGGTCTAAAAAGCATTTCAGGTCATGGAGAAACAGCTCCTGTGTGCCCAGGACAGCACTTGCCTGGCACAGAGATTGTTATACTTTCTTATCTGGTGACTCTACTCTTCAGGTGGCCTTCTTCTTAAGGAGGGCATAGACATAGAAAAAAGACTTATGTTTGACCAAAAAAAGGAAAAAATAATTTGTGTCAAATAATGTACCAGAATGTTTTCTTCTTCTGTATAAATTCTGCACAGGAGCACAGCTGAGAGGTTCTTGCTGCATTTTCTGGGAAGTCCTGTTGGATTATCTCCTGAAGGATGAAGGTATGAAGGCTGTCCCACAAATCTGTAACTCACACAAATTCCTGGCATGGTTTCCAATGCCTGGCTGGACACCTTAGAGGACAACTCAGCAAGTCACTGCAGTCCTCTCTCCGGGCTCAGAGGTTGTGGAAGGCAAATGAGAAAATTCTGGTGGGAGGGCTGGGTTGAGACTTGCTTTTGAATTTGCTTAAATATTTTCCAAATGCTCTTTCACGCTGCTTGTGTGGCTGCAGTCACCTCTCTGATACATCTGCCTTGCCTGTACATCTTGCTGGGAGGAGAGACATGGTCAAGAAATGATGTCCACCCTTCTTGGTGTTTAATTTGTAGTCCCATTTGTAACCCCAGGGAGCAAGACACAGCACAGATCACACATATGAAAGAGATTTAAACGAGTAAAGAGCTCAGAGAAGTTTGGATAAATACACAAAGTTTAGATTCTGATCCAAACCTCTCTGGTTTGCAAAATGAGTTTGGAAGCATCACAAGAGCAAAGTCTGTTTTTTCAGCTCTGGAGCTTCTGGTCCTCACAAGGGTTGGGAAGTGACAAGATTCACATAAACAAGCAAGGTTTATCTGAATCTTCTCAGGACTTACAACAGATACTGAATCAATGTTTCATCTGAGCCTATCCAGCTGACCCCACTGGGTCAGGTTATCTGATCTAGCAGACAAGTGGTTGCTGTTTATTATTTGTGTTGTGTTAAGTTTGTGTCTTGCCATGGACTGAGTGAGCTCACCCTAAAATGGGGATCCAAACCTGCAAGAGACTGACAAATGGCAGATGCCATAACAACCCCACAAGCTACCTGCTGAAAAAACTAAATTTTATGAGAATAAAATGATCAAATTTCTAGCCCACAGTCAATTGTTTTTAAGCAGTATACCCTGGAAAGGAATGATGAGTTTTTAACAAAGACAAGAAGAAAAATGTCTAGGTTTTTAAGGTACTCCAGCCTCAGACCAGGCTTTGTGACCAGAAAAGGAGGAACAAGGCCCATTCTGCTGTACATGAGTATTTCAATAGAGAGATTGGTACTAATACCAGTCTTTGAGATGCTGCTTATGTAAAACTGCTCCTAAAACCCACAAGCAAATCCCCCATTAAAGTGAGAAATGGCTCTCACTAAATAATCTTTGCAGCCCCCCACTTTCCAGCAGCTCCTTTCCAGATCTGAACTTTGGAGCTGACCCCTGTCTTTGTGATGGGCCAAACCAAAAGCCAGATCTGAACACCGCTGAACTCTGGGAAAGTTCAAATCTATCGTTTGTGGTTCAGGTTCAGCTCTAATTAAAATGGACCAGTTAGAAAGGCAAATGTCTTAAAACCAAACCAAAACAAATGCTTCACGTGAAAAGTTCTGGGTTGGGCTGTATGGTACCAAGCAGTGTTTTTGTCTATCACATGATGTCATGTTCTTCTGGCTAATTTATCACAAACTGACAGCATGAACAGGCTGCTGTGTGAGATATTTCATGCAGACACTTTGAATCCAGCTTCAAGAAGAAGACAGTATTCATGGAAGTGCTTTCATGATGTGCAAAACCCAACAGCAATCTTCCTGCCACTCAGCTCTGAGGGTCGGCTGCCACCTTTCAAACTTTCCATGCCCATCCCTTCTAGTTCAGGGTCCCCCAAAACAGTGTCCTGCCTTCTCTGAGTGAAGCTTATGCCTCATTATGTCACCAGTATGTGGATTATTGCCTCTAATCCCTGAAAACAAACAAGAAGGGGGTGCTGCAGAACCTTAGGTTGCATAACAGGGCCAGGAAAACCTAGCTAAACCCCTGCTCAGTGCTTCTGTTTATACTATAGTTAATACTACAGGGTAATAATCAAGATGGTTGATCAGCAGACAGGGGGAAAGCAAACAAAAGGGAAAGGAACTTGGTTTCAGCATTACTGAACTGCTGATGTGAAAGAAAATGGGAGACAGCAAGGAGAAAGGGAAAGAGGGAAAAATTGCTAATGCCTCATTTCTGGTGTCAGGATGTGCACCAGTAGCTAGAAAAAGAGGGAACACAGACAGGAAGATTTACTCAAAGAATCACAGCACACATACAATTAAGAACCAGAATTTACGCTCCCTGTGGGCTTTATTCTGTCCCTTTTATGTTACATTTCAGTACTGAACATCAGTTCAGTATTTTCTTTGTGAAATTTGAGTGGATAATTACCTAAGGTTTTCAAACTTCCTTCTCCTGCAAACTAAGCTAATAATCCTACTAGGCCTCTTCTACTGAGATTTTTCACTTTGTTGGGTTTTTTTTCAGGCCTGGACTCACTTTGTAGAAGACCATATTCCTCCATTATATTTCCTTCTTTTCCTTTTTCTTTCCTCTTTGAGTAGGAAGACTTTACCAGCAAACAGTTTTGTTTGAGGATATATCCCAAATGTTTAAATGGAGGCTGGTCTCTAATAATTTCAATTCCTCACTGAAATTAGTCATTGTTGGTTTCCAGAGAGTGAGATATGAAGTGACTTGTCCAAGGTGACACAAAAAAGCATAGCTGGGAGCACAGAACAAATCCATTATCTCCTGGTCCATGCTTTCACCATAAAATGATTATTCTTACACTGAACTAGGAGACACAGGTATGTGAAAAAGGACAGGAAGGGAATGGTATTGAGCTTCTCAACGTGATTCCTTCCTTTTAGCTTAGATAAAGAGAATAAAAAATTATTTTATCCATTCTGCATGAATATTTATTGAGTTAAAGAATATTCAAATGTTTTCTCTCAGAAAATTTTCGGTTCATTTTCACTGGTGAAGTTGTAACTAAAAGAACAATCTAATTAATAATTCTTAGCAATATTCTAAATTCTAATTATGGCATAATTTTAAAGACACCATGACAACATAAAGCAGTAAAAGACACACCTAAGAAAAAGAATGAGACACAATATTTTTTTCTGCATAAGTTTTGTGATTTTCATGAAATAGGATTACCAGGAACCTAGTTATTACTTTGGAATTTTCTTTAAAGCAAGAAGTAAAGTGGAAATTGATACCAGCTCGTGTGCTACACATGATAAAGTATTGATGGTTGAAAGAATCACGTGGTATTTTGTCATTGTGACAAACATGGCAGAAAATATATGCTTGTAAATTTGTGCTAATCCTGCTCTGAGTATGGAGGATGCAAATGCTTAGGAATGAGAAGCAGTCAGAGAATAAAACCCACCTGACTGTTTAGGAAAGTTCACCACCTTTACTATGCCCTTAATTAAATACCATCTCTGATTCTGCCTGGGGTACTGGCATTAGCAAGTTTCCAAAATATAGACATCAAAATTGTCCTTCAAAAATGCACTGTCAGGTGCCCATCATTGATAGCCAGAACTGCCTCAGCTAAAAACAGGAATGCACCAGTGCTCTGTGCTGGATCCACCTTGGATTTTGGATCCTGCCATTGCCCTTCACCGTTACTGATTTTTCCTGCTTCTGGCCCATCCCTTTTCCTTTCCCTCTCCCTTCACATGTGTTTATAGGTCTGCTTCATTCTTTCCCACCTCCTCATGTCCCTAGCCAGAGAGCTGAAAGGCTTCCATTACAAAGATTGAAAACACACTCCATATTAAGTGTAACAGGATAGCATGGCCAGCAGGTCCATGTTTCAAACACATTCAATTTATATCACAGCTGAGAATAAAGAGCAGGGGAAGCTACTTGGTGGGTTGCTGGAGGCTGTGGCTTCCATTTTTTTGTGGAACATGTCTCTGTCACTTGCTAAATAGGTGCACCATCTGGTGGTAATTTTGGACTCCCAATTCTTAAATTTCCAAAGAGCAGCGGTGGAGCTATGCCTGTGGTTGCAGCATTCATTTTTGGGTTTTGCCACTATCTGTCTAAAAGTCCTCAGCTAAGACAACTTCTGCAGGTACTACGGGTGATTGAGTACTGAGAATTGGTAGGACTTTAAATAGGGATCAAGTTTCCATGTCTGCCATTTGGGAGAGCAGATTTGGCTTTATGGGAGGACCAAATGCTCCCCTGAGGAACTATATCCATAGAGATGGAAAAATTCCAAACACAAAGAGAATTTAGGTATTTAGGGAGTCAAAAATCCCAGGATAGGCAAGAGGGACCATTGTGCAGTCAAATTAAGATGAAAATCACCCTCTGGAAGTGTTTCTCCCTGTTCTTTGACCATACAAGGAAAACAGCCTGACTAGGTTCCTATCTCAGACATCTCAAGCAAATGCCTGGAGCTGTGTGATGTGAAACTGGGCCAAAGAAAAGAAGTGAGGGTGGGTCTCCTCATTTTTCTGCCTTTGTTGTGTGAAACCCTTTAATTCAGCAGCAGAGAGAAACCACTTGAGCCTCTTGTGCCATTCCCCTCAGGAGCTGCAAGGTTGCACTGACCCTGTCTGATGGGACTGAAAATGGAGATCTCTTCTGAACAAGGTGGATAGAGGCTGAACCAGACAGAATATGAGGTTCCAAATTTTGGTGAAGAAATGAGTGAACAGGTAAAAGTAAGTCATGACCCATGAGTAAATTTGTTTGTTTGTTTTAGCAATGTGAATAAAGCTGCAAAGTCTACAGCAGCTCCATGCATGTCTGTTGAGCTCCCATCTAGAGAGAGCAGAGCCTTCTCCCAGTGCACCAGTGAGAGATGTCTGGGGTGAGAGCAAACCAAAAAGACTCCTCAGTAATTCAATCCCATTTAACTAACACCTGCTAAGCCTTAGGAATTATCCTTCTCACACAATCCCAGAAGAGGAGTTTGAACCTCTGCAGTGGAGAGAGCACTGTAGATAGCTGCAAACTACACTTGTGTCTAAAAGCAGTCTCCATGATCCACTCCAAGTGGATCTGGGATGGGCAGAAGGACCCATCCTCTGCTTGTTCTTTCACTATGACTTCTATATTCTGCAAACTACTTGGTTCTGCCTTTTAAAAGAGGCTTTCAAAGCCTCCTTTATGTCACTTACAAAGGGTTTAAAGTTAAGCATGTATTGGGTAAAAAGAGCACGGCTGGAGTCAGTTCCCAGCTTGAATACTGAGAGAATGACTACCTTAAAATGCTAGATTCACTTTTTCAAATCTCCAAATAACAGTTTTTAGAGTCCTCTTGCTTGCTTGCTTTATTTCTTTTCTTAATTTTCCTCCTCTATCAGTAACAATAATATTATTCTTCACAGTCTGAACATCAGTAAGAAATAAACTACAGTCATGCACAATTTAATCCAATGCTAAAAGGTCAGGCCTGATACGCACGAAGGAAATTTTGTCAATTAGAAAATGAGGTATTTGTCAGATGTAATATTTTGCAATACACCAGCCACTTTGTTAGGAAGAGAAATTGCTCGTGACTGGAGACACGATGGCAAACTGCATGGATCAGTGGTCTAATCCTGAATGCTAAAATATTTGTTTGCAAACCAAAATGTGCAGATAACAAATGCTATGTTTTCTGCAATGTTTGTACATGCCTCTCTCTGCATTTCAAGTTTTCAATTTAGAAACAGATCGTTTACCAAACAGAACCTATCCCTAAGAACAGAGGAGGGAAGGGAGGGATGCTGCTACACATGTAACTCTGAAGCCTAATGTTATGTTTAGCCTGTCCTGCTTGGTGTAGAGGTTGGACTAGATGACCAAACCTATCATCTGTAATTCTAGGGAAGAGATTTTGACAACACACTTAACCGCAGTAGTAAAGCTCAGGGAATCTCCAGAGCCATTGGAACCCAGATTTATTAAGGCATTACACACCAGCAGGTGCTGTCCTGCACTCCCTGTCACCCTCCACAACAAATTTCCCCTCTCATGGCAAGGCTTGGCAGCACCTGCCTCTTTCCAAAGTTGCTCTGTACTTAAAAAGTCAAATGTTGTATGGTTGATTGTCATTTAACTAATTGGGGTTTAGCTGAATCCCTCTATGAAGTTCAGCTTCACTTTCAAATTCTGCTCACAACCAAAAGCCTGGAGAGTTTTTTGTGGTTCTAGTGAAACCAGTGGCAAAATTTCTACTGACAGCAATAGGACAAGAACTTGGCCCCTGTCCTTTTGGATGGAGCCCAGCCCCACTTTATTTGACTTTTAATGTCATTTGCCTTCCTGTCTTAAGCATGCATTGCATTCTAAGTCATTGACCAATAGGACTGGGATGCAGAAGTAACTAATGAGTCAGCATGCCATGGAACATTTATACTCAGCAATAAAACTATAAAAAAATTACACTAAATGAACATTAATGTTCCTTGGAGGCGTTTGGAAGTAAGGAAATGCCAAGCTTAAAGCTGTTATGCAAAGTTAGCCCTGGGTCCAAACTTTGGTACAGAATTCAACTAAACCATAGCCTAGAATTTGTACACTATCTTTTCCACAGGACCTCTGACTGACTCATCCCAAGAGAAACCAGAAAAGCAATATGGAAAATGTTACCCTGAATAGCTACAGACAAAGCTAAAAGAGAAAAGGAGGACGTTTGTGCTGAGCAGGAAATGATCATCACAGACCCAAGGCCCCATCATCTGTTCCTGCCCCCTTTCCACTACACCTAAGCACACAAATAGGATGATCAAATTCAAAAACTTATGAGTACCCACCCCTCTCCCCCCAAAAAATGTTTATTTTCCATACTGGCACTTAAATGGAGCAATTCCATACAATAAAAAGGTCCATTTAGTTTTGAACCATGGAAATGATGTGTTAAACCCCATGCCAGTCCATTGGTTTTTCAGGAGATCTGAGGTTTAGGGTCACAGGAAGACAATGTGTTCTTCTATATGATGCTTCCTACCAAGCTGTGCAGTGTAATGGGCCCTTACATCCCAGAAAACCCATGGAAGCATGTGAGAGCAGAGATCCAGAGACTTGAGTCTCCCAGGTTACAGTTCTTGGCATTAATTTTCATCAATGCATGGAGCAAATTTAAAATTAAGTGCTCTGAAAACGAAAATGGAATCCTTCACAGTCAGGTATGTCAGTGCATTTAAATTTGAAAATGTCTATAGAAAAGCACCTGTTCCAAGAAAATCTTCACTTTTATATGAAACAGGATGAAACAAAAGCCCTTTCCATAGAATGGAAATTCCAGATCTCATTCAGATCAGTAACCACCATTCCCCATCCAGCTGCCAGCCACACACAGTTCACCAAGTAATTGTATTACCATATTAGTGCTGTGTTTGGAATAAGGATATATGTCTTTTAAAGAAAGACTGCTGCCAAATAGGTAAATATTTAAATGGCAACAAGAACATTTTAATTTAAGAGAATTTATACTATTCTTCACACACAGGGCCCTTGAGGGATACAATTGAGCTATACTTGAACTGAACAGTAAAACCTTACAAAAAGACAAGGAAGTGGAGAAGATAAATTGAGATATATAAACATCTGTCTGTTCATGGCTGGAAAGTATGATATGCTGTAGACTATATATGCTTTTATTTCTTTTATAGGGGGGCTAAGAAATAAAGGTTATAAAATTAATGTGGCAAACTGACAGTTTTTCTAGTAAAGTAAAACAAAATTTATTTCGGTCAACTCATAATTTACAAATGGTACTGTTCATTTATGTTTGTCTTTTCCTCTATGATTTACAATGTATTTTGAAAACATTACTAAGGCCTCCCTGATTAATTTTGAGGTTCTGACATCTAAGAAATTTTTAAAACACAGAGAAATTGTCATCCACAAATGTTCAAATTGATCCAGCAAGCTGGGAATCCTCCATCCTGTCAAAATAGGATGTTTCTTTAATACAACAGTACTTTCTTAGAATAAAAAAATATTTTTCTTTTCCTAAAAACATCCAAGTGACAGACATTAAGAGTCTGAACCTACCACTCCCACAATAACCTGTCTCCTCAGTTTAAAAAGTACAAATTCTTAGCACCTTCAGGGTTTCATAACTTTTTTTACTGCTCCTTCACAACCTCAGCTACCGCCAGCTGGGAGGGTTTATTTTCATATTCTGGTTTGGGTTACTGTCTTACCTTGTTACTTGTGATAGCGAAAAGCTTATCCAACATTCAACAGTAAGAAAGTATGAACAGTTTGAACCAACTCCTCAATTTCCCCCAAAAGATGATAATGCAAACTGAAATGCCCTCTCACATACTTTGCCTTGTTATTGCTGCATTATCACACCTTTTCCCCAGTGCTCAGCTTTCAGCTGGATGAAATGCACTGAGGAAACTGTTCTGCTAAAGCAGCTGCCTCTGAGGACTTTTCTCACTGCCTGTAGAAAAACTCAGACCAGCACACAGGGTTTTGGGACAGTCCCTGACACACCAGAATCCTTCTAACATAAGGAATATATAATACTATATAATAGTAGTATACTATTGTACTATATATAATATTCTATGTATTATTGTACTTATTAGCTATATATATTACTTTATATAGCTAATAACCGAGAACAAATAGATTGGACATCCTTAAGGTAAGGATATTTTGGTTTCCCCTTCCAGCAACAACATGCCAGTTGAGAAAATAAAGGTGCTGTTTGGGACATTTTAAGGGGAGGCTTTGCAGTGACTGTTTGCAGGGTGGTAAATCTTTCCTGCAAAATGAACATGCAGAGGAATTCCACAGATTTTGGGGGTTTTATCTCTTTACTGCCTGCCAATTATCTAGCTGCTAGGGGTGGAGATTCATCATGCATGTCTTTTTAGTTTTGGGGGGTTTTTTTCCATTTAGGCTAATAATGAGAAAACTCTCCCTCTCCAAATAACCAAGAAATATCCAAGTTATTATGCACCACTGTGCTTCTATCAAGAGTTATGCTTGCTTAAGCCACAGATCATTAAGTTTGCCATGGTATTCGTAGTTTAACTAAATCAAATGGGCAAGCGCAATGATTCCACATGGAATCTTGGGAAATGGACACCATCAGTCACTCCAAGTTGGCTACATGAGCAATAAAGACACAGTTTGTGTTGGTCCTCCATCACCTTCTGGAGCTGCACACATCCTCAGCACAGACTGCAGCCTATTGAATGCATCCTGTGCACCTCTCTCCTGGAATCCCAGACAGCCTGCTGCACCAGGAGCTGAAAGCTGATGCCGTGCCCTCAGAAGCCACCCCTCACACTGGAAGGGTTTTACTACATCCTAGCACCGACAGAGAAATCCAGTTCAAATTACTGAAAACAGATTTATTTCTGCGCTGTTGCTTGAATGCTCAAAGAACATTGTTGTCTGGGCCTGTGCTATGCGACAACAACAAAAAACCCCAAATTTTTCCACTTTAGGTCCAAAAGCCACTGTGCAATTGAGGTTCCCATAGCTGACAAATGCCTAAACCAATCATAGCACCTACTGCTATGACAAAGATAATTACTGCCTTTCCGTAGGTGAAGTGTGTACCCTGCTCTGTATCATATTTAAAATAATCTAATTCCAACTCATTTTCCCCCTCCAAATTGTTTCCAGCTGTACAATTCCTCTTTTTCCCCCATATTGTTTTTATTGGATATAGTGCAAGTTCGTAAAGATGGATTTTCCCATAATAAATACGCAGATGTTAGAATAATAAACATACAGTCAACCTGATATATGAATATTACTAAGCCTTAACAAACATATAACAAACAACATAAATCGATTTTAAAAAATTGAAAATGAGAACATAAAGTAGCAGAGAAAGAAATGGCAGGAGAAAATAAAGGCACAAAGTGAGCTAGCAATGTACTTACTTTAGCAAGCTGTCTGGATTCATTTATGGTTCCCTTTATTGACTTGCTGATAGCATTAAAGCACAGCTATGGTTGTAAAGCATTCCTAAGAATGCCGCCTGTCTTCATATGTCCCAAGTTTTCTGCTCACACTGAAAGCCAAGCTTCCCAAGTTGGCCAACTCATACCACACTAGACACTACTATGCTAGATGAATCCATCTGCTTGGACCCAAATATCCATTTTTGGAGAATAATGAGCCTCCCTACTCCTCCCATTTTTGGTAGGAAGTTTTTATGAACATTTGGCATCTCGGTTAAACCATCATCGTAGCCCAGAATAAAAATGACTGGATTCATATGTGGAATCCAAATTTAATTTAGCCTATATATGGCATGAACAAAGAATAATTTACTGGCTGACACCCCCTCAGCATGTATTATAAGATGCCAACTGCTCCTCCATGACTCCATCACTTAGGTATCTTCTATGCCCAATTCCCATGTTTTTCCAGGCCTGCAGCTGAAGCATGGGATCAAGAGGGGACTGACAATGTTACCTGTTTCCAGCACAAAGAGAGCAAGAATCTCTGTTGTTTATGAGTATCTCTCCTTCAGAAGTTGTCTCCCTCCCTTTCCCAATCCTCTGTTTGGAATTATCCATCCTTTTCCCGGTTTATGTGTGCACATATACAAGTGCATGCTTGTAGAGAGCTGTGAAATTGAACTTTATGTTCTGATTGTGTTTGCCAAAAGTCTCCTTCACCTGGGAGTTAATAAAATCCATGCACAGATTTTGTTGGTTGCTTAAACTGTGGGGTTTTTCTTTCTCCCCTCCCTGCCCCTTTCTGCCTGGAGAGTGGATCAAAAGTTAAATGAATGGGAAGAGACAGGAAACTACTCAAGATATGCTTCTCCTAAACCTCCCCTGGCAAGCAGAGCTGTAACTTCCCTTCAGAGGCATCCTTTCAACACACCAGAAAACTACAGATCAAAACAAAGGGTAAGACATTAAATAAAAAAAATTTAAAACAAAAAAAAAACAAACAATAACAACAAAACAAAAAACCAAACAAACAACAAAAAAAACCCCAAAATATCAAAATCAACTTCAGAACTCCCTTAGGTTTGGTCTACTTGTTAATATTTCCCTGTCAGGTGTCCAATATAATGATTTTCCAAACCACTGCACCAGTGACACAACCAAATATTGCTAAATCATGCTCGTTTTCCACATCATAAGTTTGAGAAAGAAGACCAGTACAGATCACTTTGGATATCTTGACAGATATATTTTCCAAAACACCAGAACAGCTCAGTTTTGCCCTGGATTTAGCACTGGTAAGAGCTGCCTGCTCACAAGCACTTCAGTTTAAAGCGTTCCAGTGGAAAGGGTCAATGCACAAATAATTAGCCACAATAATCCACTGTCAGCATAAGAAGGTGACAAATACAAAAATGTACAAGGACAGCATGAGTAAAGTAAGAGCAGGACTTTCTTTGGGGATGGCATGACTATGGAAGAGTTCCCAGCTATAAATATATCAAAATAAGTTATGCATACACAATGCTTGGCAAACTCATCCCATGCTACAGCCTTTGTTCATTCTAGTAATTTAGATTTCTCTGTCACTTTTATGTCTAGCTGCTATAAATCTTTCACACCAACATGAATGCCCCATGATTTCTACAACTGTTATTCCATCCTCTGGACTATTTCAATTTTTTTTAATATAGATTCCATGTACTGTATTGGTGGTGCAGCCCTCATTCACTGAAGTACTTCTGTGAATAAATAACTCCTCACTGATCCATCTTAGGGCTCAGCTAATAAACTGAGGGCTTCCCCTGGCACAGCAGGATCCCTGGAAATCACCAGGGGAGACATGTGTCCCTGTGTCAGGTCTTCTGGCTTGGTGGAGGGTGGAAGGCATGCATGGTTAGAACATGAAGTCACCCAAGAGGTGATGGTAGAAAGAGATGTACATCTGCTGGAGAAACCTCATGTTGGGTGAGTGTTTGCTTTGAGTTTTGAAGTTTTGCTTTGTATTTTGTTGCATCAAAATACAAGTTAGAATAACCATAGCTCTGTACTTGTCAGTGTGGTGGTAGAGGCTTGGTCAGTGGCTAAAGAGCAGGTCCTCTCCTTCCCATGCAGCAAGAGTTTAATATGTTATCACTGCTTATTTTCCCTCCCTACCTGAGACCTGAATAACTCACCTTCAGTGTTCATCTCCCCAAGGGGTTCTGGGACAAAGCTTTCCTTTGGGGTGAAGTGAAAAACATGCCTGTCTTATTTTAGTTTTAGTCCTTTCTCCAGTGTGTTCAGGAAGAACCAAATGGCTGGTTTAGTGTTTCTGTGTCAGACACGTGTTTTGTTCCACATGTGAATATTTCTATTTTTAAGTAGTTGGGTTTTTAATTCTTTGTCCATTTTTTACCCTTTTCCCCCTTGCTAGTGTAATAACACTGCTTCCTAAACCCTATCCTTTTCCTAGGTACTTGACCTTATCATCTCTGAGTGCTACCCCAGTAACAAAAAAGAAATAAAGACTTGTGGATTATGGGATCCTTTACAGACCTGCATGGAACTCATCTGGCTCGGCTGGAAGGGGTCATGTAAACCTTCTGCAACTCTTAGAGTCTGTGTGGTTTCACACCCAGCAAATGTCAGAGCAGAACTCAGCTGCAACAGCCAAGTTTCATCTGCGTTTGGGTTAACCCATAAAAGAGCCCACCAAATTCCACTTCAGTCCTTTCAGCCATACAAGAAACCACCCAGGTTCAGTGAACAGGTCAAGAATCTATAAATATTTTGGAAAATATGCCTTGAAAAGTGGCTCAAGAAAGCCCTGTTTTTTCCAACTTTCTATAGTCTGGCCAGCCTGATAGCTGGTCCATCCTCATGACAAATAATTTCTGTTCCTTGTAGCTCTTACCTTACATAGAAACATTGAGACTGAAAGCACAACTACAGCTTGTCCTCTTTAGGCATTTGGAGTGCCCTCACTTGCAAAGATTTGGAGGATGAAAGGAATCTCTCTGGTGAAGAGGATTGCTACCCACAAGCACAGTGGTGAAGATGGTGAGGCAGCACAAGATCCTCAGTTGAAGAGGAGAGCATAAGTGGTGGAAACATTTTCACTGGAAAGCTTTGAGATGACACCCACTCTGGTACAACCCTCCAGAGTGGCCAAGCCATAAAGGATCTCAGAGAAGGTGAGACAACTCACTTATCTAAGGTCAGGGCATGCCTGCAAGCTTTGGCAGATGAAAACAGAGCATGAAGAAGCACAGAATGCTTGGCAGATGCACATTTTCTGACAACAACATAATTCTGGTTACCAACCAAAATCAAGCAAACATAATACCAGCCAAGGAGGACCAGACCATGCTTCTAACAGCCAAGTCACTAGATTTTTTTTTTTCTGGCTCATTTAAATTTGAAGGTAGAAGTCAAAAGTTAGGTTAATCCCTGAATATGATGCCTTGAGAATGTCATGTAAAGCTCACAGAATATGACAGACCCTCTGCAAATTTAAGTCAATTGCCCAATGCCAGTGGATTTATTCCCTTACAACACTTTGCAGGTGAACCACTGTGTCCTTAAAGCACCCAGACCTCAGCCAGACTCTCAGATTTGGATGTTCTTTCAAAAAATATTCCATTCCTTTGTTGACCCAAACTTACTTCAGTTTTTGGCATTCATTTCACAAGGGTGTCGGACAAAAACCCTGACACTTTGACCACCACTAACAACCAAAGCATCACCATCTGAGTCAACACCTCTTTGCACATATGAAATTAAACGTTATGTCTTTTTTCATACAGTATTAATGAGATCTTATGTCCGACCACACTCAGCTGTATTGGAAGCACAAGACTCACCCAAACCATTGAATGTAAGAGGTATCACACACAGAAAAATGGGATACAAGAAGAATAGGCTACAACCCCACTGAGAAGGCAGATGGTATCACTTTGAGTGCCCTTGAGAGAGCCACACAGCACAATATGTTATCCCAACCCAGAACAGCAGATAGGAGAGTGGACAGTCCTTGAGGGAGAGAGGAAAGGTCAGGAATAAGTTAAGGATACCCAGCTGGGAGATGAGGAAAATAGTGACTTCAGTGCTGGAAAAAAATTTACATAATCTCCCCTGTGAAATAATACCAGACATAGAGTAAATGAAAAGGTCTTGATCTAACTTCTGCCAGCTAGCAGCTTGTCAGGCCAAGGCCATGTATTATTTTCTTTGAATATGTTTCCTGCCTCAAATCACTTGCAGTATTTTCTTTGCAGTATGATAGCAACACTAAAATGTATCATTGCCACATATTGGAAGGCCAGTGTTGCACGCACAGTACTTCCATCAACTATTTGGGACTCTCCCATTACTTAAGCTTCTGGGAAGTCTGAACAAAGAATAATTTACTGGCTGACACCCCCTCAGCATGTATGATAAGATGCCAACTGCTCCTCCATGACTTAGATATCTTTCATACCCAATTCCCATGTTTTTTCAGGCCTGCAGCTGAAACATGGGATCATGAGGGGACTGACAATTTTACCTGTTTCCAGTACAAAGAGAGCAAGAATCTGTTGTTTATGCTGTCCCCCTCCCTTTCCCAGTCTTCTGTTTGGAATTTTCCATCCAGAGGGATTTTTCTTAGCTGCTTTTAGTTAATTTTTGATTGGCCATGATATTCACCACAGGTATCATGACAACGTGTAACAGGACAGCAGCTGGAATTAGTCTTTTCATGGGTTGTCACCTTGGATGGCTGTGTAGGCACTGAGGCCATTGCTGGGCCTGAATTTGCACAGATATGAGTGACTCCATCTACAGCTCACTGGAGACTCCATGTCTCTTGCCAGTGACTTTTCACTGAGTGGAAACACACAATTGTCCTGTTGAACTCCAAGTTATGAACGTTTGCAGGAAAGGTAAGAGAAAACCATCCCAAACAGATCCCCACAGCACTGCAGGGACAGAGACACCCTTACCTACTCGAAGCTCTTGTCCAAAGACTGTTTTCTCTCCCAGAGCAGAGCAGTTCCACCTCCCATAGCGGAACTGGTACTGGCACTCATTGATTCCCATCTGTGCCCCTTCGCCGATCACGATGATGGCATCAGGGCGGCTCTGGCAGATGGCGCGCTGCCGAGGGGCCAGGCCTGGGATTTTGTTGCAGATTATGTTAGCTCCTAAAGCCACCACGGATGACAAAGCTCTGAAGAGAAAAGCAGAAAGACACGTTATAACCAAACTGAGGTGAGCAGGAGCTGCTGTGTGGCTGGCAGGGTGCTCTGCAAAAGGGGAAGGGTAGGATGTTGAGTTCCTGTAATTATGCCAACTTGGAGCAGCGTCTCTGGTCTGGTATAGCAGCCTGGAAATCTTGCAGTAATTCCTGGTCTGGTTTGTGCCAGAAGAAACAAAGAAATTTAATTTTGGCACTTTTGTTTCCACTCCTACATGGAAACGTCAGCTTGTGAGATGTGGAAAGAAAGACTTGCTTAAAATCGAAATATAGTGATAAGTGATCATCCACAAATCTCTGAATGCAGGTTCAGAATTAGTGTTTTAGTTACTTCAGCCAGTTCATTCACCCTTCATTTGAAAAAGTTAAGCACAATTTAGAAAATTACTTGACACTACCAACTCTCTTGCCCATTATTATGCTCAGGGTATTGAATGATTAATGAAGTTCACCAGCATAACTGTGCTTTTAGATCTGGCAAACAGCATGGAGCACATAGGAGTTATCCTTAATATATGCCATCCAGGCTAGAAACATTTGCAGTTCTCATTCTTCAAGTATATTTTCAGAATTCATTATGAAGTTTGCATATAACTTGCACCTGCCACATGTTTTCACTTGAGCACATTTATTTTTCATTTTCCAGCTCACTTTTCAACATCTTCACAGGCTCATTTTTCAACATCTTTACTGCCTACATGTTAAATGGTGATATTTTGAAAAAAATAGGACAAGACGGGTAGATGTTCAGTGATGGCTCTGGTCACATCTACTGAGTACCCACCAGGCCTATGGAGATGCTTCAGCTGGTCTGGACAGACAGACAGACTGCCCATGATCCTACTTCCCACCTTGAACACCAGCCTGGGCCTTTCATCTTAGTGTTTAAAATTTCCCACTGGAAATGTTCCCTTGGGGAAATACTGAGTAATCAAAATTAAAGAATTATGTAAGAATTTGTCAGTTCATCACAAGGTAACTGCAAAGTTACATAAATGCTGCATTTCAATGAAATCAGTGTTTAATTTTATCATTTCAATAGGATACAGTAAAGCCAGAGCAGGGAGGGTGAAATACTGCTATTCCTGTGGAATGGAAATTCCATGATGATCCTCTCTGCCTTTAGTAGGTATTTTTGCACTTTTTCCAAAGTTAATAGTCCATGAGAAATTCACCACTGGTGGGTTTTTATTAATGGCGGCACAGGGTTGTTATGGATACAGAAATAAGAGGAAGCCATCTCAAGGTGCATGCCCTGTTTTTCTGCCCATTAAACAGAAGTAAGAACAAAAGGTAATTCCAGTCTGATCACTCCCAGTGTTGGAGCAGGAGTGCTCACACCTGCAGCTTTAATTTGTGTTTCTCTGGATGCTGAGCAACAAAGCTGAAGCATCAGCTGGAACCAGAGAGCCCCTGAGATTCATGCAAGTTTTGAGCTAAGGTTTTTTTCCTGGCAGAAAGTATTTCTCCTCTTAAAAATTAAAAAAAAAATTAATAAATTTTAAGTAGCGATGTCTTTAAATTAGGACTTTCCAAGAGATGTGATAATCTTAAGATGTATTATGTTTGATACAGAGACAAGATTCTCTTTACAGTGGCTTATGACTTTATGCTATGGCTTCAAAAGGTAATGAAAATCACTGAGTAAATTTTTTTTGAAAATCAGTACATTTTTGAAAAGCAGTACATTTTTTGTCTTTCTTTTTTTTTTTTTAATCACTTTTCAATATTGAAAATAAAAGTGCTCTTTTCTTCAAAAGGTCATGGAGCTTTTCTCTCTCTTACTTCATCCACTTTCCACACAAAGTAGGATGAACATTCTGAAAATATTGCAGTAAAATACAAAGGAAAGCATTTTCCCTCAATAAATGATGTGTCAAATACAGAAACAGAGGCTCTTTGATGGTACTAAAATGCTGTGCCCCATTCTTGCCCCATCCCCTCCACCTGGCTTTGCCCATTTCTCTGGGACACGCCAGGTGCCCAGGCTTCCTGCAAGACCTTCCCACCTGGAAATCCATTTCCACTGCTGCTTCAGACACTGACCCTTCCAGGAAAACCTAGCCCTGAGCAAATCTGTGGCTGGCTCCTAAGAAAGAGACATGCACAAGGTATTCAAAATCCCATCTGATGCTTGGCACATGCACAAGACACACAGTTCTGGTCTTGTAGCTGCTTGATGGTCTTCAAATCACCAGCAAATCAACTTACCAGCAAAACTTATACCTAAAAATTATTTATATGTTATAGAAATACTTTTTTAAAAATTAAAAATTTATAAAACTGTGCAATAACTTCCTGACAATATTTTTTGAACTGCTGGGTTTCCACAGTTTCCACTAACTATTCTCAAGTTGAGCAGAAAAAACCTTACGACTTTCAAAACAAAGGAAAGCAAGAATTGGCCACAGCATCTAAACATATAATTTTCAGTTAAGTTGCTTCCTTCATACATGTCCCTGCTGTCTCATAATTAGGTTAAGGAATATATTCTTTGGGCTCCCATTGTTTTTCAGAGCAGGCTTTGGTCAAAATATTTTAATACAGTGGGTCAGCTGATTCATCCAGAAAATAAGCACAATCATACCTGCTTCAGAAGGTATTGTGAGGGTATTATGTTATTATAATTATAATTATTGTGTGCTTGTGAAATGTATTATAACAATTAAACTGCAATTATTGGGGGTGGAAGGGGTCTTGGTTTTTCTATTACTTCCAGAAACTTCCCCCTCTCTGGCCTGAATTTACCAGCATATTCCCTCAGACTTGTTTAGCCTACTTTTAAATTGTTACACTGCCAAAAGAAATGCTGAATCATGAAACTGAGGTTTTGGAAAGCTTTATTTTTATTAAAGAAATGCACCCAACAGCATTTCAGGCTTCCTCTCCTCCATTTCTTGTGGTGTCCCTCAGTTTGTGCATCCATCACACATTTGGGAGGGCTGTGATGAGCTCCTGCCCCTTGGCAGGTTGAAGGCTAAATTACTTTTATTCAATTTACAGCTGTCAAAAGGCAGATCCTCCATGCCACATTTTGGCATCCTCTTTCATCTAATCTTTCTCTGTGGTGCAAATTGCCTTGATTCTTATCACCAGAAACTCCTGAGCATGGCATTTTGTTAAGATTTCTGATGCAGTTTACAGTAATTGCAACCATCCTGCACCACAGCAGTCTCCACACAGCTCAGAGTGTTCTGCTGGGTCACCCACATGGGCTATTCCATTAAACATCATCCACATGGCTTATCCAGATAAACAGAGTGAGTGGAATAATGGCACATTTCCTAAGGAATTGGCACCAGTGCCTGGCATATGGAGAGCTTTGACATTTCTTCATGCCTATGCCATTCATGCAAGGGAAACACCAGCACTGAAATTGAGTGATATCTATAAACAGAATTATGCCCAAATTAAAAAAAAAAAAAAAAAAAAAATCCCCCCCCCCAAAAAAAAATACAGGAAAAACCCAAACAACCCAACAAAAACAAACAAACAGAAAACCCAGACAGAAACAAACAAAAAAACCCCATCAGATCTGGATAGGATAGGACCTTGCAGTTCAAACTTCCGTCAAATTACACCTGGTGAACAAGATTTTGGAAGGCTTGGTTTCTGCATAAGAATTCTGAAACATCAGGGTTTTTATCATTTCAGAAAATAACTAGGACTGTGTCACAGCAAGCAGAAAAACACGGCGGTGGGACAAAAGTTTCAGCTTATTTTCTGAAATAATGCTGGCTTACTGGTGCAAAGACAGATGAATCCTGTCACAAAAAGAGAAATTTCTCCTTCCAAATGTATTTCCTGTTACAGTTGTATCTCCTCTCTAGCACCTAAGCAACTCCAGCACCCCTTTTCACAAAGTGAAATGGAAATTATTAGATATTCTAAGTGAGTCATAAAAGTAAAGGTCTTTGAAATGCTTCAGAAATTAAGCACTAAGGCCACGTGAATTTTAAGAACTGCTTGTTGGAAGAGAAATTCACTCCTCATTCCTGGTTGGCTTGCTGGAGTCTCCATTTTATGTTTGCAAAAGCAAGCATTCACCTAACTTGAGCATGAGTAATATCATTCATTTCAAATATTATCATGTCCTTGCAACTTCTGATTAATTTTATATATAGGAAGGTCATGATGTGAACTGCAGTTTACAGAGTCTTGGCACAAGTGGAAAATATATAAAGTAAATCCTTATAATGGACAGCTGTACAAGAACATGAGAGGAAAAAATTTAAATTTTATTCTTGTTAAAAGAATCTGAATTTTGATAAAATTATGAAAGAGAACTGTCTACTTATAGATGAAGAGCAGTAACTGACCAATCTTCGGAATTGTCCCCAAGCTCCTGCACAGGCACAGGTGAGTACTGAGATTTCTCCTAGGAGCTTAATATACTATTCTGACAAATACATGACAAAAGATGTAAAATAAGAGATTAAACCAACAACATGTTGCATACAGGTGAAACAATCACGTCGATTTTAACCTTTTGGTTAAAAAAAACTAAAAAGTTGCCTTAAAAATTCTCTGCCAGTCTGTGCTCCCTGGGCAAATTACATTTTATTGGCGCTCAGGACCGGCGTCAAGAACTTCTTCTCCTCCAGCACCATCCCTCACCTGCATTCCTGACGGCACAACAGCACAGCACACACTTCCCACAGAGCCAGCCCTGCTGCAAGCCCTTGGATAACAGCTATAGGGTCACTGTGATCCCACCCCAGCTCTGAAACTGCTCTTGGGCAGGGGGTTTGTTTTCAGCAAGGAATGAAGGCATTTAGCCGCATGAACCCCATTGACAGCAGAGGAGTTGTGCAGCTTTTTGGCACACTGTACAGAAAACTTACCCCACCATCTCGGACAAAAAAAGAAAAAAATCCACACAGAGGATTCTTTGTTAGCAGGAGCCACCGAGGTATTTTGTGGTGACATTGCGACACATCTGAAACCGTACACCACTACCAAATGGTTGACTTAATTAAGAATTCCTAAGTAAATATTTTGAGTGCGTATCAGTTGCAGAAATTGGCAGGAGTGTCCTGGGCTCTGAATGCCATATGCATTTGTTTAGGCTTTCAGTTTTGCTTTCCACCCTGGCTTTGGGAAGTCGACGCTGGGCACATGTGGGGTTGAAGCGGAAACCCAGCCAGGCTGCGTGGCTCAGCCCTGTGTGCCTTCCCTCTGCTGGGCTCCAGAGCTGGGGGCTTTTGGAACCCAGGACATCCCTCTGGCTGCCCTGGAAGATGAGAGACCCTGGCAGGGGGATCAGGGACCTTGGCACGGAGTCAAAAACACCCGTGCCTTCGATTTTAACCCGTGGAAACAATTACCAACTTTGTATGAGGAGTTACAAGCCACAAGAGTTGGAGTAGAATGATAGTGAATTTATCAGCAGGTGAAAATGTAGAATTTTGGGGGTTTTAGAATGAGGGTTCAGGAGACAAGATGGAGGAATCTGGGCATGTTCTGTCCTTCCCCTTCTTCTTGTCCTCCATCCTCAGCTATGATGGTGACAGTTCTGGATTGGTTTAGAGTAGAGACAGACTGTCGAACATAGGTGATAGGTATTGGAAAATTATTGTAAATAATGTACACATAGTTTTTAATTTAAAAAGGTAACACCATCCCAAGGCAGTCAGTGTGTCATGAACCAACGTGCTGAACAGATCTCAGCAGGTCACAAAGACAATGTATTAAATAAGAGCAAATAAACAACCTTGAGAACAAGAGCCAAGGAATCTTATCTTTTTCTTCAATCTTGGGACTGGGAAAAAGAGACTTTCTAACACCTCGGGGTCATCTCGAAACCAGAAACTCCATCAGGGGGCTGCACACAGACCTGATCGCTCCCACCAAATGAAAGGCAGAGATTTCTCTGAGCTCACCCAAAAAAGTGCCTGGTATCCTGTGCAGTGTGTGTGCTGGCATGGCCAGGGGGAATGGGTGAGCTGGGGGATGACTGACACAAGGGCAGAGCCTGCCTTGGGGTGAATGCCTGTTTAAAAGAGGAGTGGGGCATGCCCCCCATCCCGCTGTGCCACAGTGATCAGGGAACAGCAGCAAAGCCTTGGATCACACCCTGCCCAGCTGGGATGGCTGCTGTGAACCATTGGGCTTCAGCAGAAGGAGGGGAGACATTGCCTGGGATGCCATTCACAGATCAGCACCAGCCTCCTGCAAATTCCTGCTGTTCACTGAGCAAGAGAAATCTGATTTTGACACATATCTTCTTTGCTGTATGACTGGTCCACTGCAATAATTTTTAATAATTTTTCAGTGAGGCAACACTTGATACCTAGCAGCAGGATATCTTGAAGACTGTTACATCTGTAGTTTACCTGTATTCAACATTTTTACACCAACAAAAGACTCATAGAGAACAGAAATGCCTCACAGACCTCATGAGTCCTGTTGTAAAGGCTGTACTAGCAAATTTACATTTCCATTTTCATTGGATATTCACTGTCCTCCAGAATTTTTATGGCAAACTACTGTATAATGAGGGTTTTCTTTCTTGTCTCAAATCACGTTAATTTTTTTTTTTTTTTTGTTTAATGTCAGAGTTTATTCCTTCACAGGAGAACTGCAATATCCCAGCAGACATGGGTGGTGAGCCTGCATGAGGCTGGGTGGTGCTGCAGAGGCACCTCTGTCAGAGACATGCACTGAATTACAGCTACTCTGCATCTCCAGCACCAAGGACAGGAGGGAGGATGCACCTTCCACATCACCTCAAAAAGAAACAGATCCTGCTCCTCAGAATCATGGAAGAGTTTGGGTTGGAAGGGACCTTAAAGTCCAACCAGTGCCACATCCTCCCATGGGCAGGGACACCTTCCACTATGCCAGGCTGCTCCCAGTCCCATCCAGCCTGGCCTTGGGCACTGCCAGGGATGGGGCAGCCACAGCTGCTCTGTGCCAGGGCCTCCCTTTCCACTGGAGCATGTTGCTCTGGTTGGCACAGCCTGGGTACAGGTTCTGCTCCCAGGACAGGTTTTGCTAGGGCTGGACACCCAACTTTAAATGACCTCCCTGGGCTGGCTGCAACTTCAAGCAAAAGAGCCCTGAAAGTCCCTTTCAGCCTGCATTGCTCAGCTAAGCTCCTGCAAAGCCTTGATTTAGGAAGGAAAATTATTTTAGGACCACCTTACTAAACACAAGATCTATCAGAGATTTCAAGGTGCTGACACCCTTTGTGTTTTCCTGGTATGCAGTTCTATTTGCTTCCATGGAAAATTTGGTGTTAACTGCAAGTCAGCCCAAGTTAATGTACCAGAATACGGCCCTGAACAAAGACCTCATGCTAGACACCAGATCCCAAAATAAATTAAGAAGATAGAGGTGTTACACTAAGGAAGCTGCCTAAGAAATGCAGAGTTGGAAATGCTGCACTTGGTAGGTTTTCTATACTTTTATTTTATAGTTATTGAAAAGAAAAAGAAAAAAAAATGCAACCTATTTTCAAGAAAATAGCAAATGACACTTGGAAATATATTTTTATAGTCTCTTAGTGTGTTAACTAATCTTGTCTCTCATTTTCTGCATCTGTTCCCTGATGAGAAAATTATTTGCAGCCTTTCTTGTACCTCCACACCAGCTGTAAGCAAAACTGCTTGGCACTTCCATGGAGCAGGCCTGCATTCCCAGAGCCCAGCAAAACTCCCCACTGGCTATTGGTGATCATGGAAAGAGAAATTCTGATCCATCAAATAGATAATTTTTGGTTAGCTCCTTTCAGAAATTACCCTGCTGAAGTTATGAACCAGTTTGTCCATTTGAGAGTATACATGTTGGTTAGACATGGAAATAGGGTTTGATCAGACCTTCAAATCTGTACCTAAAAGTTGGATATTACTATAAAACAGCTTCAGTCTGAGAAAGTCTCAAGTGTGGATAAAAAGGGGGGAACTCCTCAGAAACTGCAGAATATAAAAGTTTATTTCCTATGCAGATTTCCAAGCATTTAAAACATTATTATATGCTGCATGTGGGCTTTGTGTGAACAACAGCTCTCTGTTTTATAATCTGAACTGTCAACACTGGCACAAAATAATGTGACACCAAACAGGGCTATCTATGAATGTCTAGGGTTCCTTTCAGCTACTTATTTCAAAATTTTAATTCTGAGTGATATAAGAGGCTTGCTAAACCACACAGTAAGTTTTCTAGTTCTCTGGCTTGTTGAGCCTATTGCAGGTGTTCAGAAGGATTAGCAAAAGTCATTCTGAGTTGTTTTTCTAGAGGGAGTTTCTAAATTTGGTGTGCAGCCATAAAAATCTTGCATCTGTGTTATTATCCCAGTGGCCCGTGCTGGGTGTGCCCTTGGTGTTTTGAAAATCACTGTAAGCTTGTGAAAGCAGCTGGATGGAATACTTCTCCTTCTAAAATCCTCTCTCAAAAGATCCCACACGCACTGTCAGTCAGACACACCCAGGCATTTACCTGCCTTTTTGTAAGGTGGCATTTTGACCCCAATTTAGCCGCTTCTTGCCTTCAAACTGAAGATGCTGCTGACTGTGGGCATCTTGAATTCCTTTTTCCTGCAGTTGTCTTTCTGAATTTGATAATTTGAAAACAATCCCTTTATGGCCATGTAATTCAAAGAATGAAGAGGTTTAAAGAGGTAAGCAATGAGAACTATCTGGGATTCCTCCTCAGACAGAGGAGGTACTAAAACAGCTCCACCAAAGTGAGACATGTGCAATCTGTAGGGGCTGCGGGCAGCTGATGGCACACACAGCATCAGCCAGTGAGCACCCAGAGCAGGTTGAGCCTGGCTTAACAGCCACGTCTGAGCCACAGTCCAGCCTCCATCATCAGCCAGCCCCACACTCTCACAGAAATCTCCTTTCACTGCCAACAAATACTCTCATTTTTCTTCCATTCTTTTGCCACTGATCTTTTTAACTTTTTACCCCTAGGTGAAATAGAAATTGATAGAGAAGCTAGCTTTCTGTCTGAATTACATTTATCTGTTCCACAGAAAAAAACCTTAAGCTAACAGCAGCATCACAGACTACTAGGAAGCTCAGAAATCATCAAATTTTCCTAAAACTCTATGACTTTAATATCTTTTAAACACTATAGTGTGGGGACACCAGTTGTTGGTGTCTCTGGGTCTGGATTGAAGGCACTTGAGACAATAATTCATGTTTGGACTCAGGTGTTGATTATTTCTTATCAGCAAAACAGTCTCACTACTCTGAGTTTGGTACATTTTCATTAACAAAGCACAAAATAGCCAACAGTCTCTTGGTACAAGGTCTTTTAAGACTAAACTATCCAATTAAGAGCTGACACCTGGATTATTTTCCCTTTTAACCCAATAACTGATCCCAAAGAGCTGCAATGGGGACTTTTCTGCCCAATTACAAAATGCCACTCAAGCCCAAGAAGAAGGAGGAAGAAGAAGCATGAAGAAGAAACCCAGGATGACACCCTGTGCCCTCCATCTTGCTTCCATCCACAGCATACCAAAAATCCCAAAACCTAAATTTCTCACCAAGTGATCACCTACACTACTCTCTATAATCTGTTTCACAATTTTGTGGATTCCAGTCTACCTTGAAGTCCAGGAAACTTTCTCCATGATTGAGGGTCAGAGTCAGTGCTGCCCTGGGGGTTCAGGGCACCCCAGAGCAGACAGAGAAATATTCCCAGTGCCCTGGGTTTCCACATCATAACATGCTCAGAAGATTAATTTGTTTTAAAAGGGTTGTGGCCATAGACAAGGATAGTCATGGACATTCTCTAAGATCTGAAGCCTGCAACCTGCCCCCTCCATTCCCCACAGTGAGCATTTGAACAATTAGGCACAGTGTAAGATTCTTGAGGTTCTCCTGCGCAGGGCCAGGAGTTGGACTTGATCCCTGTGGGTCCCTTCCAACTCAGAATATTCCAATGTTTCTATTCTATGATTCTAGAAAATATCTGCAATTAAAGATCAGGGTTTCTTCTCTGATACCCAATGGGAACAGAATATTTTCTCCCCCGAGGCCTTGCACTACCCTTTAAGCTGTTTATAAACCTTCTGCAGAACAAAACAGCCCTCATCCAAATTTTCCTCTCATGCATGAGACCTCTGATCATTTCCATCCTCCTTTTCAATGTTCTCTCCCACTGGTCCACACTTTTCTGCACAAGAAGATAAACTACATGTGATGAAAAGAATTACACTCCCCTCTTCTCCTCTCAGGGATGCAAAAACAAGATAACTGCTTTTGCCATTCCATGTCTTTAGCTCCACTTAATAAAATAGGGTTGAGACCTATAGTGGCTCTTCAGTCCTCATTCTACAGTAAATTACAATTGCTCCTGACTTCTTCAGTTCCTGCATGGACTTCATTGCAGCTGTGTAAAACTGGCCCAAAATTATTTTGACTCCTTGTGCCTCACCCCCTCATTAGTGGAACAGTAGCAGTTCAGCAATCAATGTCCAGTAATGAGCACTCCTTTGATTTGCAGCATCTGACTTTGGGAACATGGGGCAGATGGAGGGGAAGTATGGTTAAAAGTATAAAAAACCAATTTGCTTAGATTGCACTTAACATTTACATTAGAGGTTTTACTGTCTGAGACAGATGAAGTAAAAGTACCTTCACTAAGTACCTAAAACACACAAAGCTTGTGTTTTAAAAGCACCCATTTTAAGAGTCTTAAAAATATTGCATATATTGCTTCCTACTGATATACAACCTGAATAAATCTACACCAAATTTTGGTGCAATATTGAGGGGAATTATGGCATAGGAATCAATTTTCACAACAAAGAGTATCCAAAGTAGGCTTGATGTGTTTTGGTTTCATTGCACTTCTGAGAATCAGAGCAACTGCTCAGGCAAATGAGAATTGCTCCAACTGGAACTGAGAAGAGGTGGCATCACCTCCAGCCTAAGTCATTCTCTCTTGTCTACAAACAAAGCCAGAGAAGTTTTTCTTGTAAGGAGCTACACATGTTGGTGGAAAAGCATCTTTCAGTTGCAGGCTTAAATTCTGTCACCCTTTGTTTAATTTCTAGGCCAGTCTGTACATTCAAGGGACCCTAGAGTGAAGATTTACAGTTCAAGTCATTCAGTGCTTCTGAATTTTCTGTAATTCATGGCTTTTCTGTAGAGCATGGATGATATAAAAGTTTCTATCCAGTAACACTTCTAGAATTAAGCCAGTGTTTTCATCCAGCTTCTGAGCACTTCATCCCTAGTAAAAAATCAAAGTGCCTGATTTTATTGGATTACCATTGCATTATGCCATTACCGTGAATCATTAGACTCTGGTTTCCCTACCTCACACATAAAGCATTTGTGCCACATCCTCAAGTTTTCCCAGCACAGCCTATATGATCCAGGATGAAAATTTACTGCCATGGCAGAACAAACATGCAGCATTGGAAAGACATTAATATAAAATAAAACTGAGTGGAAGCTGAAAGCCCAGAGTAACTTTGAGAGCACAATTTTGGTTTCTTTGGATCTTTAATCTCCAGGATGGCTCCTTTTTTTTTTTTTTTTTTTTGTCCAAATTGTTCACCCAGGTCTAATGACCATTGAACAGTCTGGCAGGCACTACACATGAGATAGGATTAGGAGGTCATGGGTTCAGTCTGTAAGTAGGACCACTCACCCCTCTCACAAATCTACTCAGTTGACAGACAATCCTTTGTGATGAGTTGGCCACCCATTCGGAGGGTAAACAGAATTCTCACTGATTTTGAAAATTTGACCATGAGACACAATATGCCTTTCCATGTGAGGAAGCCCACCCCACAGACTGGGGAAGAAAATCACAGCTCATGCTGTTCAAAATCCATCTTCCCTGAGGCTCTTCCTGGGCTGACGAGTGTTTCCCAAGTTGAGTGCTTTTATTCTGTCTTCCAGTGTGTTCTAAAAAATACTTACAGAATGCTAAAATTCTTTATTTCAAAGGAAAAACTAATTGCACTAATGGAACAATATATGTATTTGTTCAGTTACTTTAATGAAGCGAATGTTTTGCATGCTTTCAGGAAAAAAAGAATTATAAATAATACCTTAATGCCATGTCTTAAAGCATGCCTCAGAACTCTCCTAAGCATCTTGTTTGTTATGCTTCAAAACTTTCTGTCACCATAAAGGAAAAAAGAATCAACAGCATTCCTTCTGTCTTAGAGAAAGATGAGAGTAAGAAAATCACCCCTTTGGGGATTCTTAGTTGATGTAGGGAAAACTGTAACTTCATGAAGGATCTGATAACTAACCCATATGGTGCATGATCCTGATAATACAATCCAAACATCACAAACCAACTCCCAAAAGCTAACAAGAATCAGCGACTTTGTTGTAGAACAAAACAATAAGATCTCATGCTGACCCAGAATCCAGTTCCTCTGGAGATACCAAATGCCTCTCTCACAAGGAAAATAGATGGTCACAGATGATGATGATGCATGTCCCACAGTTTGTTGTTGCCTCCCACAGATGAAACAGAGGGCTTGATCTCTTGTGGTGCTAAAAATTCTCTGGCATTTTTGGAATCAAAGAACTGACAGAAAAATCAGATAATTAAAATTGCCTGCTTAGAATTCCTGTAAGTATTAACTATATGTTGTATTCTTCTGCTCTTTGTGTTTAGATAGTTTTTCTGCATTTTTTCTGTATAAAAACCATCCTAGCTTTTTCTTTTTGGGGGCCAAGAAACCTGCTGATTACTCAAGTAAAAGGGCTTAAGTAAAGAGCTGATATTTTCCAGTTCAGATTCAAATGATTCAACCTAGAAGTTCAGACACAATATTTAACTTTGTGGCCCAAGAAGACAATCCCATGAATGTAAAATTGAGTACACATGTCAGAGGCCTGCAACTGTCTTGGGACTCATTTGGGGACATAAATATTGTATATTTATGACTTATCTGTATGAAATGCATACAAAGTACAGGTGAATGTGGGTTTAACTCAAAAAGAAAAGGTATAACATTTTATGTGTTTCTTAGGGTTCTCTCTGCCTGGAGAAGTCAAGTGATGCCAGGATAGATTTTGGCCATAATCTACCAAAGAAGAATTTTGGGTGGCAAAAGAGCCAGATTTATGAAATAGGCTTTCTAGAAATGGCAATGAATGAATCCACATTGCACAGAAGAGATTATTCTCCTTGTTTTACTAATAGATTAGTATGTGATTCACAGATCTAGAGACTTCAAATGGGAAACTTGACCTTATAATGATTTTTATACCGTGGACTATTTTTGAATCACAACTGTCATGGTAAGTTCCCTATCCAGTTTGTTTATTTTGCTCAAAAACCACTATTGTGCTATTTCGGTGAAAGACAAACACTGACAGCCAGTTTCTAGGTGAAGGGATCTCAGTTCTGCCAAATATTCAGCAGTGTATCATGATGTGTGTCCAAGCAACAGCACTGCACAAAACTCTAACACAGAGAAAAGTTCATAATTCATAAAAATGTCTCCCGTGCCAAAAAAATCACTCACTTAGAAGGAAAATGTAAGCCCAAAAGAGAGATCCTATAGCTTGTAGTATAAGGTCCTAACACGCAGCAGCCAACTAAAGTCATGTCAGTTTTACTGACTGAATCTGCAGCAAGGCTGAAATGGTAATAAATTCTAGGACAGACCAGAGAGACCTGGAAATATGGGGAGAAAGAAGTCTCACAGAGTGACCCTTCTGCTCCCCAGTGTCACTCTGTCCATGACGCGGTCCCAGCTGTGACAGCACCAGAAACTCTGCCCAAGAAGGGGAAGGTGACACGGTGTGGCCTGCAGGAGCTGCTGGTCCATGCCAGGCACCACTGACAGCACTGCCAGGGGCACCCAAGCCAAGCTGGGCCTGGCAGTGCCAACCGTGCCAGCACGCCAAGGCTGATCCCAGAAAAGATGGGCACTATGGCAGAGAGGACCGAGCTGCTTGACCTCAGATGACTCAGTGTGACAAATACAGGGCTTGCAGAGAAAAATAAAACTCTGCATAGCCAACAGTAAAAAAAAAAAAAAAAAAAAAAAAAAAAAAAAAGTGATAATTCAGTGTTTGCCTGATGGCTTTCTTTCCAGTTATAAAAAGGTTCTTGTTCAGCTTTTACAAGATATAGCTGGTGTGTTCTTTTTTTATGCAAGAACGAAGGGAGAGAAAAAAAATCCTGGCACGCTGCTTCTGGTAAGTTTCTAGAAACTGATATTCTCCCTCCCTTATTTCCCTACCCACATGCAAGGATTGCTGCATTCGCAGCGGAACTGGAAAAAACTTCTCTGAGGATGAAGAGACAGTTCCTGTTCCACTACCAGTACATCTTTGAATTCTATGTAGAGACTATCAATAAGGCAATGACAGATAACAGCTGTGATGTTCTGAGTTCTGGAAATTATCCCAAAGCTGGCCAAACTCAGATCATTCCAAACTACTAGTTTCATCATGATGTGAATCAAAAATGTGAAAATAAAAAGCTCTATTATATTTGCCTATAATAACTTTTCTCACTGGCCACCAATTCTTTGCATCTTCATGAGTTTCAAATTCTGCACAAAATACCAAAATTCCACCCACATTCCACAGGCTTCACTAAATTTGGTGAACTCACACAGAAGTAAGCTAATACTTTCAAACTGCTGTTACTCCAAGCTAGAGGGGGTGGAATTAAATATCCCTGAATATGCATGGTAAACTGGTGGGCAGCTTTTATTTTTGTCTTCTAGACAGGCTGTGTTCCTGGTGGCTGAGATCCTTGGGTTTGATTGCAAGCTGTTGACTTGCAAGCTTACAGCTGCCCTGGCCTGGATACATTTATAAGGAAAGCTGTGTAGAAAGCTGCCAAATTGTAACCTGACACTGACTTAAAAGAAAACATGAAGAAATAGGTCCCTGAGAAGATCTTGTGAGCTACTGAAGCCAGGAATCAAAGCTGGACTCCACAGTTTGTGTACGGCAACTTTGTCAAGGAATTAAGCGGTGCTGCAGGAATTCTACTCCTATCCTGTCTACAATGTGTTAGTTTCCATCATTTCTTCTTAATTGGCATCAGCTGATGGTGGGATCCAAAACATTCCAAACCTTCCTTTGAGCATGGTGAGTCACTGTACAGGCAAACAAAATAATCTTCAAACCTATCCTGTGTGAAAGAAAAGCCTGGAGTCTTAAAAAATCAGAGATTGAAATTCCCAGCAATAGCAATAAATGAGAAGTGGCCCTCTATGATATGAATACTGAAGCACAGAAACATGCAAAAAGCTGGGGTTTGGAATTTGAATGTGGCAGTTAATCCAAAACATCTTTTGGTTCACAAAGGTTTTAATGAATTTTAATGAAAAAGCTGGTGAAAAGTATCTTAATTGGCTCCCTACCATCTTAACTTAGTGACATCTTCCACATGCAATATCTTTGTCAACCAGCCTCTTGCTCAGCCCCTTGGTGATTACTGAAACGTAAAGAATCGTCCATTCCTTTTTGGAGAGAACTCCAACCATTATAGCACAATAGAAAAGGAAGGGATTGAAAACCCACACAGGAGCTTGTAGAAAATTGTTAGAGTTTCCAGCAGATGTACATCTTTACAGGATCAAACCCAAGCAGTTGCTGGACATGGGATTGCTGGTTTTAGTTGTCTGCACCAGTATTTCCCACATTTCAGAGGCTTACTGCTTCTAAATGGCATGGGAAGTCTCCATGGCACACACTGAGAGCGGTATTTCACAACATTTACATTCCTGTTGTCCTTCTAAATGAAAGGACTATAATGTCAACCTTAGGACTATAATGTAAGATCATGGGAATGATAGGCCAGTTCATCCCATAGGTTAGGATTTGAAATGAAAATCCGAGACTGTCCTCTGGAGTCACAGACTCATAGAAAATCAGATAACCTGACTCAGGCCTTACTCTGCTCTGTTCATACCTAGAACATCAGCTCACTTCCCATGTCTGCAAGCTAAGGCAGGTTGTGGGAAGGATGAACCAAGTAGGTGCCGGATATTGAGAGTCTTTGGTCCTGAGGAGCAGCCTAAACTTGCTCTCCTTGTTCACCTATTCTTCAGAAGATCCACAGATAAGGAGTGGAGAGCCACTTCTCCAGGGGCTCCAATAGAGGATCAAAGTAGCAAGACCTGGTCCTGCTCTTGGCTCTGATTTTCTGTGCTGGTTTGAGTGAGCCACCTCCTTGTAGGGTGCTGCTTTCCTGCTTCTTTGCAGTTTTACCTTCCTAGACAGAGAATGAGCCAGGACAGTGACTTGCCTGTACTTGCATTCTCTTCCACTCTACAGACTGAGTACTAGGCTTTAATTTGTTTGGAAAAAAAAATTAGAATATATAAATTATATATATAAATATTTATAAATATATATAAATATATATGTATATCAACAGAGTCTCACATAGGTACCATCAGCAACAAGCAGGCTGACAGCAAAAAGACATTAAAACATTAGAGTCCCTTCAGTTTTAGTGCTTTCCTCTGCCATCCAAACTATCCTTTTCAAGCTCTTTTAAATGATCCATTTTGCTGTAGATGCTGTTATTCATCTGCACAGATGATGTTGGGTTGGAATCTGGTCTTACCTCTCCAGCTGCCCATAGATTTTGCCAAGCTGAGCTGGTGTTGTTGCCAAAGCAGTAATTCTAAAACAAACCATCCTCCTCACTGCTGCCAAACATGTGTCTGTTCTTTGCAGCTCCAGAGAAGGTACATGAGTGTAGGCACAACAAATCTGAAATACCTCCTTCAGGCTGCTCAGGAGTACCATCTAAAGGACAATTTTCAAATTCAGCCATGTTAAACAGACAAACACTAACTAGCATGTTAGTTACATGCCTAGGATACTAATACTAGTTTGTGGATCAAATATCTCCCCCTAAGGACGAGGTGGACATCCTGAATATATTAAATCTCAAATTCTTAACGTAGATGAACCAAATATAAACCCAGCACAAGTTTTGTGGCCTTTTAGGTGCTGACTCCACACTTGGCAATAACACACCTCCTCTGCTCCACTGTCCTTGCCTACTCCTGCACATCCCACAGGTCTGAAGGAGCCGAATTCCTACAGCACACTGAATTCATGGTGCTGTGCCTTGGCTGGTGCAAGTACAGGACACCCATATCTGCACTGCTTCTCTCTCAGGAGCCAAGGGGCTGCACAATGCCACATAACACTTTGTAGCATCACCCAAATCCTCTTTTGACCCCTAAAGAGGTCACGAATCACTCATCTGAGAAACCCAGCTTTAAAGCACATGCTGGAATGGATTTTGATTTTTCATGAGCACTTTCCGAAATGAACAGCCCATCACTTCCCATAGCAGTTTGCTCTAGCAATTCCAGTTGAAACATAAAAATAAGAATTTTTTAGTTTTCTGCCTCCAGTCATTGATTTAGACACACATTTGTCACAGAAGAGTAAATGACAGCCAAAACCAAAACTGAAACATCTGCAACATGAAATTCAGTTCTGCTCTATGACTCTGACAATGGCATCCTAAGATACAGATGCTTTCTCTTTCTTCACTAACCAATCTCAGTGTTTTTCCCTGGGTTAGTTAAATAGCAAGAGAGCAAGTTTAACCCATCTCTTTCCCCATCTTAGGTTCTTCCCAGCTGCCCAATCTCTTTGTGTGTTCAAAGAATACTACAGTGCTCGCTCTAAAAGTTTAGCCACAACCCAGGGGCCTCTCAGAGGGAAAGCTCTCACCTTTCCAGGCCTGCCCATGGCCATGGAGCGGACACTGGAAATAGGGGTGTTAATTACTACTGGTTACAGAAGTGGCTGGGTGGGTCCCATGGGGGAGCTGCTGTGAAGCCACAACATCTCTTTTCTCCTCAGCCACCCAGCAGCTGTGGTGTGGTGATGTCTCCCAGCTAATACTGCTCTACACAGAATTTGGGCAGCTCATTGTGAAGCTGGGGGATGTCTATTCAACGGACTTTGGTCAACCAACCATTCTTCTATCCAGATACGTGCCTCACTATCCTGCTTCCACTACCTACCACCTTTCTTCACTTACCCTGGGAAACACAGCCAAGCTGCTTTGCAGGCTGTATCTTTTACAAGGGATTTTTTCTTAAAAAAAAAAATTCCAAAGCAAATCCAGAAGTTGCTGAGGTTGATTTTCTTCTTTCAGCTGAGACTCAGCTCCACCTTGTTTCAGATACTGGCACACACGTACACACGTAGCTGTGCCCATACACACCCAGCCACTCACCTGCTTCCCCTGCTCCTGCAGAGTGCAATCAGCCATAGAAAATACAGACTGTTCCAACATCTCTATCTAAAAATACATCTTGTTTTAATTAGATCAAGAGTTTAGGAGCTAGGATGGATTTAATCAAGAGTTTGCAAGCAGGGTGCAACCTTTAGCAAGCTTACTGAAATTATCACTTAGCGGTTTTCCATCACCCATGTAGCCAAGTTTTCTTTTGCCCTGTGAATGCTTCTGTTTCTTTGGCAATACACAAAATACTCAAAATACTTCTTTTTCTTTTTTTTTATTTTTTTGTTCCCTGCAAAAGCATCCAGATATTTCTCTGTTTACTGAGTTGTTGGCACAAAGGAGTCCAGTGTAATAGGCCAAGTCGATGTATCCCCTCACTGTGAGCAGGACTAGCAGGATTAGCCTTCCAAAATGAAAGGGGTGCAATAAGCCAAATACCAATGTCATTAGAGCAATATGATGGATGAATTTGAGCAATGCCTCTACATTGCCAAACTGTTAAACTCTAGGATTTAACAGGCTTCAATTAACTTGGTAATTTAAAAATGAGTGAGCCAATATATTATGATGCAGTTAAAGCCTCAGAAAATTAAGTATGAAAAGAACTGTTGCTTAAAATGAAAAAAAAAAAAAAGTTTACATCAGGGTTTTATGTCCTAGCTCATTCTGCCAGTCTTTCCATTCAAACCCCTCTAAGCATACATAATACCAAGTGATAGAAAGCAACTCTACACTAACATTTTCAGGTCATGAGGTCAAGCACTTGCAAGTCAGAAAATGCCAGGACAAGGATTGACAGTGAAACTTGAATTCACCTGTCTCCTGTGCATGCACAGGAATGCAGCTTGCAGTTCTACAGCAGCACAACTTTTTTTTTTTCCACAGGACCCCCTCATCCACTTGGTGCACCGGGTGGATGCACTCTCTTGGTGAGGAATTGGATTGTCTTGCTTCCTCCTTTTTCACTGTGCAGACCCAGGCTTTATAAGCATTGCAAACTCCATTTTATCAAAAGAGTCTAACCTTACCTTCTGTATGGTGATGATCATTACAATGTGTGAAAGAATGACAGAAAAATTATGCCAAAATACCCCTTTGAGGACAGGAGACATGAATCCTCCCACCTTAGAAATTCAGCAAGTTTTCGCTATCAAGTATTCACTGGTCCCAGGAGTTGAGTTTGACAACTCTTAGGACTTCAGCCTTCAAAGCATTTTTTGTTTTCTGATCCTTCTGACTGCTTCTGCAGCTGGGACCATTCCCCATTTCATAAAGTCACATTCTGGGAACAAGCAACCAAATACACGCAATACCTACTTCTCATTAAAAAAACAAAAAACTTTCATTCAGCAACACTCAAATATTTGACTCAGAGGAGATTTCTGCTCCCCCTGCACAGCCCCTGGAGGAAAGCCTACAGCCCAAAGCCACTTTACTGAAGTAAATGGCCAGAGGCAGAAATGCTGTAGAAATATGTGACTGAACTAGAGAACAGACACTAATGCACATTTAGGTGGGAGCCACATTCAAGATCCATTGGCAGTTGCCAGAAAAAAAAAGAAATAATTGCTAGACTGAAATTTTAACCCAAATGGCAACTTCCAAATACCAAACCTGGACACAACTTGAATAGCAACTGCAACTCCCTGTTCGAAAGTACATTATGACAGAAACATGAAGGTCAGAGTAGCCTCACTTTCTGTAGCCTCTTTCCTAAGCATCTTTTGCACCACTTCATCTGAAATCACTGAGGCAGAAATTTCATGTCACGGAACAGGAAAAGTCTTGATACCATATCAAATGCATAACAATCCCTCCTATAATTTCAGATAAAAATTCTCTCTTCCTGCTCTGTTTGCATGCACAGCCCTCACTTACATCCGTGGCTGAGTTTCCCATGCTTACATCCATTCTGAGTAGTGGAATACGTCACCTGAAAATCGATACAGTTGAAATGGCTTAGGTGCATTATTGACAATTTAATTTGAAAATCATTGCATTCTGTCCTTCAGAAAATGGGGGAAAAACCCACTTCTGAATTTTGGGAATGCTCAAAATTTAGGCTTTATAAAATTGTAAAAGGGTTGGAGAAAACTCTGCATTGTCCTAGACATTGTTTTTCTGTCTCAGCTTCAAAGATGCACTTCTATCTTTTTTATTTCACAATGTCTGTTTTGTTATTACAATCTAAAACATGAGTAAAAATATTGTTATAATGCTTATTCACCTCTCAATGCAGAAAGATCCCATCAGATACCTTCTTTCTTCTAAGGAAAGAAGATAAATTAATCACTGATAGGCTATTGCACCCCACAGTGCAGGCTTTTGCAAGGGATAATGTTGCAAGCAGTAAACAGTGATCTCTGCATTGACAGAACTCCCAAAAAGAAACTTCAAGAGTTAAAAATGTTTCTGCAGACTGCCTCACATTTAGTGCCACCTGAAAACCAAAGCAAGAAAGACACATAGCACTGAAATTAAGCAGCACTAGGAAAAAAATAGTGTCTTGCAATGCTTTATGGGCAAAACTTACTTAGTTATGGAAAAAAAACCACTCGAATAAGAAGGGGTTTTCTTGTATTGTTCATGCATTCTAGCACCCATTTAATAAGAGATTACTGGGAAAAACAGCACAACATCTTTCTGGAAAAGCTAATCATCCAGTCTTGTGCCCATGCCACATAATTGCTGCTAATCCGTGCTCCATTATGTCATCCCCCGCAATGCTCCTTCCCTTGCCTTCACAGCCCTGATACCTCCTCTTCCTCCACTCACATCATCCTCTCTGGTCCTTCTAACCGCAGGAAACAGTTTTCTTTTATTACTTTCTGAAAATTGTGGCTGCTAAAACCCCTTTGGTATTTATGATAACTGTTAGTATCTATAGGGTTCGATTGACTCACGCAGCAGCCCTTTGCTCTTTCATGGTAATTGCCTTCCACCCACACTCTCTACCTTCCCAGATCTGAGCTCCCTTCTCTTTCTCTCTCTCCCTGTCCCTCCCTGTGACTCACCCTCGCTGCCTGGAAGTCCCAAGCACATGCTGGCAGCTCCAGAGATTATGTTCCCTCTGCCCAAAGCGCTGCCGAGCCCCTAACCTGTTTGAGAAACCTTTGCTCTGCTTCCTTCTCCCTTGGACACTGATAAACCAAAACAAAGCTGGAGAAGCTGTTTTGCCTCAGGAGCAGGAGTGGGTTGGTATGAGTGGAAGCTGTGTCAGGGGAGGTTCAGGCTGGATATCAGGGAAAAGTTCTTTACCCAGAAGGTGTCGGGCACTGAACAGGCTTCCCAGGGAACAGTCAGGTTCCAGAGCTCCAGGAGCATTTGGCCAACGCTCTCAGCACAGGGTGGGATTGTTGGGGAGGGCTACTCAATGATCCTTGTCTGTTCTTTCCAACTCAGTATGATGCACAATCCCATTTTCAAAGAGCTGTAGCTCTCTGTCAATGCTGTCACCCTCCTCAGCCCAGCAGCCTAAAGAAGGATGCCACTGGTGCAGCACCTCAGGACTATTTCAATTTATGAGGGGCTGTTACAGCTCCAGTTTAGCAACCTAAAACTCCATGCCGCACAAAAACTGCCGTTGCTGAATTTCCCCCAACACTGCTTGGGTTCCTTGGATGTGATGGATCACAGGCTCAGAGCAGAGTTTGGTCCTCTGCCTCTTTAGCATCCCATTCACTCCCTTTTAATTCTCTTTCAGCTCAGCATTCAGGCAACTAGGCTAGGTTTAATTATTTTAATGGGAATTAAAAAGAGATTTCTTACAGAATTATAGAACATTCTGCATTTTGGTAGACTTTTTCACTGGATCCTGTTTTTTCTCCATTCACAGTGCCACTAGATGCAACTGAGGGAAGCCACCAGGTTCCCTCTACCATCAAGGAAAGAGCCAGACACCTCCCAGGATGATTCAGAGCAGAGGTGGATTGAATTACCCCACGGACCTGCCTGTCTCTCCATTAACTAAGAAGACACCCAGGGAGACTGGACTCCTAACTTGAGAACCTCTCCTCATTGCCTAAATCTGGCTGTGTGAATCCACCTCTGCATGTTGCTGCAGATAAACATTCAAATAGATTGCAACATGCCACTGCCTTTCACAGCTCCTTTTGTTCTTCTCTTTGTTTACCCCTCTCTTATCACAGAGCAATTGTGGTTTCCACAGATTGAATTTTTCAAAGTAAAAATCCAACACACAAATATGCATTCCAGTTGACTTTGAAAACAACTCTGGATTTTAACACCCTGGCCAATTTTGTGTCACTCCATAGCAAGTCATCTCTGAGGAGACACTCTGGTATCCTTTGGCTTTAACAGGAGCTGCCAAACATCAGCAGCAGTATCTGCTGTCCTTCTGGGCCACGCAGGAAACAGTGAGTGTTATCAGCCACTCCTGGGCTCGATCTAAAGCTCATTGAAAACAGCAGGAGTCTTTTCACTGGGTTAATTGGACTGGGAAGTCAGTTCTCATAGCAAAATGATTCCTTTACATGTTCATCAGTACATAACAGACAGGTGGGGTTCTAATTTTTCATGATACAGGGGCCTGAGCTATGGCTGGATTGAGGTGTCAGCTCCCCACAGATCAGGGGCCATGTGGGTCTGGTGCCACAGTCTCTTGTGCCCAGGCCTTTTAATCCTGATGGGTGTGCACTAATCTTCCTTTACCAGGCTGGGGATGACTTCTCATACACACAGGGGGGTTTACAAGAGAAGATAAGCGCCTTTTCCATCACTAAGCTCCTATCTGCTCCATCCAGCATTCTGCATTTGAATAACAGGGTGTCAAATAATCTCAGACTTGCACTCCAGTTTATGGCTTAGCTTTTCATTTTTATGCAATTAGAAGAAGTGGTAACATTTATCTGCTTTCAAAGGAGACCATTCCCTCTTCCTCCCTTTAACAGCAATTCCACACCCACCCCTTCAACCAGCTGCATCTGTAACTGGAAGGGAACTGGTCTAATTTCACTCTCATCATTAAAGCAAATTATTGTATCAAAAAAAGGCAACCTGAGCCAAAGTCCATTTAAGTCTACAAGTCTCTGGGGACTTCAAAGAAATTACTGTGCTCCCTAGCAAGGAGCATACTAGGAAGCCAGGATTAGTAGCCATGCTCATGATTGCTGCCTTAGTGTTCCTGTCTCATGCAGGACCTTGCCAGTGCAGGTTTCCCCTTTCCTTCCCTGCTAGACCAGGAGTGTGGGGTAGATGATGCCCCCATGGGTGCTGATGATTGAGCCTGCTAGAAGATAGAAATCTGGGCAGCTGTAGAGCCCAGCTTAAAATAAATAAACAGTAAATGTTAGAGTGGTAGTGAATGGGAAAGGACAATGCTGGGGTGACCAACCCTAGAACAGAGATGGAGAAGACCAGGAATAACGGATCACACCACATCTTTGTGTATGGATGGGGTGGTGAGGCAGCCCTGAGGGCATTTCTGTGAAAAGAGGCACTGGGATGGGACCCAGGCTATAGCCAGAGCCAGGGAATGTGTGCATCTTTCGCTGAGTGTGCTGGCAATAGCACAGACATGCAAGGCAATGAATGTTCTTCAGGCCTTCAGAGAAGGTGACCACCTTCACAAAGCTTTTAGCAGTGCCAGGAATGGCTTCATAGAATGACAATTAAAAGGCAATCTGCCTAGCAGCCAAATTTTCCAAGGAGTTGAAAGCCACATATCCAGCACAGGAGCAGTCTGATTTCCTGAAGAGCTCCTGTCTCCCTTGGACAGTGCATGACATTACAAGTTCAGCACATTCCAATTGCAGATTTGTCACTTCCGATTCTGCTGATTGCAGGCAGATTCCCTAGAGGCCTGAGCTCCTGTGCTAAAGGCAGCTCTTAAAAAGAGCTACACAACTGTACAAGCAAAGAGGAAAGGGACAAACAAAGCATTCCTGGTCAGGGAAAAATAATGTAACTGGAAACAGTCTGGTAAAGTAACCACCCACCCAGGGGAGCAGGCTGTGACTGAAGCACACACGTCACTGGTGACTGCTGGTGACACAGCCTCTGGTGCTGGCCCCATGGAGCACACCAGGCATGGGCTGTTGACACACTCTAAAGTGTGTGTGGAAAGTTTTAAACACACATATGCTCCCTCTGAGCTCAAAGCAGAGCCAGTGGGATACTCCCAGACTTCAGTGTTTTGGTGAAATTAGGCCAGAAGTGACCCTGGATGGGAACCCAGCACAGCAGATTGCTTTGTTTAGCAAGACACTGATACCACTTACACTGTGGTGATATCAGCTGCTAAACTGTGGAAATCCTCCTACAGTATTTACCCTGCACCTCTTGTAGCCATTAATCCAGGCTCCCTGGAGCCACCTCAGAAGCCCCAAACCTAAGCAGCAGTTATAAAACCACCAGCACATACATAAACATATTTCCCCCCAGAATCAGCATTTCCTACGTCAGGCACAATGGTCAGCCTTGCATGACCAACAGGATTCATGTGTAATTCTCATAAGTCATTCTGGCTGGAAATGAGCATGCTGCACCCCTGAAGAGCTAGGGTTTGTCTTCTGTCCATTTCTAGGTCTTACAGGATCATACAACTCTAAATCAATCCACAATTTTACATAGCTTATGGACTCAGGTGCCTAAAAAGCACCCCTGGTCCAACACATTCTCATTCACCCTGTGGTCTACAGGTTATGAGGTTTTTTATACTTTCAAAAATACAATTGTGTTTTCTCCTGGTTGCAGATTAATACACTGGACAACAAAATGGTCCCAGAGCCGGATGGGATGAAGTGAGAGGACATGATCATAGAACCATTAAGGTTGTAAAAAACCTCTCAGATCATCAAGTCCAGCCTGTGACCAATTCCTACCATATTAACCAAGGTGTTCCTCAGACACCTCGGGGGATGGGGACTCCACCACCTCTCTAGGCAGTAAATGCCTACAACCCTTTCCATGAAGTTCTTCCTGACTTCCAACCTGAACCTCCCCCAGCACAGCATAGGCTGATGTCCTCTTGTCCTGTCAAACTGAAGCTGAACTTCAATTTCCAGATTTTCACCAAAGGCCAAGTCATCAGAGCAGTGCCAGCCAAAAGGATTTTGCACAACTGGACACTTTCACACCTCCTCAGTGCCAGTTCTGTGTTACAGACAAGAACTGTCACTATTAGAGACATCTGGCTTAGGAGGGAGGTGAGCATGACCAGCAGTAAAAATGAAGTTTCATAGCTCTCTCAGGTATTTCCAGGATTGAAAAAAAAAACTTTTTTCTGCACAGAGCATCACAGAAGAACACAGAAGGCAGGTACAGAACTGCTCTGGGTGCAGCAATCCCACCCCAGCAAACAGGAGCACCCACAGGGTCTCCATGTGGGGCTCCAAGAAAGCCATTTCTGGGACACACGATGACAGAGACAGCAAGGCTTTGCTGCCAGCAGCCACACACCCCCAGCAGCATTTTGCACATGCTGGCAGGCTGTCCCAGACAGGAACCAGGGCCAGCTACATGAACATGTCCTCACTCACTGCTGGAGCTGCAGCCCCGCTTTGGCCGCGAGTGCTTCCACAAGGAGCCTGAAACCTTAAGTCCAAGAGAAACATCACAAATCTGCTTTTCCTGAAATCTGGCAGAAATGGTGATTAGTGTGCTTAATCATTTCACTCCCAGTAATGCAACCAAAAGCTTTTAGGCAATGTGCTCATGGATCACTTTGGGTTGAAGTAGCATCTCAAAAGGATGCAGCATGAAGAAGATTCCTCAGTCATTGATGATGTGGAATTTAAGGAAGGAATTCAAGCTCTGCATCTTTGCACACAGCCCTGCTCCACCTCCTGTCTAAAAGATATCCCAAGGGCTCAAACTACCAAAACCCCTTCCTGTGCAAACTTTCCAATTTTCAAAGGTGCCAGCTTTCAGATCCTCATGTCCAACTCCCTACTTCTCTTCTAATAGACTCTTGCATCAAGGAAACAAGGGGAAAGGATTAATATTGTAAAATTAAAATTTAGAGCAACACAAAATGCTTATCAGAATATAGCAAAGCACAAAATAAGGTTTTTAACAGACAAGAGGTCATGCCCACCCAGATATCATTTAAATGCAATCCTGATGTGATGTATTTTGCTGGCACATGTTGTATGAGAACAGCTCCATTTACTTTCTCTCTTAAACTTGTTTCCAAAGTCTCAGCTCTAATGAGACGTGAGATTTTGAAGAGTATTTAAGTTAGTTCTTGGAGCCAGCCCAGCTTGAGGTGGTGCAATATAGAGGAGGAGAGCAAGAAAACACTAAGGATAATGCATAAGGATCTTGTAGGAAGAGGAGCACATGAGTATCATTCTGACATTACTTTGCCTCTTTACAGTCCAGGATCATAAGCAGCAAAGTCTAGCACCTTTCTGTCTGGTCAAACATGCCAGCATACTGCCAGACAATTTTTGAGAATTCCCTGCTCCTCAGTGGTTAAATTTTTGTCCTTTGCAATTTCCAGATTTCTGAGAGAACTCCTAGTGACAGTTGTAATAATATTCTGCAAAATGTTGTGGTGGTGATTCTTTGAATGCCTTTGTGGTTTGCTGTCCAGAGTTATAATAACCTATGCTTGCCCAGATATGTGTTCTCAACTTGGAAACACTGGAGCCAGCATTTGCTCTTCTGCCTGGGCAGCTGCACGTGTGTGCCTGCATGTGTTTGAACATGGGAGTAAATCTCTCTCCAGGTATTTGCCAGGTGCTTCCTGGTCCCTTGGAAGTGTATTTTGGGGTTCACATCTTCAGGAAAGTGAGGGACTTGAGAGTTATTCCAAATAGAAGGACGGACCAAAAGGAATCAGAGGTGGTTTCTGAGCCTCCTTTGAGTTTCATGTGTTTCTCTATCAGTTATCTCCTTCCTTAAGCATTTTATTTTAGAAACAGCAATAGAGGGAAGAGAAGAGGGGGAGAAAAAGAAAATACAGCTCTCTGACTGTATGGAAGACTGAAATGGCATAGCTGCACTGAGACAAGCCTTGATAACTTTCTTCAGACACCAATCTTCATCTCAAGGAGTTTGAACTACTAAGAAGGATGAAATTCAACAGCCACCTTACATCAACATTTGCCTGGTCTCAGGTGTACACATACATGCCCTCGGAGAAAACTGCTGAGTGAAACCCTGAGGATCAGGCTTGGACACACACCAAAATCATATATGTGTAGATGAGGCACACATTTCAACTAAAATGGTGTGTAACTTTAAAAAGAGGACTCTAAGGACTAAAAAGAATATCCCAAAACCACTCAGACCTTCTCTGGAGTCTTTCTATACCTTATAAATATTTCATAAATATTTGTATCCACAAAGAAAACAACAGAGAAGAGAGATGTGAAATATTAATTGTTCTGAACTTAGTTCTATATAAAAAGATATATCCCAAAAACACTTTATAAAGTAATAAACTAGATCTTTGTAGTGCATGAATGCTATAAAATCCAAGGTCTCTATTCTGTGCCAAGCAAAGGCTCCTACATATATTTTTAAAAACTGGATCCCAGTCAGCTGAAATATTGAAAATAGTTCTAAAGATGGCAAGGAAAGAGCTGAATTTAATTTGGGGGGAAAAAAATCCCTTATGGTTTGGCTGCACACAAGCAATGCTATACTCCCTGAAAGCTGGCTTTTGAACTTAATTCATGCTCTAGAGGAAGGCAAAGTTGAGCATCCACTCACAGTGACTGTGTGAGTTCCAGCTCACACACCGGTGTCACACCAAGGATTTGTGTTCCCAGTACACACTGCAGGTGCAAATAGTATTTTTACCCAAAAAAAAAACAACCAAAAAGCTGTGAAGACAGCCCTTATTCCACATCTCTTTTGACCATCAGTATTAGAGCATTTCTGAATCTCTAAGTTTAAAAGTGCACCCGTGTAAAGGCCTTATTATGTTTCTCAAATGTTAAATTGCAAAACCGTCCTTAGGACAATCCAAGAGACCCCAAAATCCTGCAGCTGTAGAGCTGCGCACAATTTATGTGGAGCAGCCATGCATAAAGTCTTCTTCAAATACCAAATTCTCTTATTGACGTAAAAGAGAGAAGAGACAAAGCACAGTTTACATTCCCTCTCCTGCACATCTCCTCTCAAAAAGGGGATCATGCTCTGCTAGCTGAAACCAGCCAGCTGTGACCTGCACTCTGTCTGTGCTCTCCCCCTGGCCACCAAAGGTCACTCACATCCTGTCTGGGGACAAGCAAGCCACAGCAGCACCGTGGGTGTCTCTGGGCTGAGCTTGGTTTCCTGAGCCGCTCTGCTGACCCCTCCTGAGCACACTCCCCAGTGCCCCACCTGCATTCTGGTTCCAGGATATGATCCTCATGCTCAGGGCCAATAAAGCTGCTGTGAGGTGGTTAAATCTCAGAGCAGCTGATGGGGTCATGACTTGGACCCACAGGACAGGTTGGCAATGATTTAGCTAAATGCTGAACCTCCCCAGAACTGGCTCCCTCTCTGGCAGCTGTCCTAAAGCCTCTTTCATCCTCCAGATCCACATTTTCCAGGCTTCATGGACTTCTTACTTTCTTCCTTTCTGTTGTTAGTCTCCTTCCAGATGGGTTTTTCCACCCCACCCTTCTCTCCATTCCTTTCTCCCTGGGGAGCACACAGACCTTTCCCTGGCTGTCCCTCTCGTGCCACCACCACTCCTCATCACCTCTCATCTCAAAACTCCTAGCTTGGTCTCCACTCACAGCCAACAAGCTTGCAGAAAAAAATCTGACTTATTTACATAAACTTATATGTCCCAAACTGAGATTTCTCTGACAAAGTTCATTTTCAGTTCTCTTCTCATGGGTTTGGAAGGGAAAAAGTAAAATTGACATGCCACTCAAATTTAGAGCTTGTTTCAGGGAAGAGTTAAGCATGTCTTAGAATCCCTTTCTACTGAGGGAACATAAAGGGTGCTGGGCACTGTGTATATCCTGTTTTCCACATGTGTGACATGGTCTGTTTAAATATGTGATGTAACTACAAACTCTCCAAAGCCTGTACGCTTCCAGCTCTCCATGAACTTGAGCCTCGATTCTCACTAAAAGGGAAGCTTCTACTCTGGAAAGATAAATTATAAATAAAGGGCTCCAAATAAGCAGAGAAACTTCTAAAAGGGAAGATACACACTTAATTTTAAAAAGTAAAGAATTATTATTTCTATATGTATCTATATGGCTATATATAATCTTCAAGCACAACTTCTTCAATACTCTTTATCTTCCTCTATTTCTCTTAACAGGGATAACTTTTCACAGCAGATGGATACATAAAATATTTTCATTTTCTTTTTAACAAAATAAAAGGAAATCCAAGATATATACTTCACAGTCCAAGACTAATAAACCACAGGTAAGATGCCTCTGACACTTCACCTGTGTGTGAGAAAGCAGGTTCTACCACAGCCTTATAATACCAGCAATAAATACCATTTTTTCCTCTACTTGTTGCTTCTGAATATCCACAGCTGCAAATGGATTTTACTCAGAATTCTCTATCATCTTTACAGCCACTCCTTTGTTATCCCAGCAGCGTCACCTCCATGTGTAACAGGGAAGAGACAGGTGACTCACTGTTCCAAGGAACTCAGGCAATCAAAGCAGTGCCCTCCTGCCAGCTTCAATGGAAATTAGCCCCAGAAAAACAAACAAAAAATTCCCTTCAGGAATTGCTGCAGCTCAGGGGAGGGATGGTGGCAGCACTGCATGGTTATACATTACCTGAGAAAGGCCAGAACATTTCACTCGGCATGCTGAAAATGTGCTGCTCACCTTCAGAGCTTTCTGGGGCTGGGTCTCTTCTGGGCAGGAGCTACAGCCCCAGGAAGTAATGTAATTTATTGCCAACAAAACTATTTCAGCTGGCCCTAATTCCTCTCTCAGGTGTGCTGAAGAGAGGAACTTATGCTTTGGGGGTAAAGCTGGAACTCTGCTCCGTTTCTGTGCCCTGCTGGGCCATGCAATCCAATAGAAACCTTGGATTTTATAGCATTCAGCAAAAATATTTAGTTTTTATCTCTGACAAATAAATCACCTCCCAACAACTCAAAGCACTAGAGGGCATGCACAGAGGCCAACAGGGGCCACTGACAATAGGAACAGCTGCTGGAAATGCTACCAGATCTGACACACAACTAGGGTAGTTCTGAAAGAACAAGAGCAACAGAGAATCTTATCTTCAATTTAATGGCAAATTTTCTTCTGAGGGATTGTGAGATAAATCTCAAGGTGTAAAATCAATTTTAGGTCAAAACATAATGTAAGCTGGGGTGCCAGTGTGTAACCACTATCTCTGAGAGCTTATTTTGGATCACACCACATGGGTCTGCCACCTGCCATCTTCCAAAGTGCTTCCCATCATCTGAACCCTCCACAATCAAGTAATGAAAATTATGTGTCTTAAAGTGCCAATATGCACATTAAACATCAGCAGATCAAAGGAGAACCTAGGACAAAAAGTAGTGTTTTCCTTCTTTAAAAAAATTATTTCGGGAAACTGTATGGCTCAGGGGCTTGGTACTTGGATATGGAGCCTTTCATCGCTGATCCAAACATGACCCAAGTCAGTAGTGACCAAAAAAATGGTTACTGGTTGGCAGGAGCTTTGTGGCCTAGAGTATTTGAAAGGAGTTGATGGTCTTAATCCAGTTCCCAGTGGATGGCTCTCCACATCACAGAAACCACCACCACAATTGGCACCCTCTTCAGCAGCCTTGGCAGGTTGGCCAAGGATTAAATGAGTACAGAGACTGAGCCACCCGCCTGTGCCTAGCTAGAGGTTGCCCCTCTAGGTCATGGATGAGACATGAGGATGGGGTGGAGTGGGGAAGCTCACACACCCTCTGCTTGTGCTGTCCTGGTTTTGTGGGTAAGAAGAGGAATTCATTTTCCAGGGCTGTGCTTCAGGCACCCTTCACAAGCACTATATTCATATACATCTGTTTAATTTTAAAAGGAGTTAGAAACCGAGAGAATTTCAATATTTTTTTCTAAAAAATAAGGTGCCAATTTCTGGGCTATTCATCCAAGTCAGGGTAGTTATGCCTGGGCTGCATTTAACAAACACATACAACCAACCTGTAAAGTGGCTCCACTTCAAGAAACATTCCTTTTGCTGTGCTGTGTTTTCAGTCAACGCTTTAATTATCTCACAAGATGTCTTAGAGTTTACATAATCTGTGCCAGCTACTGTCAGAAAGCTAAAGCTGATTTCTAATTAGGTATACAATGGCAACTATCACGTAAAAAAATATCTGATATACCTAAAAAAATCCTATATGGGCGTAACAAAGAAAAGCGGGATTTTGATTAGTGCTGAAAGAGGTTTTCAGTTTTAGAGAGGTAAAATGCACCAGCCTCTATTTCCAAAAAACAGCACTCTCCTAACAAAATACTTTGACCTAAATCCTGAAGTTATTCTGGCAATGTTGGTGTGGAACCAAAGTTTAAACTTCAACTTTAGGCAATACCCAGATGCAGTGAGAAGGGCAAATAGCAGAAGCCTTGCATGTGCTTCCCTGCATGAAGGCACAGAGCCATCCTCCCTGCTTGCAGGCCAGGCAGGCAATGCTGGAAGAACTTTTCTGTGCACTGTCAGGAAAGGCTTCCCCAAAGCTGGAGCAAGACTTGGCAGCACCTCAAGCCACTTCTTGGCTGTCTCATTTCTTGCCTCCTACAGCACTGCAGCAAACATGGAAAGCAGTGACAGCTCTGCCCAAGGAAAGACACAGAGAAGGAACACTGCAATTCACCGGAGACCCCCCTTTCCTATTCACCTCCATGACAGCCAGAGCACTTCATTTTCTGTTGGACTTTGCTACACCAAGTCTTTAATAAGAAGCTGTGACTGATTCAACCTCTAGCATCCACACCAGGAGTAAGACAGCAAGGCAAGCCAACCTGGGACAGCAAGGCATTTTCAAATTACAAAAAGGAACTGTCATTTCATCTGTCCTGCTGCATGGCCCTCATATGTCTAAGATTTAAAAGAACTTCTTGCAAAATGGAAATCCCAGGAAGCAAAAGTGGCAAACTCTTAAAACGTTCCTCATCGGTTGCACACAAAATGGAGCAGCATCTTGTCCAAAGGAGCCATTTCGTTATTTGCACCTGAATCAATGCTCGGATTAGTGGCTCTTCATGAAGGGAAGGTCCAGATTTGGACATAAGCAGAGATCAAAGTGGTGAGAAGCAGGATCTCTTCCTGGTTCATTAGGAGAACACCCCTCAGCCTTGTGCATCTCCTGACCCTGGACATCCACATGTTTCTCCATGCCAACACATGTTAGGTGTGAAGAGCACCCTAATAGAAGCACTTGACCCAAACTGAAAAAATTTCCTAATTGCAGCAGGACAGCACTTGAGGGTGTGGTTATGACAGAAATCACACCCATGGAAGGATCAGGAGCACCTGGCTGCACCTCATGACTCCGAATGTCCCAGGGGCACAATTATCTCATCAGGTGCCACCTGCCAAGTCTTGTTGCTGAGGAACTGGCTTTGGCACACTGCATAACTGGGGTGGGGAAAGGAGAGGAGCATACAGGGCCAGGCACACATGCTTGTTTTAAGTGCATTCCTTAAAAGTGAGTATTTACACCAAGGGGAGACCTTGGCTCTGCTCTGAAGCATGTCTGCATTTGGGGGTTACAAACAAGGAGCAAGCTGTTGTTTGTGAATCCTGTCCTGCACCTCCATACCCTTGGCACAGCGTGCATTCTGTGTTACTGGTTAATGGACATCCCTGAACTTGCAACTCTCCATCCACAGCTTTTCCAACCATTCAGTGCGGCCTACAAGAGTCCCAAAGAGACAGACAAACCTGGAAAAGTTCCTGGCTGTCAATTTTCAAAATGTTTTGCCCTTTTTCTCCAAAGAAAGCACAAAGCCACAGTGAGGTGCAGACTTTATGGCTTCCAAAGTGCTCTGACCATGAACACAATATGCTGAGTTCAAAGTCAGTGTCCAGGTGAGGCTGTGCCACACACATCACCTCTGCATGCAAGGCCTTCTCACCTTCCCTGCTCTCTTTCATCCTCAGTTCAAGGTGTCAAACCTGACCTCAACACAACAATTAGTGGATCATGGCCTAGCAGGAGAAGGCAGAACAAGCCTCTGCCTCAGCTGCAGAGCTTCTCTGGAGCAATGGAGACCACAAACGGCATAACAAAGCTCTGTGCCTAGAGGTAAGTTACTCTCGGTCGAAAGGAGACAAATTTTTAGAGATTAGCCTAATCCAGAGTCCGATGACCTTTAGGTCATAGTGCAAGAACTTCCTCTTTGATACATCTTTTACAACATAACCAGAGTGACATTAACAACAATAACCTGACCCCATCTCTCCCCTCAGGAGCACCTACCCTGGGCAGAGCTCCCCAGAGAGAGAGAAGGCAGAGGAACAAAAGACTCCAGGGAGTCTACTAGGGATGTGCCAATCTAATTATTGTGGGCAGTGCCAATGAAAAAAGCTAACCAAAAACAGTTAAGCTAGTTGATATACCCTTTGGGCCATGGGAGTGGAGAAAAAGGAATTCTCTGTGAATCAGAAGCCATATTTATTTGTGCTTCCACCCTCAGCCCTCTTGATAGCGTCAAAGTCCACTGGGTTTGAAGTTACCCTGAGAGATTTAGCGGCAGGCCACAGCAGCAGGGAAGGGATTTAAGTCTCATCCTTTACTTCTTGCTCACTGTGCTGCAGCAGAGCTGTTCTCCATCCAGCAAAATCATCTTCTTCTTTAAGGCCCAGCACAGCAGATCTGATTCAGGAATGCTTCCCTTCCTCTTCATTCCCCTTGACTTTCTCACCGTGAGTCACCGGACTACAATACAACTTTAATGTGGAAAGTTTTGTGGGTAGGTTTTGTTTTCTTTTTAACTTCAGAAAAGAAAAGGTACAACCAGAAGGGGAAAAAAAAGTGTCTCATGGTTGAGAGGACTCTTTTGACCAAGGAGTCACATGGCGCCCTGGCCAGCAGCCAAAGGAGTCATGAGAGATGCAGCCATTCTCCTCAGCACTCCCTTAACCGTGTCCTGTCTGTGCCCAGCACTCCAGCCCCAGGCCAGCAGCTTTCCGAGGCCAGGGCTTGCTCCATGCTGCCCACAGTGGCTGTCTGGAAGGAGAAGGCGCTGTCAGAAGTGATGCTCATGACTTTGGTGAGCAGCCCTGAGCTCTCCCCAAGGCCATGCTGGTGGTGAAGAGGGCGATGGTGACGCCGCGTTTCGGTGAGTGCAGCGGCATCGCCTTTGTGCTTGTGGTCAGAGAGAGAGTCACTGAAAGTCATGACGCAGCACTTACACTGCGTTTTCTCTTTCCAAAGTGCTGCGGCAGCTCTTGCTCTCCTGCCCCTCCCCTACTTTCAAGCCTTGCCAGTGCTGTTATTGCCCTATTAAAGCTGTGGGAAACTGAGGCAGGCAGCAGTCATGATACTGCTATTCAGCATCTCAGACATCGGCTCACTCTCGGACCGCTCCAATCTTCACCTCAGAGCGAAACCCACCATGGGAAAGTGCAGTGTTTAGAGGGACTGGCCCTGGCCAGGGTCCAGATCAATCAGAGATGTGCTTGGGCTTTTTCAGATGCTTTCCTGCCCAGCTGCCAGGAATGCCAGGACTGGTGCTGGTCCTGCACGTCCATACAGCTCTGCTGGGTGCTGCAACTGCTGCACCCCGCCCCAGGAGTGAGGGAAATGATCCTTGCCCAATTCACTTGCATACTGCTAGGATTAATTCACTTACAACCCCTGATGAAAGAAATTATTATTAAATAGTAGTCACATTTGATAATTATGTCTCACTTCAACCAGACTAGTAAGGTGCATATTACATCCAGTCCCAGTATTGCACCACTTCAAAATTTTTAATTGGATACAAGTCAAAACATTTCTCAGGTCCTGCCTGCATGCAGACAGTGGTTTATATCTTTCTAGCTTATGCTTACTTCCAGCTTTGGGCTTCTCTGCAATACTTCACATGCAACAGCAAATGCTTCAAGGCTTTTAATTTATTTCTCTCCTCAAAAAATTAAATAAGGTTTTGAATTTATGTCTGGTCTTGCTGATTCCAAAGGCCGTAATTCTTTCAGTGGCCCATGGAACTGTTTTTCGGGTTTGTCTGGCATGGCCTCCTACTAATATTGTCTTCACTGTATGTTCTTGCTAACCATGGCCAGATTCCCTACAAATTGCATAAAACAGCAGCCTGGGTCAAGGCTAAATTCAAATGGATACTGTAAGGACAAGGCTGGTGCTGACTTTCTTTTTGGTGCTCTATTTGATTACAATGGAGTCACTCCCTTGACTGCAGCAGAGCCACTCCTGCTTTATTAGGTTGCTGAGCTGTGGATATGGCCTCAGGGCAGAGAAGCCTTAGGCTCATAAAGCTTAAAAGACAAAAGGTAAGATCTTCCCAAAATTCTACACAGAGATGGCCATGCAGAAAGAAATTATTTTGAATGCCTTTGTTGTGCATTCCAAGTACATGCTGGTGGAGACCCAGCTCACCTGCATTACTTTTTGCATCACAAATCAGTAAAGTCCATACAGTTCCATCACTTTTGAAAATGGTGTCTCTGCCTGTACCAGTGTGGCCCTACTTCAGATAAAACCTTTGGGATGTGCAGGGACCAGTGGGCCTGGTGCCACTACACAGGGGAAATTCTTCTGCCACTTATCAAACTCCTAACCCTCACTTCCTCCCTCACTTGCACACTTGCCTTACCACTGGATGTCTTTTTTCTCCTTATTAGGAACTCAGGGTGAAATCTGACCTTGGACAAAGAGCTGGAACAAAGACTGTCACCACGATGATTAAGTGGGATTTTTGCATAAACATGAAGTTTATCCTTTCTCAAGGGAAATCTGATCCACAAGTATAGGCTGAAACAAAAATAATTGTTCAAAACTGTAACAGTGATACGGGTACAAACTGTATGCACCATTAAAATTATTTCCAGAAAAGAAAGATACAATAACTCTCTGATTTACTCTGTCTTGAGATTTTCTAGAGGAGATATGATTTGCTGAAAAATAATTAGTAGGTGATAATCATCTTATTATCAGATCCCAGTGGAAGAAAGATGTTTTTATGATGAGAGCAACTATTTGGCCTTAACTAATTTAACTTCAGTAAATCTGCCCATATTCTATTAGAACTGAATAAGGCAGCAAACTTTCAGCTCCATCCAGAAAACTGACTTTCAGAAAGAAAACCCAAGAGGAAAGCATAGAAAAAAACAACTCAGTATGTTATCTAAAGGTTTGTCCTAAAAACATTTTGGCAGTAACGGAAGGGAGAAGTCACAGAAATGCATACGGACAGAAAAACATACTGCTCAAATATTTAAGTCTCTGTATCTAGAATTTTTTTCCATTTCTACTAATGCAGAATTTGCTGTGTTCCTTAGGCATATGTTGTAGCAAATGCAAATACATAGGAATTGTCCTAGCAAGAAGTTAACAGCAAGTCCTATGCAGATATCCACAATGGAGAGAAAATAGATCTTTCTACATTTGGGGGAGTATTGAAGGGATGGCAAAAGAGGAGAGGGTTCTAACAACCCTCAAAAGACTGAAAGACATTCTCCAGAAACATGCATTCCTTGGCTTTTCTTCCAGAGTACTCCTGTGCCTACACTCCTGGACTTTCTTATCCTCCTGCATAATTCTGGACTTGTAAACCTGAAGCTTTTGGTGATGAGTTTCCTCTGCTCCTTGATGGGGTTTTCATGTGGCACAATTCCAGAACAAAAAAGTCATGGAGACTTTGCTTTTCTGTCATGGTTCTCACAGAGAGAGGCCTGTCTGATTCTCATAGAACCCTTCCACATAGAGTTTTACTGTACCACTATGCAAGTTCCATACCTGGGGGAGGTTGGAGAGATGCTCTACAGAAAGGCAGTGGAGCATCAAGGGGGAAAGAGTAGAAATAATGAGAAGAACCAAACAGACAGGTGAACCTGTGTTGCATAAATTCATCTCTCAGGTAATTAACAGGTAGACATGCTTTGCCAGCAGCCATGAAAGGAACTGGTAAGAGTCCACTGAGGATATAGAAACATGCAAAAGTTGTGGGCTGAAGAAACTGGGCTTGCAACATTAACCAATTCTGTAACTCATAGTGTCAGCATACCTGTAGAACTCCTTTGATCTACAGCTGGTCCTAGGTTTTTGTTGCTTGGGGTAACCTTGGAGGACTAGAGGGTTAAACTGTGTTTTGGGGTCAGGAGGCTTTCTAATTGCATTTCAGCCCCAGTTACACAATCCCATGCACTGACAAAGTGGATGCCACCATTCTACCCTCAGCATGCTACATTGCCAGGTATACAAGGTGCTTTTCCCATTGCAAAAAAAGGGTTTTGTCAGTCTAACTGTATAATTGCTGCTCATTTTGTTTAGCTCTTTAACACCTTCTTTGAAAGACTCTCTTCTGAGAGATTAGCCTTGTTGGGTGTTTAATATGCAAACACATCTGAATTCATCCTTACCTATTAATCTGAATATTTCATATTGCTTTTTATCCACTTTTTATTCTGTGTTAGTAATACAACATATGTAGTAATTCCATGCTGTTATCCTACACATTCTGGATGCTGCCACTTTTCCTTATAATTTCTGGAGTAATTTTTTTTTTGCAATTTCAAGGTGTACTCAACATCCAATTCCTGGTACCTGATTGTTGCAAAGGATTGAGAGAGTTCCCTTCATCCAAATGCATTTGGATTCAAGGATATTCAGGATTTCAGTGCTAGATCTAGACCTTGACAGGAGAGGAGTGGACAATCCCAGATTTAACAGAGTTCTCTGATTTTAGAGAGGGAATTTTATTCTGGGTCTCACAGTGAAATGCTGGACTTTGCCTCCTAGAGGTACCAAGAAATCATATCACAGTCATTCTCCCATCTTTGTGTAGCTGCTTCAATACATGGAAATTTCCTGTGTCAGGCACATAAGCCAAGCTTATGGCAGCCCAGCATAAAAATATCCTTTATCTTTCTCTTTTCTGCTGAGCAAAAGCATTAGCTTTAGATGAGCCTGAAAATACTTGATACCTTTTGAAGATTGACCTGTTCTGTCTCTATGCAAACACATCTTTGAGGGATGGTGAAGTGGAAGGAAGCCCTATTACAAATCCTCTTATAGACAATCATTATTACAGTATCACATAAAAAGGAGAAAATAACAGCAGAGCTCTCCTTGGGCATTGCACACTGCATAACTAGAGGCAGAGAGAGCAACCTTCCCCTAAAGTCTTGGTTATAAAATGGACAAGGTGCAAAAGCAGAGAAATGATGGATTTACATTGCAGCTCAGTGATTGAGGCAATCCCATCCCCATAACAGCCATCTTAATCACAGAGGTTGATCCTGCCCTGATGTAACCAGGATGGGAAGAGTGGGCCAGCCTGTGTAACTCTGACTGCACCAGCTAAAGGGGGAGCATCAGCCAGGCTGGCTGGCATTGCTATGAAGCTGTGCCCACTGTGCCCTTGAAGGCTCTGCCTCATAGAGCAGCTGAGTTGTTCTCTGCCTGTGCAGCTCCCTCCAGCACTGATGGATTAAGAATCAAACTCCAGGGACTCCCTCCAGCAGTCCTAATCTTTAGGGATTAGGCATGACCACTTTCCTATAGGCAGATGAACAATCTGCATCCCTTCTAATCTGCTTCCCACAAGTGTTGAGAAGCCCTGTTGTTAAGGATACGGAATTGTAAGGATGTGGAAGCACCAGCAGAACAAACACAAAACATGCAGAGGATTTTACTTCCTCTACATTTCCTAACCAAGCAGTGATATCTACTCACCAATATAAATTATTTGCTGTGCTATGCTGTTGGAAAATGTATCTTCTTTGAACATTAGTGCTGCTATTACTACATGCACACACACTCTCTAAAGAGTTGTTCCAAATCACTTCATAGCAAATAACTGAATTAACCGTATCTATGTGCCATCAGATAATCCCCAAATAAGCTTTTTCAGAACGTCTCTCATGCTGCTGGTGAATGCATCCTGCACTAAATAAGATGAACAGTGAAAGGAGTGCACCAATGGAAAAGCAACGATCCCCATCTTCTTTAGAAGCAGCTGAATATGTGAATGTGTACAGACACTTGCACACTCTCACATGCACTGCAAGAAACAGTGCCAGTGTTCTGCATAATCCTGTTGTTTAGACATTTATGCTAATTACACTGATATTATCTAATGGCAGCTTTATACTTTAAATATTTCATTTGATTACCAAAATACGTCCAGCATTGAAATGCATCAGCTATTGGAGCCACAATCAATTTTCTTTTTCAGAGAGGCAGACACTAATTTCTTCTGGTTGTAAAAAAGTTCACAGTGCCTCAGCAGGCCAGAGGTTACCAGGCGAGCACACTGAAGAAGATGACTTAATCAGATAGCACACTTAAAATATAGAAATCAATTTTATAAAGGAGTCGGGTTTTAAATTAATTTTGGATGTAGCTGACCATAACTTAACCTTCTTTCCAGCTATTGCACAAAAACCACTGAGGTGTGGTGCCCATTCCATTTCATTTCACCATTGCCTTTTCCATTCAGAAAAATCTGATGGGATTTTTGCTTGACAGGTTTTCTCACAGAATAACCGGGCATTATCCCATCTCCCCCGGCCTGCATTCCCTGCACCAAGAGAGACGGAGCACGGACACCCCGCACTCCATTTGCTTGCCCGCTGAAACTCACCCCCTCTGTCCCTGAAGGAGCAGCAATGCAGAAGCCAAGGAGTCGTTCCCACAGCTAAAAGATGATGGAGATCTCGGGGAAAATTAACATAACCATTGACAGTCCCCGAGAGCTCACCAAACAGCAGCTTGGGAAGCATCCTCTCCTCCAGAGAGCGAGGGTAGAAGAGACACCAGCAGATAATGCTCCAACAAGACTCTACTATGCTTTAATCTTCAAAAGCTACCATTAGTAAGCCAGAGAAGTATATTTCCCCACCAGACAAACACCACAAGTAGGCTACTCTCCATTAAACCCTGAAATAACTCCTCTTTCTTTTCACTTCGTACGGGGAGTGAGGCAGCACCGCGGCTCTCCCGCCGCTGCCCCGCTCTCTGGGAGGGATGGGGGGACACTCTGGAAAGGGAGCAAGTGTGGCTGGTGCTGGGGGTGTCACGGAGGAGAAGAAGAGGGGGGGTCTGGTCCCGGGCACCCTGATCCCAGAGGCGCACGCTGTTTTCCTCCCGGGAAAGCAGCCGGCTCCGTCCCTCCGGAGTGATGGATGGAGGGAGGTGGGCGTCGCTTTGGGGCTCCGCTTTGTTGGGTTTCACCTCCTGATCCCTTTCGCTTCTGCTCTGCTGGGCTGCAATAGCCACCTCGGCTCCAGCCCCGCGGGTCCAGCTCCCCGTGACCTGCCGCGGAGGGGATGAACCGGGGACGGCCCAGGGAAAGGCGAGAGAGCATTATTTATCCACCACAACTTCTCATTGTCGCGGGGCAGCGCTCAAAAGATCCACAAGCAGTTGGCTTTAAATAAAGCAGGCATTGCTTCCCTTGTATTTCCCCTCAGCAGTCGCCTTAGTATTATTATTATACTTCTATAGCTTTTGCTTTCGGACCTTATAATTATGTCACACAGCAAGGGAAACCGCCAGCATCCCAGCATCTGGTGTGCGGTTGCAAACTTTTGTTTTAAGATTTGAACTATTTATAGAAGGAAAACTTTGTAGGATAGTAATTTCCTACGGTTTTGAGAAAAATATGGCTACGCTTATATTAAAAGGGTGTATTTATTTATTTATTACGACTCCTTCCTCCTGTATAAAAAAACATAATAACCACAAAAAAAAAACCCCAACCAACCAAAGATAGCACGGCAAGCTTTTTTACAAGCTATCGGTCACCTACGCAGCAGACATTTCCCTCCTGTGAACAGAACCAGGCAGCTCTGGTTGAATCAATCTAACGTGCTTCCATAAATCTAAGCGCTTTTAAAAATCGGTGGCCAAGACATGTGCATTTCATTAAGAATTAAGAATGTAGAAATAGGCTTTTAGTTTCTTTTTATGGGCGTGTTTATTCCTACTTTTCTCCCACAGCAGTGGGATATGTTTTTTTCCACAGCCCACAGAAAACAGACGGACACACACACGGAGGAACACACGCACACGTGCTTGTTCATGTGCATGTGCTCCTGTGCGCACATACAGAGGAAAAAAATCCCAAATACATATAAATTCATGTACAGTTTGGGGATAGAACCTCAAAATCGCATCCTCGGGGCACAAAAAACTGAGGTCGGCTTGGGGGTAGGAGAGTAGGGAAATCCGTCCGGCCGCGGCAGCCGAGATAAACGCGGGGCCGGGGATGCCGGGCCGGGGCTCCCCATCCCCGAGCGGGGTGCACCCCTGTGCCGCAGCCCCGGCAGCCCGGGCAGGCTCCGAACCGCCCGGGCCCGACCCCCGCGTCCCGGCACTCTTGTCCCGGGGTTAGGGGGATGCCCAAGGCAGGGAGAGGCTCCCCGATTTCACAGCGGCTCCCTCCGCCGGGTACCTGCCGCCGCAGCGCCCTCCTCTCCGCACGGCTCTGCTCCGGAGCGCAGGAGAACAGAAGCCCTTGGCGGGTCCCCGGCAGCCCCTCCGGGCTCCGGCTGCCCTCCCGGATGGGACCCCGGCCCATCACCCCCGCCACCGTGCCCCGGAGGCACAGAGACCTGCCGGGGACCTGCAGCAGAACGGCGGCGGACACTCTCTGCGCAGCCCTCACGGACTAGATCAGCCGCTTCTTATCCCCCGCAACGACAGATACAGATATAGATATTAAAAAAAGAGACCGAAATTCCTCGCAGTCCCACCCACCGACTCTCATTTCCCCCACCCCTACCTCCACCCCCTTCCTCACAAGGAAAAAGTCCTGGAGCCAGCTCTAACTGCGGCGCTGGAGATCCCTCCGGAGCGAAAGCAGCCGGCCGGCGAGCAGGGCACGCTCCGCGGGCGGCCCGGGCAGGGCGCTCGCCGCCGGCCGCGGCAGCCCCGCGCTCCCCGGGACCTCCGCGCACGAACAGCCTTCCCCCGGCGGGCGCGAAGCGATGCCCATCTCCGGTCTGGCAGGAGGAGGAGTCGGGGTCGGAGTCCCCAGGGGAAACGCCGGCCGCTCCGCGTCCCGTTGCCCCGCCGCCCTCCCAGGTGCGCCGCCCCCGCTGCGGGCACGCCGGGCCCCGGCCTCGCCGGCGGGGCAGCCCCGGGAGTTACCTGGCGGTGCGTCCCTTCCCCCGGCGGGGTCCGACCAGCAGCGCCAGCACCGCCACCGGCGCGGCATCTCCTCCTCCTCCGCCGCCACCGCCACCACGCACCTCACCACCACGCACCGCACGGAGCTGCCGCCCGTGCTGGCTTCTCCCGGCTCCCTCTGCTCGCTCTGCGCATTGCCCCTAGGTAGCTGCTAGCGGGGCCATTGCAAACAGTATTTGGAAAAAAAAAAAAAATCTGGATCACTTACAGGTAACTCCCACTGGTAAGGATGAGGAAAATCTGAGGGTAATACACTGAGAGTAACACACTGCGAGATGAAAAAAGGATCATGGCTGAATCCCGTTTACACTCTTGAGTTCGCTTCCTTGGTTATTCCTTTCTGGCCCCCCCTGGTCGTAATTCCCCACCCTTTTTGGTGTCAGCTGTGGCTTGAATCTGAGTTGGAATCCAGTCCCTTGGGCCTGGGGGGGCTTTGTCTGTTTGTTTGTTTGTTTGTTTGTATTGTTGTGTGTAGTATTCCCCTGGTGCTAATGCTGCTCCCTGTGCAGAGTGTGGGCTGCTGCTGTTGCTGCTCTCGCTGCTGCTGCTGCCTCTGGGCTCCTGCCTGTCATGTCTCAGTGGTTGGAAGTTGTTACAGTGGGTTCTCGTGTCGGAATGAGGATGGTTTAAGGGATTTGGATGGCAGAAAGTGCCTCTCTCTCTCTCTCTCCCTCTCTCTCTGTAACTCTCCTGAGGCCCGGGGTTGCCATTGGGCAGTCAGTCACTGCAATCCGCCTACTTTTTTCTCTCCCTCTCCCTTTTTTTTTTTTTTTTTTTTTTTTTTTCCTAGGGGGAGGATGACAATGGAAAGACACTGATCTAGCCGGGGCTGCAATGAATCCGTGCTCTCTGGCTGAGCCCTCTCCGTACGCCTCGCCCGACAAGGGCTCATTTCTCGCTCCGTGGGGCATTTTTAACTCCCCCCTACCAGCTCTCGGTGGGCTGAGAGCTCCCTGCTTCTGTCGTGGCACCCTTAGCTCGCCCTGGGAGAGGCTGAACGAGTCTCCAGCCCCACTCTCGGCTAATTGCTTTATTGCTGTCCCGGTTCCACCGAAGGGTTCCTCCTTCCCTCCAGCCTCGGCGGGGGTTTGGCTCTTGTCGTACCCCCGATGTTAAAAATTAGGCTTCGATTTCAGGAGCAACGTCAAGAAAAAAGGGAACATATATGTAGTCATAGCCTTGCTGAGTGAGAAATAAACACATGCACACTCGCAGCTTCCTGGCGAGACTGGGTTTCGGGAAAGGACCAGCGCGGAGCAGCCGCTGTAGGGAGCGAGCGGAGGGCGGCTGCCGGCGGCTCGCGGCTCCCCACACCTCTCGCCACCCCCGCAGGAAGAGCTTTCCTCTCCGCTCTTCCCTCTGCTTCTCTCGTTTCCGAGAAAATGCCAGTCCGGAGAGGCGTCTCCCGGCAGGTTTGTCGCCTCTCCCCGCCTTCCCCCTGAGCCGAGCCATTCCTGCCCCTTGGCACCGCGGCAAAGAGATGCTCTACCCTTCCCGCTCCGGCGGGCCCGAGCCCCGAGCCCTGAGCAGCCCCAGGCGTGCAGGAGACATCGCTCTTCCTCTGCATTGTTGGGCGTCTGTCCTTGATTTCGGAAGTGCTGAGAGCGATGGTGAAATACGTGCGCTGTGGATACCGGGGCTGGGCGTTGAAAACGAACCCCGAAAAATAAACGCCCATCGAAGACACTTGAACTGAAATGCAGCTGAAACGGACAAGAACCAGGCTCCGAAGTGTCCTCGGTCTGTAAATGTTCGTCTCAGGTTAATTGCCTATTGACCGAAGGAGATGTCCTGGTGTTACCGAACGCCCTGGTAACACCTCCCCCAGTTAACCAGTCCCAGAACATGGGTGCAGCTCTCCCAGCGACACAACGAAATATGCCCTCAGATGGACCGGGAATTGCAGAACTGGTGCAAAAACGTTGTATGCCGCCCAATATGCGATAAAAATCTTCTCGGGGTTTGGTTGCTTTAGCCACTTTAATCTGCAAGTTCAGCACAGACGTTGGGGCAGTCAATGTCCTTTGGAGAAACGCTGATCTCGATTAACAAGAGACCGAAGCTTAATCCTTTCAACGATTACTTACATCCCAGAACCGTCTTATTTATAATTATTTAAGATTCTAAAATGGACGTATTTATACTTGTCTAAGTGTGCATACAAGTCTATATATAGAGTTAGAGATGTATATCTCCTCAGTGCCCTTTTCCCTGCTAGACATGCGGCTGGGGCAACTCTGCTGAGCGTGAAACCAGGAGAACGAGAAGCCACTTTGAATGTTTTATTTCTTGCACTTGTCCCTCGGATAGGTGTTTTAAATGTGCGTCTGCTTTTAAAGATGTGCCTGGGGGGGAAAGGAGGGGGACAGCGAACTGTAAAAATGCAAATAAAAGTTGGCACTGGAAAACTTCGGACTTGTGTTGGCAAAGTTTGACCCACTCCACCTGAAACGAAGACGGTTTGCCAATTTCCATCATTTTCAGGTCGAAACTGACTTTATCCACAGATGCGCTGTGTAGAGGAAGAAAAGTCGTATAAAGAAATCAAACCGTGAAGTTTTCTTTCCGGGGAGTTAATTTTTATTCTAAAACCATGGGCCGGTTATTATGGCGAAAAATTATTGATGATGAATGATGATGAGGAGGAGGATGAAGATTATGACGATGATGATGAGAATAACGTTGCAAATTCCGTCCAAATGGTTTCTATACATATATCAGCGAGAACCACCCTCATTTTGTTGATTGAAGACGGAAACATTCCCTTCAATAAAACGTCACGCTGGAAAGGAGGTATTGTCGGCAACGTCTTAGACGGGCACTTCAGCATCTGTCACTCCTTTTCCCACAAACAGCTGTGTGGGAAAAGTTTTGTGACAAAATGGGGCAAAATTACACTGAAATAGTTGCCGACGCTATAGTCGGGCGGGCACTAATAAACAATTTGCTTTGTTGGTTTTTTTTTTTTTAATCTCCTATTATCTATCTATTCCCAGCCGCGGATCCTTTTTTACCCCAAGCCTGGGGAGCGCCCGGCAGAAGGGCACGTCGGAAGCCGGGAAGATGCGCCAGGTGAACAACTTTCTGGGCGGAACCGGGCGTTTGTTGTATCTCATCAAGCTGCAAGCACAGTGCCGGGGGAAAGAAGGCAACAACGAGTCCCAGAATGAGCGGCGTCGGGGCGATGGGACAGCAGGGAATGGGGTGGCGGCAGCACAACGACACCTGCCCGTGGAGGGGCCGCGGAGCGATGTTCCCTCCTGCGGGACGGCTCCAGGCAGCGGCGCTCCGGGCGGGAATCCCGGGGTCTCCTGCCGGGGCCTCGCCGCCGCTCCCGGCGCTCCACGTGCTGCAGCCGTCGAGGCTGAGCTCCGGTCAATGCCTGCCCAGGGCCGGGGGGACAGGGCCCGCCCGGGCGGGCTCCCCGCGGCCGGACAGCCCCGCGGATGGCGAGGGCAGCAGGATTTCGTTGGCCTTTACCGCAATCGTCGCAAAGGCAAGGCGAATTTCCCCGTGGGGAAGGCTAGCGGGAGCGGCTCTCACGCTCCCCGCCGCAGCATCCCTGGGAGTCCCGGGAAGCGGAGCGCCCCGGCCTTCCCAGAACGGGCCGGGGTCCCCGATGTCGGCATGCCTGTGCGCCCTCGGCTCGGATGGGCACGAAAGAAGCGTCCCTACCTCCCCTCAAAGGGGTGCCGACACCTTTCGCTGCTCTCTTGGGCAGAGCCAGCTCCCGCCGCCAGCATCCCTCTAATGTCATAGTGACCCCCTCTCCGCGGGAAAACTGGGATCTTCCCCGCTCCCTTTGGAGCTGCCCGGCTGTCACCTTTCTTTTCCTCCAGAATAAAGGGGAAAAGGGTGGGGATTGCCCCCATATCTCTGATGTGGGTATTGCCCACTTGATTGCCACTTCATCTTTCCAAAAGACGCATCACTCATACCCAGAGCTTCCGCTGTTAGTTGCATCTGTAGCACTGTAAATTTTTACTGCTGTAATTTTTAATTTCTGACGTGTTTAATAATTAAAACGGTATCCGAATTAAGCAGTATCCGAATGCTCTGTGATCCTGGCAGGAAATATTTCTGTTTCAATCCCGTCTGAGGTCAATGTTTGATGTGACCTGCTATCGCGGGGGGTTACATGAAGTCAGCAAGGCTGCAGATACTTAATGGTTCAGTGCCTGGAAACGTCATCGACAGAAATTTAAGGGATGTTTCACCTCATCCCTGGTTTTCCAGCAATCTGGGGGACCGGAAATAGAAACGGGAACGACGGAAGATCCCCTAGAGGAAGGACTGTTTGAGTGGGACCTGCTCTCTCCTCCTAACTGGAGGAGATAGTGGCTTCCTTATGGGATCCTGCCATGTAACACCCCGGCCCGTCCAACAGCTTATGTATTGCGTTACTTTCTCTCCCCTCTGTGTCATGTTTGCCACCGAAAGTGGAGCTTTTAGTACGTTTTATTAAGACAAGAAGACGTGCTCAGCAGGAAAAAAAAAAAAAAAAATCCCAAACTGCCAAGACTCCCGTTCTTGCCGTGGTTGACACGACGGCTCTCTCCTTCCCACTGAAAATCAACCGAATGCCCTGGAAGACATTTTATCCACCTTCACCTCCCCCTTCTCAAAGCAAAGAGCTCACCAGAAAAGGCATCATTACACCCAAAGGATATGGTTTCAACAAAATGGTAGTTCCAGTGGCTGATGAAAGAGGAAATAATTGCATCCCACATGCCTAGCCTAGAAGTAGCCCTGGATCTCAGAGCAAATTTCTCTGCTATTGTTCAGAGAAAGTGAAGTATCCTCATCGCCTTACAGGCATGGTGATGGATCTGATAGGGTTTCCGCAAAGGCTTTTACTGTTCCTGATGTCCGCTCAGTTTCACTTCCAGGCTCAGTGCGACAGCATTCTTGTGATTTTTGCTCTGAATCTCCTTCTAAAACAGCCAAAACCAATTTCAAAGAGAGATCTGCCTTCCAGACTGCCCAATCCCCAGTTCCTTTCGGCCGCAGGCAAAGCAATAGCTGCGCCACTGCCCTCATTTTGCAAAGCGTTTTCCTTGAGCTCGCCTGCCTCTGTGTGCGGGGTGTGCTCTACAAAGTCCTCACGCTATTGAAGTAGATTGGGTACCCTGTCATCGCTTCATTTATGGATACACAGCCTCAACAAATTCATCACACATCTCCACTCCCGGCAATCCGAGCCTAGAGGGGGACAGAGCCGACATCGCTGCGACAAAGGGCGGCGCAGGTTCTCGGCCCCGCAAAGGTCAGAGCACTGAAAGGAGCTGTCTGCAGCAGGCAGGATTTGGGGCTATCCCCGGGCTCAGCCGGGCCAGGGGGGAACGAGGGCTCCCCACGGGCACAGGGCAGGGGCAGAGCGCAGGCCGTGCCCCTTCCGCACCCGCGCATCCCCCGCGGGGCAGCGCCCCGCTCCGCCGGCCACCGCGGCGGCACCTGCGGCTGCAGGGGCGGGCCGAGAGCCGTGCCAAAAACACCTAAATGAGCAAACACAAAGGGATGCGATTCCCGAGAAACCCGCTGGGAACCCTCCGGGAAGCAGCCGGCTTCTTTCCAGGGTCTCGCCGGCACCCTGAAAACGGGAAAGCTCTGCCCTTGCTGAGAGCTCCTGGTGGGCTGCACAGACCCTGCCGCTCCTTTCTCACCGCCGAGGAGCCCAGTTTAATTCCTTCCCCCCGCTGTTTAACCTTAATCCTGGGCTCTGGCGCGCTCCCTCCCGCAGATCCCCTCCCTCTGGTCTCCCCCTCCTCCCGGCGCTGCTGACAGCGGGGACGTGGCCGCTCCCGCCGCGCATCGTGCGCGGAGCAGCGTCCGCGGCTGCGGCTCCCGGCGGGCAGGGCCGGGCCGGGCCGGGCTGCTCCTCGCTGCCCTCCCGCTCCGCTGCCCCGGCCGAGCTCCAGCCTGCCCTTTCTCTGGGGAATTCTCCCAGAGAATTCCCTTCCCGTTCTCCTGTCTTTGGGAGCTGCCCTTTGGCTTCCCTGTATTGATTTCAAGGTGGGGAGTGAGCGTTTTTGGAGTGCAACTCACCTTAGGTATTCTTGATCATTAAAAAAAAAAGCATAAAAAATCCCGCAAAGACAGGATCTTTAAAGAGTTTGTAGTTCGACAGGTAAGGACTCGGCTGGGGCTCAGGAATGTGGAAATTCAACTCAAGTCAGCCTACTGCGACGAGCAATATTAATAAGGGCATACAGGCAATGGGGGGAGAGACAGAGGGAAAGAGGGCGAAACTTGGCAGCCAAAATAACCGCGTGCACTCGATTGCGGTGATCAAACAGCGAGGAGCAAACAGCGGGCTCCCCGGAGCCCCCGCCGCACCCTGCAGGGCCCCGGGCCGGTCCCTGCGCCCCAGCCCGCTCGGCTTCCCGGGAGCACCAGAGCAGAGGCAGCCGGACCAGTTGTCAACTTAATTTCAACACGTCCATGTGATGGATAGAAACGCAAATTGTGTCTAGGCCTGCATAAACCAAATCCCTGAGCGCAGGTTCAGAGCAGGGATTCCCCTCCTCCCGCCCCTTTCGCCTAATACCTCAGCCCTGCTCTATTGTCCCAGCAGCAGCGCCTGAGTTAACTCTGTCAGGCTGCCTTTTCTTTTTCTTTTTTTTTTTTTTCCTCCGAGGGTACTGTAAGCCAGAGATAATATTTAAGTTCGCTTAAGCAGTACAAAATAAAAGGATCCGTCATCACCAGCGAGCGGCTCCCTGCAGGCTCGGGGCGGGCGGAGCGCCCCGGCCCGGGACCGGGGGAGACGGGACAGCCGTGCTTCGGGGGGCTGCCGGCGCTGGGACACCCGGAGGCGGAGAGAAATAATATTCACATCTTTTCCTTTTTTTCTCTTTTTTTTTTTTTTTTTTACCTCCTCTGCAGTTTTTTGCTCCCAACTCCGCACTTAACGTGACCCAAAAGGCAAGATTTGTCGTGCAGAAGGACTTACCCTAGTTTGACATAGATGACTCCAAAGCATAGAAACACGTAGAAAATCCACTTCCGAAAGTTTCTGTGCATGATCTAGAAAATGGACTGAGCCATAAAAATTGCACAAAAAGCCGAACTGATCTTGTCGATTAAATCCCAGTCAAGAGCATTGCTGAAGCTACCCAGGAGCAAAGCCGGCCGAGCTGCAAAAAGTCAACTCCGCGCAGATAGGCAGCTCTTCCCAGAGCCATGGTGACCGAAACCGGCTCCGATATTAAAGCTAAAGAGGAAGAAAAAACGGAAAGGGCTGCTCAAAAGAGTAAAACAAAACCCCAAGACAGACAGTCTGAGGGAGAGAATGAGCAAGCACTGATCTTGATCAACTGCCTCATAGAGCCCTGAAGTTCAATCTGTTTTTACTTGTTCTGACTTCCTCAGGTAACACTACGTATCTTGCAATCTATGGCTCCAGGTAGGAGGATCTCTCTTTCTCTTTCTCTCTCTCTCTCTCTCTCTCTCTCTCTCTCTGTCTCTCTCTCTCCCGCTCTTCCCTCCACCCCGCATGTGTCAGGATCTAATACATATCTTATCTGCGTGTGCGTGTGCGAGCTGTGCGTGTGTTTGTGTTTCAAAAGGCATGTCCTTAAGCCGGGGTGTTGGGGAAAAACACATGAAACGTATTCAATAAGGGAAATAAAGGACTCGTCCTCTGAAACCGAAGCATTTTTTCATTTCCTTTAGTACAGTAACGCGGCTGGATTTGCAATGTACAGACTTCACAAAAGAAACTGTTAAACTTTTCTAATTTTTTTCTTCGTCTTTTTTTTTCTCTCTCTCTTTTTTTTTTTTTTTTTTTTTTTTTCCTTTCTAAACAAACAGAGGCAGGCGTTAATCCCCACTTGCTGGCAGCTGTATCCTAAAAAGCAACATGTGTCCAGACTACTTCTTCGGCCATTTGACCCTGCTGGACACCAACGTCTGCCACCAAATTTGATATCATTTTCCGCAGTAAGAGAATATGCTTCCTCCTTTGAGCAACTGATACACTTAGCTTGTAACACTAGCTTAGGATAGTCAGTTTGCTGCTCCTAGAGAGATTAATCGGTGGGACAAAACCTCACTTTGTGTTCAGACACTAACAATGAAGCAAGGCTTCCTTTTCTTTCTGATTTTTTGTGGGTTTTTTTCCTTTCGTTTCTTTCTCTCTGTTTTTTTCTGTTTTTCTTCCTCGCTGATTTCTGAGCTGCTCCGTTTATTCTTGCATTCTGCGGAATTATCTGTTCCAGTCTACTACACAATGTGTGCCTGTCCGGAGGCACAGATCTGCATGCATATGCACGCTTAAATAGCACTCCGATGCAAGTCTGTGGGCTGCAGGGAGCTACACAGATACGGAAAAACTCGTGCACCTCTGCCCTCTCCTCCACACACATTCATATACGTGTAGCAACAGTCAGCACAGATGGCTCTAGGCATCTCTCAGAGAGAATCGGCTAAACACACACCAGGAAAGCCTGAAAGGAAAGCAGGCAGTGACAAGCAAGCAAAAGAGGCTGAACATAGAATTTCATCGTAAAGTATCTATCCTGATGGAGAAAACAAAGGATTTTTTTAAAGGCCAGCCAGGCTGCCGTTGAAGAGGCGCAGTGTGAAATCGCAGGTCACGTTCAGACCGCCGCAGTAAAGGCTGCCCGCACCTTGTCATCACCCACTCAGCCCACAGGAACAGGGCAGGGACCCCAGGCCTGTCCCTGGGAGCGAAGCGGGGCAGAGAAGGGCCGTGCTGGGGAAGGGGGACTCAGGGCAAGTCCCCAGTAGCGACGAAGGCAGCCGAGACTTCCCAGTGCACCGCCAGCTCCGATTCCTCTGCTGCGGATCGGTTTGGCTCTTTTCCCCCGCATTCCTCAGTCTCATTCTTTAATAATCAGCACTCTGGCTCTCGGAGGCAGCCAGCTCTCCTCCAGTCCGCTCGGCTACACTGTCATCAATACCCAACTACAGACAATTTGTCCTTTAAAAATGCCCAGTCTCCCCTTCATACTCATTTCCTTGTATTTAAATGTCATTTATTATTCTTTTTTTTTTTCCGGACCCAACATAAAGATTATTGTGTTCTTCAGCCCTATTATTTTTTAAGCAATTTTTTGTAAGATGAGGCCGTGTTTCACAGAATCACAGGAATCCCAGGCACATGGTGCCATTCTTGGGACTGTCCTGTGCAAATCCATGGGTTGGACTTTGAGGATCCTTGTGGGGCCCTTCCAACTCAGAATATTCCATCACACTTTGATTCTATATTTCACTTTTGCAGAACCATGTCTCCGACACCCTCCTAACTTTACCCACAGCTGTCTCCCGAACTCTTCCACCAACACCAAAAACTCATTTACGATGCAACCCCATCACCACCACCCGCCACCTGTGAATCTTTCTGCCGGTTTTTGAAACTTTTTGGAAAAGAAGTGTTATGTGTCACTCATGATAGTCGCGAGGATGCGGTGGCGGGAGGAGCGGGGTACAGAAAGATGTTTCCTGCGGGGCGGGACGAGGGGGGCGGCAGGGCCGGGAGCGGGCGGGTGCCGCGGGGGATGCACCTTGGGGATGTGCCCCGGCGGTCTGTCTGTCCGGAGCGCTGTCCCGAGGATGTGCCCCTCTGTCTGTCCGGAGCGCGGTCCCGGCCCGGCGGAGGCGGCCCCGGGCCGTCCCGCGGGGTCACAGCGCCACCCTGCGGCGGTGCTCGGGGCCCGGGGCGTGCGGAGCGGCTCCATCCCGTGGGGCCGGGATGCGCTCAGGAGCCCCGGCGGGGCCGGGATGCACAGCCCGGTCCCCCCGGTCTGCAGGAGTGCCGCGCCTGGGAGCTGCCCGTGAGCTGCTTCCCTTTGCTCCCGCACCCGAGCACAAATCCAGCCTGCCCTTTCAGGTCTGCTCCGCACCCAGGCCTGGCCGGGTGCGAGGCCATGAGCAGGAACTGCTCATTCACTGTCCACGGAGATTAGGAGGCGAGAGAGGCTTCGCATCGCAGCTATTTGTTGTCACAGGTCTCCTCTACAGACCCCTCGTGCCTGTCTTGTCACAAACCCCACGGATATGGGAATACAACTCACATTGTCTACGTCTCCTCAGTGACTGTCAGGCTAGCACACCCCACTTGCTTCTGCAAACTTCATGAAAACCCAAGAAGTTTCAACAACAGAAACTAGACTAGGTTGTAGCATGATTTAAAGGGCAAAAATTTTCTGTATTTTTGACCCTTACTCTGATGCTATCTTCAGCTAATTGATTTGAAGATCCTAGACTGAGAGAAAATTATACATTTTCTTACCTTCAAATATCAGTTTGACTATTCCTGAAAATTTAGGCTGAGGAGAAGAAGACTTAATGAAGCTTAATAATTCTGTGATTTAAGAAAAAAAAATTTGGTAGAATATTAAAATGCTTAATTCTCACATTAGTATTCAGAGATTCACCTGATTACTTTATGTGCAAAATATATAAAGCCCATTGAATCACTTTAAACAAATAGCACTTTAATAATGCTGAAAGACTTTCTGGATGCAAGGTAATATTCCTAAATAGAAAAGCATTGGTAGATGTTGGTTGAAATAATTTGCTGAATGGTCTTCTAGTACACAGTTCTTATTCATTACTCATCCAAAATAACTGGCATAGCAGGGGATATAGTCAATTTAAAAACCAGTAATTCAGTTTCTCCTGCACTGACTTTCTGCTGGCAAAGCTCAACATTCACACCTCCAAAACCTGCCAAAGGAAAGGTCACCTACACACACTGCTGCTGGTCCCTACACCTCTCCCACACCTCCCCACAGCCTTCTGATAAAGCGGCTCCTGTGGTAAAACATTGCAAAGCCCTGTTGAGCTTCAGCTTTCCCAATCCATCACAAATGCATTTACCCCCACTCCAACTGGAGAGCCTTTTCCTTCACCTAGGGAGGAGAATCCAAGTGACCTTCAGAAGTCTCCTGTCAGGCTGTGAAAGCTTAAACAACAGGAGGCAACTGTTGGCTGCTGCTCGAGGACAGCTTAGGTGTGCATCTCTTTAGAAAATGAAGATGATGGGAACCAGAGTCACTGGCCCAGGCATGGGTAACATTTATTCCAGGGTGCAGCACAAGGGACACAGTGCTGTTGGTCTGACCTGGGGCATACAGGGTTTCATGAACAGGGAACTCTGCCCAAGCAGGAGAAGCAAACTACACAGTATGGGAACAGCTTGCAGCCTGTACAGCTCTGTAAATTGAAATCTGAGCAAGCAGGACCAAAGGGAAAGGAACTGTTGGTCAGAGCTCACATCACCTTCCCTAGCATTTTTCCAAGAATAGTGTACAAAATCAGAGTAAATCACATGAAATTTCTAGGGAATGCAGACAGAAGAGATAATTACTCTGTGACAGGCCACTTTACATGCCTTCCTCTTGTTTCTGTATTGCTCAGATCAACCACTGGACCAGGAGCTGGACTTCAATGATCCTTGGGTTCCCTTCCAGCTCAGCATATTCTCTGATTCTGTGTCCTCGTTCTAAGTCCCAAAGGCTTAACTACAAGGCAAATCCAGCTGCATTTATCCCAGCCAGCCACTCTCTGGCACTGTTGCTCCACTGTTGCAGTTGTAGATGAAGGCCCCATCTATCACTAACAAAACAATTGCACAAAAGCATTGCTCAGGGGAAACACCCAGACCATATGGGGCTAAAAAAGAGACAAAAAGAACTGAAAGAAGAAAAATGAAAAAAAGAAGTACACAAAGATAGGGATCTTGCATTTGATCAGGATTTTACACACAATTCATGCACATTCCTAACAAATGTACACATTAAGCATATGCACATACTAGCAGTCATTAATATTTTGTACTTGTGTTACCATGCTTTTGCACATGAAGTCTTAAATCACACTACTGCATTTACCCACCTGCTTCCTATGTCTAAGATGTCCCTTTTTTCTAAGAGACTACCAAACCCAACCTCTGATGCCAGAGTTTTTTCCAGCTTGGGATGTCCTTCAGTGAGCTTCTGATGCTATGTTCCCAATCACCTGGTCTTTGAGCTTTGATTCAGCAGAAGGGTACCAAACTGGTAAGAGATTATGCTTTTGGCATGTGCATCAGGCATGGTAATGACTTAATGGCAATAGCATGATTTAATGGCAATAAAACCTGCACCACAGTCCAGGTTTGAATCTGGTCTTACATGGTAACTGACCTGTCCACTGCCCTCTTAGTTCTTCTCTCACTTGGTATTATGCAAAACAGCATCTGGGCACATCTTTGATCACCACTGCCTTTCATCTCAGTTCCTTCCCTGTTTCTCTCCCTCTTTTTCTTTCCTCTCTTTTACATCTCATTACCTGGAATATGTTCCACTTTCTCAAGCTATTAGTCTTCCTGTAATTCCCAAGCCTGTTAAGCCTCCACCAGTATAGCAGACAGCTAATTTGATTAATAAGTAACAGAGTTGTCAATGCTCAGTTGTTTCAGATGTTTCATATATGCAGGTAAATTCTGGCTTGAAAATTTCTGTTTACTTGTCTCATCCAAGCTCAGAGTCAGTGTTCAAGCAGAGGTACTGTACACATCTTTATAGCAGCATAAAATGGAATTTACAAACTTTCTCACAAATTCCTTCCTTGATAACTGAAGCTTTCCTGGCTTTGTTCCACTGGACTTGATATAATTTTAGATTCTTTCTTCTGTTCTTCATGAACTGATTTCTTACTTTGTTGACTGCATTACTTTGAAAAATTCTCTGCAGAAGAAGGGTGGGCAGTTAAAAAGGAATGTGAGCAAGCAATAACATATGTTGCAAAAAAGGAGAAATACTATGAATAACAAGCATGTTGTATGGGAATGAACTTGACATGTTCTGTTACTCTGCAGCAGTAGGAAGTCCAGACTCATGTATGAAATTGTCTTCTGGCCAGTGAACTTCAGTAAGTACACAGACCAGCTAGAGATGACCCAGAGGTGAACAACAGGAAGATGATCCACTACAACAATGAAATACATCATCCATGAGGAAAGGTTGTGTTGCTTTATTTTACAGAAACACACACTGAGCAGGGAGAGTAATAGTCTTCAAATGTGCAAAAACACGTTGCAAAGACAGCAAGGTAAGGAATTGTACTTGTGATTAATGGACTTGAGCAGCATTTAGACAAAATTAATGGCAAATATTGCCATTAATGGCAAATATTGCCAAGATTTAAGATCAGGTTAAATAATCATCTACAGAAATTTAGTAGTACAGGATCCTACCACAGGCTACAAACATCCAGGCTCCTTTTAGACATGAGGCCTTTGATTCTGTGACTCTGCTTTCAACCACTGTGCTGGCAAAACTCCTTTCACCTTCAAAAAGCATGGTGAGAGGCTTCCTGACTTCTTCTGAAAGTGTTTCGGGAAGCATCTAGCTTGACCAGAGGAGATGGAGTTTGCATCCAGGAGTTTAGAGGAACACCCAGAGCAGTTATCTCTAGGCAGTATTTCATGAAGCCTTTCATCCTATCTTGCAGAAACAAACATTCTCCCTGGTCCTCATGAAGCAAATGTCTAATGAAAGGAGCCTTTGCACATTTCTAATCAGTGCAGTAATTCAGAGACTTAAGATTTGAGACTGTAGATTCTAAAGTTCTGTGAATAACTTTTATTCCATGCTTCAGACAATACAGTAAGACATCATCATTGAACTCAATTCCATGATTTGCCTAAAGTAGCCCTACTAAAGAAGCTTTATACCAAATGAATGCAAACTAAATACTGAGTTTAGCAAAATTTCTAGATAAAATAATTTTAGATTAGTAATTTAATCTATAATCAGCAAGTCTGTAAGCCCTACATATGATGCAACAAAAGGAAAAATCAGGACTCAGAAGTGATTTTTCCTGAGAATGACATGCTCATTTTCTTATTATATTCTCAGACATGTCTAGATGGGCAAACACATTTTTAGTTATCTGTGGTTTTGAAAGATGACTACAAAAGACACCATGGTGGGGTCAGATTACACTTAACCTTTAAAATCATCTTTCAAAAGCTAAGGGACTGAATAGTTTTATGTGATATACTATTTTTGTTTTTCCTGCCTATTGAGTGCTGCAATTTTTGTAAATATTACAAAGGAAGCTGCATTGTTAAGCATTTTTTTCTTCCTAACTGATTTTCTCTATTGTAACCTTACTCCATCTAGAGTAAAATGCTTTTTAGCTTCTGAGTTGCAAACCAATAAGCATTGATACTCAGCCTAAGACTAAAGCTCTAACTCCTCTGTGTGTTTGGCCTGATGTTCTGTCCCAGTGAAATTGCATCACTGTAGATTTCAAACCCAACTAAGAACTACAGTTTGCATCACAGGGTTCTTTGTTGACTGTATTACCTTGAAAAATTCTCTGCAGAAGAAGGTTGGGAAGTTAGAAAGGAAGGTGAGCAATAACATATGGTTGCAAAAAACCAGAAATATTATGAATAAACAGGCATGTTTATTCCTTTATTCCTATTTAGACCTTGAAATCTCATTGAGACAAGCAACATATTCCCCTTGGCTCAGACACAGTGAGACCCACAGAGAGTTTGTCACCAGGGCAGCATTCCAGTGTGAGGCCAAAGTGGCCACAGTGCCAAATGTGGAGATGAGCTTGCAGATACAGAGCATGGCACTCTTCAATCAATGCTTCTATCAAGGGAAGATTGCTTCTTAGCAGAATTATGACAGAAACCTTCCTACCCTTTAAATGACAAAGAGAAAAGTCTACCAGTGTCGCCATCATATTTCCTGGAAAAATCCCCTTGCCCAGGATTATTCTCATGGGAAGCTGAGAACTCTCAGAGAAAAAGGAAAACAGTATTATCTCATTTGCTTCTCCTGTGTTTTGCTGCTTTGGAATGTGTTTGGAGATTGTTTATCCAACAGGTGATTGTTTTATTGGTTTCTGGTGTGAGTTGTTTTCACTCATTGGCCAATCAGTGCCAAGCCGTGTCAAGGCTCTGGAAAGAGTCATAAGGTTTTCTTTAGTATCTTTTAGCCTTCTGTAAGTATCCTTTCTGTATTCTTTAGTATGGTTTAGTATGGTATTCTTTAATATAATATAGTATCTTAAAATAATTAATTAGGCTTCTAAGAACATGGAGTCAGATTCATCACTCCTTTCCTTGTCTAGGAACCCCATAAATACAAGATACCAGGTCCTGCTGTAGGTTTTTCAACACTGCAGCTGTCTCCTTACCAGATATTGGTTTTGATATTGTATGTAGAGAGATTGTGAGTCTAGAGTTGCAGGGTCCTTTGGAGTCCTTCCTCAGGTAACCCTCCAGAGATGAACTTTTCATTGTAAGACACCCTGCCTTAGTAAGAGTAAGCAAGAGAAATATAAGGGGGAAGAGCGTTAATTGACAAATAAAATGTGACAATGGTTCTGTCTTCCAGTCAAGCCAGACATCATCATTTGGAGCTCTAAGGCATCAGGAGGTTTCCACTTACAGTGCCTCATCTCCATCCATTCATGTTCTGGCTTCATTGCCACACACTGAGAGAAAATGTACTTGTTTCTAATTTGAGCAGTGTGGACATTACTCACTTCCCACTGGCTTGACCACAACATGGATGAGCTTACCTCTTTTTTCATTTATCATTACATCACTGGTGATACAGCTTAATCATGTGAATCTCCTTTAGCAATTCATCTTATTGCTTTCAAAGGCATTGCTTATAATCTCTCACATATATGCTTAAATGCATTTCTGTCATCAGAAATGTGATTGCCCCCAGACCAGAACAGCATCACTGCATGTAGCCACACAAAAATCTTGCATTTTCACTACAAGCAAATACAAAATCTTGTAGCTTCATTACTTGCAAAACCAAAAACCTTGTCATTCCAATAATTGCAAATAACCATCTATAAAAGAGAAAAAAAACCTGAGTTTTTGGTGTTTTGTTGTTTTTGTTTTTCTTTCTGATTTCTAAACTACACTTTCCAGAAATCTCAGGTCTAGAGTCAAAATGCCTATTTGTGTCTTGCTACCTGGCGCAGTCTCCTGTCAGGGAAACATCCTGAAAGGCAAATAGTGCAGACGTAAGAGTATATTTTTCTCCCTCTCATATCAAGAAAATATCCCATTTATTTCAGCAACCAGTACGAAACTCTGTAATTGCAGACCTATGCTTAGGTCATCTTCGTTATCTTGTAATTGTGCCTTTAAACATTCATTTTTCTCCTAAGAATAACTCATTAACAGACTTGATAACCATCTCTTCATAAAAATAAAGGACTTTATGGGCTTTATTCATATTGAAATTATTAATTTGTTTTATTGTATACTGCTTACTATTCTGAGATAAATCTGTGTGAATATGAACGCTCCTGTTTGGAATAAAAATATCATATCTCAATTTTATGCATGGTTGTTTTTAAAAATTACTCTGATGATCTGTATTTATATACATCTGACAGTACATTATTTCTAGATTTCAAAAGCTAATCACATGCCTTCCAATGCTTGATGTTTTAAAATGGCAAACAAAAACCTCTGGATTATTTTATTCCATACATGTGAGATGCCAAGAAAAACTCCTAAATGGGATTTTCTTTTCCACTACTCACAGAAACTATGGCTTTCTAAGAAAAACAAGCATATCTAGAATTGCAATATTTAAAATGATCCTGATTTTTAAAGTAAATCTAATAATGGAAGTGGGGGGAGGGAGAGTCCAGACATTATTTTTGAAAGCACAGGATTGATGATATTAATGCTGCCAACCTAAACATGAGAACATTGGTTTGTTTAGCTTGCTGTCTTTTCCACCAGCCACTATTTAAAAACATCTACTGCTCTTACTGAGTAGAGTCTGCAATTTATTTACAGCTACAGTAAAGTCAGTGGAAAAAAATGTTCATTCATAGGCTACTTAGGAGTTAGAAATATTTCTAGTGTCTTAAACCAAAAATAAATGCCCCAGTAAAGAGGTTTTCAGGTGAAGATGACTTCTAGGGAGTAGTTTTATAAGGATGTGCCCAATGAAGTTTACTCTTCATTCATCCTTCATCTGTTTTCCAGAACATTTGTCTCTTTTACATGGATATTTTAATCATTGCTTCTGTGTATCAGGGTTTGGCACACCTAGCTGTGTTGTCATGCTGCAGTTCTAGGAGTTCTATGACAAAGCAGAATGGGATATATTAACTTTATATATATATATATATATATATATATATATATATATATATACGTAATGACTAGACTTTGCAAATTATCTGAAAAGGTTTGCCACTCTTCCCTTTACAGCTTCCAATGACTCATCAAATAATGTTTGCATCATGTCCTCCCCCAGGTCACTGACTTAGAATGGTCACTTATCTACACATCTTTCCTACATTTTCTTTCTATTACAATAAGCCTCTCTTTTATCAGGATTATCTGCAAAAGCTGCAGGATATTTTATCTGGCTGCAATTCAGCTTCATGTGGGGGTGCTCACATGCACCCTGCGGTATTTTGTGCAGTTACAAGCAATTTATGAAATGTTTAAAAGTGCATACTTCACAGATTTAACTCTTTGCTTGACTCCAGTGTCTCCTTAAACTCAGTACAAGATATCTGTAGAGACCAGGGTTTAAATCTCACGTGGTGTTGACAGCCTCTCCTCTTTCATCACCTCCTTTGGGGCTGAAAGTTCTCTGCAGATTGTTTGGATGCAGCCCTAACGTGCCTCACATGTGTTATAAAAATCATTAAAAAATGCTTTCCAAGCTAAGCACAGGTGGGATTCCACACACAGGCTCCCTGAGCAAGGGCCCAAAAGAGGAGGAGATACCTCATTAAACCTTTCTGGCATGAAACCTGCACTCTTGGTCTGGGGTTGGGCTAGGTCACCTTTAAAGGTCCCTTCTAATCCAAACGATTCCACAATCCCATGTTTATCTGAAATCATTGTGTGGCCACCACAGTGCCTGCCTCTCCCACCACCGAGTATCTCCCTGAGAGCTGCCAGGATGTGAACAGTCACCTAAGGGAGCATCCCAAACCAGCCCTATAGGACACTGGGCTGGCAGGTGCTGGCTCCTGCCATGCCCACCACTCCTGAGAGCAAAACAAGTCCAGCACAGAGCCAAGACCAGTTATTGAGTGTCCTCAGCCACGGCCTTGCCATAGCAAGTCTTCAGTTCTCTGTGGTTTCTAGAATCAATTTATCTTTCTGCTTTTTAAAAAGAAGGAAGGAACTCAGAATAGGTGCCACTGTGCTTGTACCTGTACACCCCTCCTACCTGTGCTTTGAAGAATTGAAGAAACTTTGCGGAAGTACTAACAGTTCCTGTATGATGAACATGTCTCACCACAGGGAATTAATTAAATTCTTTCATTCTTTGGGTGCAGACAATGACTTTTTGCTACAAGTTCATATGAGGGTTAGCAAATTGGAGCCTAGCTTTGTGTGTTTCACATAACTGAACAAAAAATTTCTGATTACTGAACGTAAATAACTAATTCCCAACATCCTTCCAAATCCAGAGCATAGCTCCAGCCCAATATCACTCTTGGGAATGTTCCTCAGTAATTCACATTGTCCCTGAAGTCTGTAGGTGCAGGGGAATTTAATACTGAACAAATTATTTTATACTGGGTTAATTATTCCCTCTAAAGTGACCAAAAGCTTTATTCACAGAGTCATTCTGGACTTGCTCATGTGCATGCCACAGCTAAAATAATCTTTTGCCCTTTGCTATTTGGGACCTTTGAAACTCCAGGTGATTGTTATGAATTGTCTATGGAGCCTCAGTGAGCCATAAAGTGTGAACATATTTATTGCCTTGATTAAATACAGTCTCTTGGCAGTCTTTTTATCATATCTTTTCACTACATTTCTTCTTCTTTTCAAAAGTCTTAACTTAGATTAATTCATGAGCAATGGCTTAGCATCTTCCACAATCATGAGGCATAAAGGTAGGGAGAAAAACCCCTCTTTTGGCTTAAGGCATCCCCCGACTTTTGGCAATTAAGAACTAAGAAAAGCAATTTCCTAGAAGTTTCCTTTCGATTACCATATTGCTGTATGGGTACTTTTCCTTTGTAATGTGAAAATCAAAACTTGTCTTTTTTAGAACAGCACTGTGTCAGGTCTTGCAAAGTTTGCCCTGTTAAAAAAATCTTACTTTTATTCCTGTCATAACAAAGAGCAATCTATTTTCAATATGTAGCATAATTATATGTTTTGGAAGAATCCAATTTAGGACAATAAATATTTAGAGGGCTTTAAGGGTGCCTATTATTTCTGTTTACATATTGACCAAAAAACAGAGTCTGCAAGAGAACATAAAATGGAAGGTAGAATTGAAGAACGGTGATATAAGAAAAAAATTGCATGCAGAAGAGAATCAGCAAATAAAGAGGACTGAAGGAAATAGGAGTTAACTGAAATAGGAGTATAAGAAAGAAAGATTCTGGAACAAAAAAAAAAATCAAGCACTTTGATAAAATGAATCAGTGTATTAAAAATATACAGGAAATACTGTATACTTGGTATTCCTAAGAATTCGTTGTAAATCAATAACTATATTTTGAAAATAAAAATGAAATCTGGGTTCAAGAGTGTAATCAGACAGAAGATGTAGTATTTCTAGAATCCACAAGATGCTGTTTCTTTCACAATTTCCATGGCTAGAGCTCCCTTTTTGAAATGCTACCTCTCTTCAACTGGCTTTTCTGGTCTTCCTGTTAGATGCTGACAGACCAATGCATTTCAGCTCCAGCTCAGCCATTTAAAGTGTATTACATTGTTAGTCTGTCAAGTCACACTGCTGATAATGCAGTAAAACAATACAACCATAGAAATCACATAACAGGCAAGTGGGTGACTTCTGCCTTGATTCTTTGTCACAGATTACTTCAGCTCATCATTGTTGCTGTGGTTTGTCATGACTTCAGGAAGGCTGAGGATGCTGAATTTGACATGCCTGAGTCAGTCTGCACTGAATCACTGCATTACTGAATGATTGCAAGTCACTTCCATCACAGTGCCTCCTGCCTCAGCAAGGAGATGGGGACTTGCCTGCCAGTTCCCTCTCTACAGGCTTGAAGGAATGAAGAATCTGAGCTAGAAAAGCAGGATATCAGCAGGGGTATCAATATTGGGGAAAGCTAAACAGGTGGCACTAGGTTTGGGTGATATGACAGAAGTGATAAAAAAGCCGAAGAATATAAATATTTCAGTCTTTGCATGTGTGAGCTAGTTTTGCCAAATGCCAAACCTGTGACCTAGGCCTTTGCATTCATGGCTTGCAAAAAGCAACATCAATGTTTTGAGGTTTTTACTGAGAAAATTGTTAACACTTTTCTACATAAAGGGCAGGGTATTGGTCACGTTAGCACAATTTGTAATGAAGGCACTGCTACAGAAAGCATCTGTGAATGCCAGTGACTGCATCAGTTGTTGCTCATTACAGGCAATTAAGCTGTTGATATTCTCACCTAAGAGGTCTTCCATAAATTATCTGTTTAATTACTAATCTGGGTGAAACAAGGGAAAATTACCACTTCCTCCCACGGGGAGAAACCAGTCAGGAGATCAGGCTTACCTTATTGAAGACACCACAGGCATTTTATGAGATCTTCTGGTACTCCTGAATCACTCTTGATTTGTTCAGGGTGCTTTTTAGAAGTACAAGGACTCTGATTTCTGTGGCTACTTCCATTCCCTTAAGATACTAAAACATTATTTACCTATCATTCCTAAAAGCATTGAAGTTTCCAAAAACACTAGAAAACCCTTCCTAGAGAGATGATCAATGATCAAAGCCAGACTTAAAGACATTTGGACAATGATAACATGTTTTAACTTTTGGCCAGCCCTGAAGCGATCAGGTAGTTAGACTAGATGATTTTTGCAGCTCCTTTCCAATTGAAAATATTCTGTTCTGTTCTATTCTATTCTATTCTATTCTATTCTATTCTATTTCTCAGTTTGCAAGCAGTTTGGATGAAAAAAATACTTTTCTTTCCCAGTTACTTAGAGAAAATGCATCATGCTCAATTCAAACAAGATAATGGTGATACTGGCATGTAGACATATATTGAAGGAAAGAATTCAGGATGACAAAAGCATAGTGCTGATGCAGAAACAATTTTCACACTTCTGCCAAAAGGCCCACTGTGTGTGTGTTGCACTAAGCACAAAAAAGTAAAAAACCATATATATTAAAACAAGCTTCCTTAGACCTTAACATATACAGAGAATCTCTCATTTTACTCAATTCCAAATCAGTGCTTTAAGAGTAAACCTTTATTCACAAGTAAGAGCAAGGAACTGGACACACAGCGTCAAAACACACTCAGTTTTATGGACCATTCTGAGTTTTGGTTTGAGAATGAATCATTAAATAACTTCACACACAGTAAGATTCTCATGGCTTAAGGCATATCTTCACCTGTGTAAACCTCATGGACTCATTTAAATGAGCTCCCTTGTATTTCTTTTGACAGGTCTATGAATTTCTATTTTTCTTCTTCCAATTCTTATTGTTTTACCACTCTTTATGTCCTGCATCTGGGTCTACAAGATGCTACTGACCACACATAATTTAATATCCTGTCTTTGGTTTCCTACCCAACCACCAGACCATATATCCTATTTATTTTCTCATTTTTCAGTCCTTTTTTTTTCCTTTTATGTAATTCTCAGTCTCATATGAATAAGCTCAACTCTCTCTGTTGTTGCACTAATGTTACTGAAAGTCAGATCTACCTCTTAGAAATTGGCACTCAGTTTCTTCTATTGACACCAATAATATTTTTTCCGTAAACTTCCTCATTATCCCATTATTGTTTAATGTTACAGCAGAATATTATTCTAATCCAGTCATTTTCAACCAATCTAATATAGCCCCAAAGTGGATTAGCCAGCAGGCACTGGTAGGCTGTGCATCCATCAGTTGACAGCTATAAAATCCCAGGATAATTAAATACAGACAGATATCCAGAAAGGGAAGGGAAAATTAATTTGCCTCCTACTTTTCCATCTGTTGCTGTTCACTCTATACAACTGAGGACCAGCTCCTTGCCCTTTCTTCTTCCATTCACCTAAAGCTGGAAGTGGCAAACAATGCTCTGAGAAACTGAACTAAGGGCAATGATGAGATGTCTGATCCCCCCACCCTGTTCCTAGGCAGGAAGTTTCTGCAGCAGTCCCACCAACACCAGGGTACCTACACAGGGTTTGCACCATGATGGATTAATCAGTGTCAGTACAGTGAAGCATCCAACCCCATGGCTGGCATGTCCTGAGGGTGAGCACTCTGTAAATCACCCATAAACTGGACATCATATGATACCTTAGCGTCATAATCACATTAAGTGCTGATTCCTTTGTGTGCATGGGCTTTTTCTCCACGTTCACATTTAATCATAGCACAAAATAAGGGAGTGAATCAGATTTTTTTTGTGAGTTCAATTTGTCTCTTTCTCTCAGCCCACCTTTTTTTTCCTTAAGTACATGTCACCAGAACATGCAAGTTTGCACATTCTATAGTCATTACTTCTTTTATTCATGTTCCTTTGCTCAGCAAGTTTTTTTCTTACATTGCAGAACTTATCTTCAGAACAAAGAAGGAGCTTGAACTTTTATGTTTTGTTCATAGCAAGGTGTCTTCCTTCAAGCTGGCTAAACCCCACTATCCCAATGCTAACGCAAATAGTGATCAATATGAGCACTACTATTTCCATTCTTTGAGATTACTTGTATTTGCAAGGAGTAAATTTATATTTGCTATAAATATCTTCTGTAGCATTTTCCATGTAATTAATTGCATTGTGATATTCACCTAACTAAATGTAACTGGTTATCAAGCATGCAGACTTTTCCCTTTCTGTATCAGCATCCTCCAACCCCATCTTCTCCTTCTGACATTGTCACAGCCACTACACGGCTGCTGCTTAGCTACCACTCTCATCAGTGAGTCTAAAAAAGTAAAACTTCAAAGCAAGTAAGAGGTCCATTTCTCTTTTTGGCTACCTGCCAGCAGTGTAGTCCGTGGGGATTAGTGTTTGAGGCTTTTTTCCCTCCTGCTTTAAGGAGTGGCTATTGAAAGCTGCCTGAGGAACCTACTTTGGCAGGGAGAAGCTAAAAGGTTTTGTTAGTTGCTGTGTGTATGAGGTGGACACTGTAGCACATTTTTGTCAGTCTAAAATAAAATAACCATTTTAATGGTGTGGCCTCCTCCCTGCTGCCCAGAAGATGCCTCAAACAACTGCAATGGAATGGGAGTTCTGGGGAGGGAGGAAGATGAAATGAGTCATGAGGCCTCCAAAAGACTCAGGCTGCCCCATTCCACAGACCTTTAACTCTCGCCCTAACGTTTTAAAGTGTTCCTCTGACATATAAAAAACAGTCTCATTTTCTGAATAAGATAATTCTCCTTGGGCAACAAATAAGATAATATTACTCCTTACTTCTGCAGATCCAGCTGTTTTGACAGAGGTATACAACATCCCCCTTCCTCCAACACCAAAAAAGCCTTGTGTAGACTATGGCTTTGTTTCCATAACTGATCAAAAGGGACTCATAATTAAGCAACATCCAAAGCAGGCCAATCTGTAAATCTTGGCTTTCTAACTTGACATGCCTTAAAGCCAGAAGCACTGAAATTATCAACAGCCTGTAAGAGACCCTTGAAACAGCTGGAGCTGGGTCAGGGCAGGGTCAGGCTGGAGATCAGGGAAAGGTTCTTCCCCCAGTGGTGTCGGGCACTGCCCAGGCCCCCCAGGGAATGGTCACGGCTCCAAGGCTGCCAGAGCTGCAGGAGCGTTTGGGCACCGCTCTCAGGGATGCACAGGGGGGGATTGGTGGGATGTCTGTGCAGGGATTGTTGGGCTGTCTGTGCAGGGATGGTTGGGGTATCTGTGCAGGGATGGTTGGGGTATCTGTGCAGGGATTATTGGGGTGTCTGTGCAGGGATTGTTGGGGTGTCTGTGCAGGGATGGTTGGGATGTCTGTGCAGGTCAAGAGGTTGGACTCAATGATTCTTGTGGGTCTCTTTCAACTTTGAATATTCTATGATTCTGTGAGAAGAAAGGGGATGATGAACACTTGGTCCTGAGGAAGGAGATCATTCTCTCTCACAGGATAGCAAGACATACGGCAAGAATTGTGTTCCTTAGCTTATGCAAGGCTGTGCATAAGCTAAGGAACACAATTCACCTCTACCCCTTCTACTTCCATGAAATCCCAAACTGCTATCATACCTTACAGGAGTATTTCAGTGCACAAGCCCACTGTCAGCAACACTGTACATAGTATCAGCCAATCTGCTTTTCAAAAGTAAATGTAGAACAAAACCTTGATTACCTGCATAATTAATCCCTGTTCACAGTCATTTGCATGCCTGAATAATTAAAGAATTATGTTCTAAAAATGAAAAGCGAGCAAATCCTGCATTTTTGTACTTGAAAAGCGGCAGCAGCAATCATGATAGTTCATAGCACATAAATAATTCAAACTGAGCTTCCTTGCCTTTATTTTTTTTCCTTGCAGAAATCCTCTTAGCAATTCCTAATTAAATGAAAATATTTTATAAGCCATCACTTTCTGACATCACAAGAATATTTTAAACTCCAGATTATACAAACCGGATTTACATTTTCAGCATTTGTGATCTGATATTCCGGGCCATTTAAAGGAACCATAAAGGGTGATTAAATAGGCATGTACTTTTAAAGGAAAAAAAAAATGGGAAAACAAACTGCATTGCACTGGTCAGCTGAGTTTAACTCAACCTGCATTTTACTTGGCCACTCTGCACTTTCAATTTACACTCCTAAATTTAAAAACTGACAAAATCCTGACACAAATTATACACTCAGCAAGTGGGAGGGGGGGGGGGAGGAGCCGGGGTAGGCGTATATGCTGCAGGATGCTAAGTCAGCGTTAAAAGATTACATTTTCCTCACAGAATTACTAATTTTTACATATTTAACTGTCCCGGCAGCCCTGAGGGCCGCGACCGCTGCGTGAGGGCAGCAGGGGGCGGCCTCGGCCCGCCATGCCGGGCGGGCAGAGCCCGCGCGCGGGGAACGTTCTGGAACGGCCCCAGGGCCGCCTGGAGGAGCCGAGCCGTGAGAGGCCGAGCCATGTCCGGAGCCCGGGGAGGATCCGGCTGCGTGTCGCTGCCGTGTCCCGGTTAAGCCCAGACGGGCGGGGGGAAGCTCACTCGCTCCCGCCTCAGCATGAAGCTCGGACCGCCCCGCTGCCGCCATGCAACCACTCAGCGCTACGATCCCGCCTGCCTCCATTTTCTCTGGGCTCCCCCCGCAGGCAGCCGTCCTCAGCCACCGCCCCCGCCGCCCTCAGCCCGCCCTTCCCTGCGGGCCGAGCTGGCTGGCACGGCTGGGAGGTCTCCGGACGGGTGCCGGGCAGCGGAACCCCGGCTGGCGAGGCGCAGAGCCCTCTCCGCCGTGAGGGGCAGCACCCTCAGACATCTTCATTTCGATCGCCCCTTCGTGTTCACTTGGAGGGCCGTGCGTGGAAACACAAACTGGAAGAGTTGGCCGGCTCTCCTCCCTTTTTTGTAAATCTTGGGCTCTCTGGAAGCAGCGCTGAAGGGGCGCGGTGGGCGCAGGGCTCCGTCTGCTCGCATATCCCTCCGGGGGTTTCTTGGCTCCTCTGCGGCCCCGGATTAAGGCTTGTGCCGCTCCTGGATGTGATCCCAGCCCGTCCTCCGCTGTCCCATTTAATGCGCAGGAGCGGTGGCTGTGTAAAATGGCGAGGCTGTCTGCGTGGTGCTGTGTGCAGGGACCGCCTGCTGCCCCCCGGGGCTCCTGTCCTTATTTCGAACAAAAATTCCCCTAAATAGAACATCCACAGCGTCCCGGTCTGTCCTTTCCCTCCCGAGTAACCGAGCACGTCACATTCCGGGCCCCCGAAGTGTATTCTAAAGACAAGGTTGCTGAAATCATACTAGCCCTTTTAAGAAAACCATACCGATTGTTCACAATTGTGACATGAGAGCATATCACTACACCTAATTTTATTTTTTTTTTTAGCCGTCCGTGAAGAGGACAGTGAATCCTGGCATTTAAAACTTTCCCCGGGTGCGATGGTGGATTTTAATTCCCGCATCCAGCGCCCCGGCCGGCATTCGCGAGCAGAGGGATAACCGGGGATGTGCCACTGTAAAATAGCCCCGAGGTGTCCGCAGAGAGTGGCACGGGCCACTCTGTTTTAGCACTGCGGTTTGTCACGCTGCTCGGGATCACCCGGGGATCGTCCTGATTAATCCGGCTGGTTTAGACTGAGCGCTGTCTGACGCAGACATAGAGACAAAGCCTGTCAGACAGAGCCGAGAAAAGCTGCTCCTGTTACTGACTTTGCATTACCTCAACTCTTTTTTTCCGATGTATTGAAAAAGGTCTGGGGGAGCTTAGATATATATTTATACATGCGCATATAAACACATAATATGTACTTTATATATTTTATAAATAAATGCCAATCAGAATATCTCAATCCCGGGTTTACCGTTTGTTAAACTGTTTTGGGAGATTCTGCAAGGCCTAGTGCGCAGGGACGGGGTTGCCGCTTCGTACAGAAAAAAGAAGGGACATTGAAGGGGGGAAAACAATCAAATAAACAGAAAACAAACTAAAACCACAAATCAACAACAACAAAAAGATCCAAAACAACAAAAAAAGAAGGAAAGTTCCTTCCATTCGTGGTTGGAGCGTCCGGAGGGTAATCCGAGCAGCAGCAGCTCGGTCTCCGGGAGCCATCAGTGCTGTGCTGCTGCCCGCCTGTCCTAAGCTGGTATTTGGGGGTGAATTTTTGTTACTTTTAAATTTTCTTTCTTTGCTTTACTGAGATCTCGGCAATATTTCGGGTTTAGGTAGTTAACTCTTTTTGTTGCTAATTTACGGTCAGGGCAGGCAGCGCGGGGCCCGATGTCACAGCCCAGCTCGCTGCCGGCGGCGGGCTCCGTGTGTCCCTGCGAGCCCGGCTGAGTTCCAAGGGTGCTTTTCTATCGCAGAGAATATCTGATGGCTTGGAAAGGCCAGACGTGGATAAAAATAACTGGTGGGACTCGGGGCACGCTCGGCTCTTCCCCCGTGGCGATTTTGGTTCTCAGCATCCCCCGCGGGTGGGAGCCGGGGCAGCGGCGCTCATAGCCCGGCGGTCGGAGCGCGCTGGCTCTGCTTCCCCACCGAGCGGACGAGTCCTGCTCCAGACTGTCACATATCCTAAAAGTATTTTTCGGTTATGAGAGCCCTTTAAAAAAAAAAAATTTTTTTTTTTAAATTCCTGTTTTCCACAATGTTTCTGTACTGCTCACATTGTTTACGGCATCCTTTGAGCGTGGTGCAGTGAATTTGGATTGAAACGACATCATAGGGTTTATTGCTTGTTAAGTCCATAGTTAGGCCTTCGTCAAAAAGGTAGCCCGGTTTCTCCTAAGGCTTCAGCCCCCAGCACCTGCCAGAGAAATCCACGGTAATAGTAAGGAGGAAAATAAAAAAAATAGGTGCTCAGAACGGAGGAAAATAATTTTCTTTGTATTAAAAATAAAACTAGGAGCCCCAGTGGCGTCTCCATCTTGCAAAATGAGGGACTAACTCTGCATTTTCCTGTTTGAGAGCCCTCTTGCTTTCTTCGAGTAGTGCATGCTATGTGGAGAGCAATGTGAAAACGCAAAGAATTTTCAAATAAATAATAGCTTTCATGGAGCAGTGATGAATAAGTAACACTGGTCATAATAGCAGTTAATGGATTATTAAAGTATTTTTTTGAAGCGTGAATGGAAGCTAAATATTGTACTGGATAATTCAGTGTAGTCCCTTTTCGCTGCTCTTTGGAAGGGAATATTTGCAAAGCCCTCGGCTTGGCTCTGGCTCCCGCTGCCGCGCCGATCCTTGGAGCAGGGCAGCAGCCGCCTGGCACTCGTGTGCCCTCGCTGTGCAAAGGCAGGGATCCGTGGGGACGTGGGGAGGGATCCCGGAGGGTTTTGGGAGCGGCTCCGTGTCCCTTGGGCCGGAGCAGCCCTGCCCGGCATGGGCGGGGGTGCGGCGTTGTCCCCTCATCTCTGAGGCTGAGGAGAGAAAGGAAAATACACCTGACTCCTGTCGTGGTTCTCACAGGGCCTCGTTCCCTTCCACCCTAAGTCAATAGAAATTTTGTCTTTCCATTAATTAAAAATGTACAGTAAGGCCCCACTCGTCGCCTCCATAGTTTTGGGTTTGTTTTTGTTTCTTCTGGAATTTTTTGGTAATGGACTAATGTAATAAACATGGATACAAAGTGGATACTGAAAAACAAAAACAACAATAAAAGCTCAACATAAAATAAAATAATAAAATAAAATATTACCAGCCAAAAATCCAGCACCTCCTGAACTTGCTTTTACTGCTTGTGAAGAGGAAGGTCAATACAAGCAAAAATACTGAAATCTTGTTTTGTGAAGTCACTTTTGTAAAAAAAAAATCTTTTAAAAACTCATTAATTCCTAATTAGGGAAAATGAATCGCTACCAGAGTCCCTAAAATACTTAGTTCTTAAATCGGCAGGATCTTGTTTTAAATGTTCCGTACGTCTGTAACCGCTGAGATCGTCTGTAACTTACGGAGATCTTTAGTGCGGTGTCAGCCAATATTTTAACCACAATAGCAACAATTAGGCGAGCGGGATTTTTAGAAACTTATTGTGTGTTTCCTCCTAAAAGCGGCGACACTGGGGCTCGGGAGGTGTCCTAGATTTTGTTTGCTTGTTGTGTGTGGGTTTTTTGTAAGTTTGTTTGTTTCGGGATTTTTGTTTGGGTTTTTTTTCTGCCCACTATCAGTCCTTCAGCATCAACAGGCTTCCCTGAAAGGTACTGACACTTCCGGGAATACTCTGTTGCTTTCCCGTCATTTCCAGGTAAACTCCGATGTGGTCTCAGAATTATTTCCTGTATTTATATGTTTATGATTTAAAACCAATTGCGGCAAAGTAGCCCTTAAGAGTAGAATGTTTACCGTCTACAATGTTGATTAGCTTCCCACGGGGAGCTGTCGTCTGGATACAGGTTTTTTTCTTTTTTTTTTGCTCTCCATTTTAAATGCTTCCAAATAATCCCGCATCCTTCCAGCAGAAAAACCGGGGGAGCATCTTCTAAGATGTTATTTAACGCGAAATAATGAATCGTTTGAACATCCACGAAGCGCTGATTTCGTGTCTGCTCTCAATCCATTACCTCAAATAACATCCCACGCTGTGTTCAGGGCAGGCGTTTCTCTCCCGGCTCTTCCTGTGTCCTATTAATAGGACAAATCCGCCCGCGCATGACCCTTCCTACAAGAATTCGGCTACAGTTTGCTTCGACTTATCGCTGCCTGTAAAATGGGTCCTATAATTTAAAAAATCCAAATATTTTTCTCTTTCACAGCACTTCGATGGAGAGCTTGGGGTGGAAGAGCACCACGCGTGTATACCTACAAACCAAGATAGATGCCGAGCTTGCCTGCATCTTGACAGAAATCTGCTGGCTTTTACTAAATAAATTGTGTTTAGTTTAGCATTTTTTCTCCCATGGAAGTGTGTTGTGGTTGGTATGCAAAGAGCAGAGCCGCAGTGAGAGACTTGCTGCTGATATCCCCAAACTTTGTCAAGCGTTGTCAGACCAGGACATGAAATCACTTGTATAAGAAGCTTCCTTTTTAAAAGAGAAAAAAACCCCACTAAATAAACACACAGAAACAAACGAACAAAAAAAGTAATTAAGAAAAAGAAGTAATAAAACAAACTTAGGAGTTTTTTAAGGTAAATTTGTGCTCAGCTGAGGGAGAAGCCCGGCGGTTGCTGCCCGCACATGGAAAGGGTGCCGGGAGGAAGAGCTGCAGTGCAGGGCCGGCTGAATCCCCGCCACCATCCCCGCGATGGGGACATTGTCCCACCTGGGCACCCCGGGGGTGGCTGCACCTGCAGCCCAGACCCCCCCACCGCGGGACCACCCCCTCTCAAAAAGCCGCTCCTGCCAAAAATCCCGTCTCCTGGGAGGGACTGGGAGGTACATTTGCTGGAAGATGCTAGGAATGAAGGAAAAACAGCTGGTGAAGATAAGCTGGAAAGCTCTGTGTATTTGTCTCCCATCAGCATAGACACAGCGCTTCACCCCCCTTTTAATTTTAGAGGTTAAAATCAGAGTGTATTTCCTCAGCAGGTACCTAAAGGAAGAACCCTGATGTTTGCTCTACCGTCTGTCGGTCCCTTTGCATTTACAAATGGGCTTTTGTGCATTTGTTTCTCACAAGAAGCTATTATCGCTGTTAATGATTGTAAAAATGTAAAAAAAAAGATGTTAAAAAATGTGAATTCATAGCCTGCTAGCAGAGAGTGCTCCTCACTCTCCTGGCAATTAAATTAAGGGTGTCGATTTGGGTTAGGGAGCATCCTTCAATTTTAGGGGAGAGGTGGTTGAAGTCAAGAATGCCTTTTCTGTTTTGTTGTTTGTTGCGCTTTTTTGGTTTTTTTTCCTTTTCTTTCTTTCTCTTTTTTTTTTTTTTTTTTTTTTCCCCGAAGGCTTTTCCCTTTTAGTATTTATATCGTGTTGAAGAAAACATTTCTTCTCCGTGCTCGTTTAGGCTCTCTCTCCCTTGGAAACTCCAGACGGGAGGGCAACAGGCGTGCATGATTTGGGAGGTTTTGCTGTTTTTTAAAAATGTTTGCCATGCTGCAGCCATTATTCCGAGAACCCTGCGAGCTCTTCATTCACCGGCTTTCAGGGCTCCTTTCTTCATATTGCAGCCGGCCCAACTTGAGACTCCGGAGAAGAAATGAAAACCAAGTAAAAATAATAAGAATAAAAATAGAAAGCAGCCTCCCGCCTTTCCTGCGTGTCACCCCAAAACGAAGCTGCGCCCCAAGCCACGCTTCTCTTGGGGGATCGAATTGCCCCTCTTCCCATCGGGACGCTTGAGAGTGATTTTATCTGCCTGAACTTTAGGACAAAGGTGTTTTCCAGAGGAAATTTCCACTCCTGCTGCCGCCTCACACCAGAGGGCGCCAGGAGCCTTCCCAGGCTTTGCTGCCTCAAGCGCTGCTGGAAATTAACTTTTTGGGCGCTCTCCCTGAATGTTTTTCTAACCTTTCCCTTTTAAAATATACAGCTGGATTCCTACTTTTTTTTTTTTTTTTTTTTTTTTCCTTATAAAATGCGTGTTGGTTTGTTCTGGTTTGGGTTTGTAAGGTTTTTTTCCCTGTCCTCGTAGTTCCCTTTATCAGCTCTTCCAGGCCTTCCCTGCAGCAGTCGCCAGGACTCTCAGGAGATGAACAGCTTTACTCTGTCTATGCTGACTTGATCCTAATGAAGTCACTGGATCACCTTTGTGTGACATTACCGTGCTGTCCCTCATAAATTTCTGGGATGAAAATTGTCTGGCTATGTTTGAGCATAAAGGGTCACTCAGGGCTCTTCAAGCAGAATAGCAAAACATGGCACTAGAGGAGAAACAGTGTGATGAGGTCTCCAACAGAGCTTATAATTCTAAATAAATTACTAAAAATTAAGAGAAACAATAAGAAGAGAAGAAGAAATAATAATGTAAATATTAAGATATGTCATTTCCACATTTCCTGTAAACTTTTATCAAGAAGCTACATATGATTTTGCTATTCACATCTGAGGATCAGCAGAAATGCAAAATGCATGGTCCAAATAATCATAAAAAAAAAATCTGAGCATAAAACATAAAAACCAACAAAGAAAAACATTTTCATTCTGGAGGCTGGTGGGAAAGCTCAGTTGATGATAAACGTTTGTCCTTGTAGTATTTAAATTGAAATATGGATATAAAAATTTATGGGCCTGTTTGTTCATTTGTATAATTTTATTTAACATCTTTCAATCATAAAAAAAGAAAATGAATCAAAGGTTGCTGACTTTCCTCAAACTCCAATCCCTTTAAAGGATCAGACTGTATTACTTACTTGTTAGTGTTGATTTTTATCTTTGAAGTATGTGCATAAGATGAGAATCTTTGTCTCAGAGCAAATGGGACGGTGTGTTGGATATTGTGAGAAAATATTTTAGTAGGCAACAGATGCCTTCCAATCCTAAACCTGGAAATACACTGTGTTTCTCTGTGCCCAACATACTGTGTGTGGTGGAACTCTGACATTCAGAGGTCTCGATGGATGCTCATGCCTGGCCATGGCACTGATGGATGCTTGATAACTTGCTTGATTTTTTTCCTTCTTGTTTTTTTAAGGAGTAGACTTCTTGGAGAGACTTCTTGACTCTTGGAACAAAACAGAAAAAAAATCATGTTAAATTCATCTTGGCCCTTATGCCACTTTCATTGAAGCTGAGAGTAACCCCCTCTTTGACTTTACTGGGAACAGGACTGAGCCATTTAAAATGCTATTTTGTAATATAAATCTTTTAAGTCTTAAATATTTCCATACAGTGGAGCAAAGAAGTCTCAAACGTCATCAGAAAGACTGCTTCTTGTTAGGTGGTTACAATGTGCCATTTCTGTTCAAATAACATTTACAAATAAGAGAGACAAATACATTTGTACAATTTGGCAGTCTGACACTACTAGGGTTGGGTGTTTGCCGCTTTTATACATTATGGTATTTCTGACAATAATTTTAACTCTTTGGGTATGTAAAACAAAGCCCAGATGTTTCTCAGCAGCAGCATCTCCTCATCAGGTCCCTTAGCTGAGCCTTACTGGAGTGTAGGGTTTGGTTACAGCTAAACTCAAATCTATTTTTTCCATAAGTGTGGAGGGACTGTGTGCAAAGGCAGGGGTGGGAAGAGGGACACAGATGGAGGAAACAGTCTTCTTCTCCAAATGTGCCAAGTCCACACCTGTGGGATCTTGGAGAACTGTTAAATTCTCATCTTTGTAACTTCTTCCCTCATTGGCAGTGGTTTAAAAAGGATTGAGAGAACAGTTGCAGAAAAAGCCCTCAAAATACTACACTTTTGGAAGTTCAGAGAGGCTGCCTTCTCCAGATCTATGGGGGCTTCAGGGTTCAAATCTGAATCCTGAGCTGCTGTGATATCCTGCCCAGCACCATGTCTTCTCATTCAGGAATACAACTTCCATGGAGTTGTTTGTTTGTTGTTTGTTTTCCCTCAGCATAAACAAATAAGTACAACTGAGTAGCATCCATGTAGTCTTACACATCTTACCAGTGACCTCCTAACAGGGGGGTATTGTCCAAGTGAAAATTTACCTGATTTTTTGCCAAATACCACTACAAGTCTCACTTTTCTTTCTTTTTCTGGGTGTGTTGTCTTTTTCTGGGTGTGTGATGTCTTGCAGTAAGCTTTTCAAGGGAAGAACTGTCTTTATAGGTTGTGTCTTTATAGCATCTTGTGTAGTGGCCCAAGCTTGCAATTACTGAGTGATAAGATGCCCTCATCTAAAGAAAGACAGACTGATCTTTTAAATTCATGTTTTGTAGTAGATGATGATTAACAAAGAGGAAAAAAAAAAGGGTGAGGGTGCATATACACTGTGGAGAGAAAAGAGACTTTTGTTGTCTCTGCACTTTCTTTGTCTCAGGAAATACCTGTGGCTCCTTGTAAGATGCACACAGCATAAAAATATTTTAATGTTTAAAGGTGTACTGCAAGGGGAATAAAGGCAAAAATGTCAAGTTATAAACCCATTGGAAGGAAACATATCTTTGGGGGAGAGCTTTAAACTGTGGTCTTTTCAGAGGAGTAAAACAATTAGAAATACTACCAACAAATTAATGATAAAAGTAGAGAAAACTGAAAATAGTTCTACAATGGTACTTGTACATTTCATAACAGTTGAGTGACCTTTCCTTCATGCTTTGGGCCTGATCTTGAAGAACATCTTAACTAAATATCTCTGAGGACCATGGTGGTACCACATAGACCAGATCCATGTATTTGGGTCAAAAGTGGCCCCAGCTGTTAGAGGATAAGTATCCGCAGAAACTCAAACTCCTTTAAGCCAATAGCAGCAGAGGAGTGAAAATGCTCTATAATTATATCCTGAAAGTGTTCAGTGATATTTGCCTTTAATCACTGAAAGCAGTTCATTTCCTTGTGCTGCTGATCCAGAGACTTGCAAGGAGATCTAAAAACAGCTTCACATCAAAACACTGGGAAAGCACAGAGATGGACATTGTGAATACCAGAATAGCTCCCAGGGTTACAGCTCTGCACAGAAATGCAAGCATCAAAGTGCCAACACATAAACCAGCAGAGCTTGTTGGTCATATTCTAACTGCCCTAGGAAGAATTATTGTAGTTATTCTTCAAATTGGTCAATATGGTCTGTTTTGACTCTAATATCTTCCTTGAAAATAACAAGGGGTTCTGTCTGTGGTTAGAGTGAGTAGGATGAAAGCAGAGACCTCAGTGGGATTGTTGGGTAGGGAAGCAGGGTCTGTACACACACATTGGCATCAGCAGAGTCTCTGTGCCTATTGCATTGTTACTTTTGTTTATTTGCCTATCTGATCATGTTTGTGTTTGCAGGAACCCCAAAGCACTGTCAAGTAACACTTGTGCAATAGGAGACTCTATACAATAAACTTTACATATTACCTGGTTTTCACCCAATATACCTCTAAGATTCCTCTTTTCACTAGTTCACCGTGGCAAAACTCACTCATTTAATGTCAGTCTTATATTCAATTTTATTGTTGGTTTATGGCAAATTTATTTTGGATTAAACTTACAAGCACAAATGCCACCACTTAGCAACAGTCCTCTGTCTAAATTTGTGATACTTTCCAGTGCACTCTAGAGAAGAAAAACGTAAAAGATACAGTAAAACAGCCTCTTGTTTTGATGAAAAATTGCTAGCAGTCATAATGTAATTAACTTAACCAACAAGGCAATAAAAATTAAGTGCCCAGTTTATAAGTAATCCCATAGTAAGGCTAAATTTCCTAGAAGTTATACAGCAAAACATTTTCCATTAGGACATTCATAAAATTTTGTACTCAACAACATCATTTCCTCGAGTCTTTTGGAATCCAACAAGAGGGCTGTGGTTGAGGGAGAAACAGTGATGTACATGACCAAAAGGTTGTGTTCCATCAGTGGGAAAGCTTAGGGGAAATGACAGGAGTGTTATAGATTATATTTTTTTCTGACCAGACTTTACTTAAATGCTCAAATGATAGGGTCATTATTTTTTGTATTTCTGAGGAAGTAATATTTTTGCTACTTGTAAGTGACTGTTTGTAATTTTTGCTGTAATAATAAGTACCTATCCAATCAATCTTGATTTTTAAATCTCTTTTAGTCTCTTGAACAAATATGTTTACAAGAAAAGTCCAGTTTGTTTAGAATCATGCAATGATTTAGATTGCAAGGGACTTGGGAAGTCATCTGGTCCAACCTCCTACTCAGAGCAGACCTAACCTATTAAGATGAGTTGGTTTTCTTTCTTCCTTCCTTTTTTTTTTTTTTTTTGGTAATAACTTCAGTGGCAGTAGTTCTTGCTGAAGAGCTTGTTCTAAACCACTTTCCATTTACTAAATTTCATTTTTTGTCTTCTCTGCTATGAACATACCCTGTAGTTAGCTTTGAAATCAACAATCCCTGTTCATGATTTATTCTGCTCTTGCCTCTTGCATTGGAAAAGGACAGAGACTAATCTGAGTATCTAGGGTGAAATAAAGTTTGGAAAATGTTCCTTCTTCCATGTTAAAAAGATTATAAAACCATATTCTGAAGTATGACCATACTTCAAGGTTAATTCCTTGAATCTAAAGGTTATTAAACCATTCTTATGTTTTTAGGCCCAAAAGAAAATTGTTTTCTATATATTTCCAGAGATGATGAGCTGTTGATTTATGATTCTTTGTAAATTATAGGAGAGCTGAACAAAATATGAAACCTAAAGGCCTGGCTTTACTCTCAGCTGTTCTGGTATAATTCAAGCTCAGCTTCTCCAGTGTTGATGAATTTATTCCAGTTCTACGCTGTTGGGACCAAACCAGAATTTATTGCATAGTTTGCATGAAAGATTTGGACCTTCTTCCTGTGATCTTAGATGATGGGCTTTCTCTTAGTTGGTCTATAGCATCTCTTTCTCACCCTTTCCCTATTTTATAATTTAAAAAAGTGTTTCTTTTCAAAAGAAAATGCCAAACTCTACCTGAAAAACTGTATTACACTCACAGTCTTGCAAACTGTTGTCTTTTAAAGGGAAGCTCTTTGCAGACAGACCATGAAACTTGGGAAGGATCCTGTGGAGGATTTGGTCATGTTTAGAAACCATCCAGAGTAGCTATGACAACTTCATATCCAGGGGCCAAGATTGTGTCCACATACCAAATATCTGACACTATCCAAGATCCTTATCCAATGTGAAGAGGAAATTGTAAAACTATAATTGCCTAAAACAACCCCTAGAGAGAGTACTGCTGGTTCTTAGGAAGATTTTTTGACATCTTAAATACAGCTTTTTCTTAAGAGGTCTGAAACAGGAAACTCGAGAAAGAAAAGAAAATAGTGAAATGAATAAGGTATCTATAACTCTGGAAAAACAGGTTTCCATCTAGGTCCCTTCATTGTTACTTGCTGTGATTTCTCAATGAGCATTTAGTTAAATAAACTTGTGTTCTAAAAGCCTCTGAAATATATCAATATCATTTGCTTTGGTTTATATTTTAAGTGGGAGTGGTATCCACTCTGGGTTTCAGCTCCCTCTAATGTGGATCAGGTGGGATTAATGCTAAATGCAGCTGAGGAAGGAGCACTGAGAGATGCTGATTGCAGCAATGGTGGCTGGGCAAGGTCCATTCTATTGCCTGGTCCAGGCAGTTCAGAGTCTAACTGTGGTTTTTTTGGTATCACATATGGACATGAAGCTTCTAAAGGATAAAAATCTGCATTTCTATGCAAGGAATATGTTGGTTTCAGCATCTTCAGCCTGTTCTTTTTGGTAAAAGCCAGGCTCTGTGATATTTCTCCTAGTTATTGATTGTTAATATAGTTTCTTCTTCCTGTCCCTGCACAGCAGTGAGATTTTTGCATCCTGCTGTATTTAATCCCGTTCTATTTTTTTGGATGTGCAACACAGGTTTTTCTAAAGGAAGAGAGTCCTGGAAAAGGCATTACTAAAGGTACTGATCTAAAAAAACAGGTGAATAAATGGTGGTTTGGTTTTGGCAGATAATATTTTGCATATGGGCTCAGGTAAAATCAAACTCAAACATTTTAATAATGGCACATTAACATAACTGTCTTTGGCAAAATATTTCTGGCTACTTTTCATGAAAGTAAAAAGACACTGATATATCTGGATAAATAGGAGCAGATGGTAATTTTCATCATTCTTCCTTTTCCCTGCTTTTACTAGCAGCCCAATGAGGGAGAACTAAAAGACAAAAACTCCTCTTAAGAGAATTTGGATCAGAAACTGCAAAATAGATATCCCAACTTATGATTTAGCCTTTGCCCTGTGGGGTCATGCTCTTGAATGCTCTTCATGTACTTGATTAATAAAGCCAAAGGATTTTCATCACTGAAAAAAAATGTTCAGACGTGTTTGCCAGATTTTACATGAGTTAAGGGCTGCTTTGATTTGTGAAAACTGCATTTTTGGTGAATATGTTCTTATTCAGGAAAAGCTTTCCATCGTGATAATGGTTATCTGCAAGTCAATGTTAACTTGGCAGCCTTCATGGTTTGGCAGCAGATTTTAGCTTTACATAACACTGAGTTATTATTATTGTATCATATTGCAGCTTTATGAAGTAATCAAGTTTTCAAATGTTGGGGGTTTTTTTAAGTCGGGGAATGCAACAGGCTTTTTACAGGCATGTGACTTTATGCTCTACATATCCTGTACAGTTCATTACATTTCTTTTAAAATACAAATCAGATCAGTGCAAGTATCTGGTAATCAAAGATATCTATTACACCATCTAAATACAAAGTCTCCTTTTATGTTTCAAGTCTCCACATTTTTAAAATGCCCAGTGTTAATATTGTACTGGCATATTGTTAATATTGTATTGGAGTTTTTTATGTTTGACTGAGGATATTGGACTAATCTTGATTCAAGGTATCTGTAATATAAGGGACAGAATTTCTCTCAGTAATGCTTTGCTTTTAAATCAAGTGAATCAGAAAAAAAGTACTTGTAAAAGGCTAAAAGGTCCTTAAGGATAGTGGAAAATGCACTTGGTGACAACAGTTCATATGGAGTAAGACCTCCAGCTTACATTGGATCTTCATACAAAGAGGTTTTTTTGTTTCAGCAAGTTTAATGCCTATATCAAAAAGATACACAATATTAACAAGTAAACACCTAATCTGGCATAAATGCTTGATGTCTTGATTCCTTTCTAAATGCATATTAATTTTGTGCAACTTTCCCATCCCTGTACTGGAATTGAAAGTATGACATCTGTAAGACCAGTAATTAAACCTTTATTTAAAAAGAAAAAACCAAAACAACAACAACAAAAAAACCAAACAAAACCCCCAACAAACAAAGAAACAAACAGAAACAAAAAAAACCAAAAAACCAAACAAAAAAACCAAAAACAAAAACAAAACCCCTTTGCATGGCAGTGGTCCTATTTCTGTTTTCTGAAGCTGAGGTTGATTCTGCTGTAATGTGTCCCAATGCCATGTCTCTCACATACTAGCAGTAACAAGAAGATTCACCAGTTGCCTTGTTTGTGAATAAATCAAATGCATCTTTCACAAAAAACTCATAAACATTTCTGCCATTCTTGTGATCCATCAGCATCACCAGTTTTCCCATCTCCTTTTTTGGAGGACACAAATTAAGTTTTTTTGTAGTTGGAGTTGAGGGACAAGACAGCTCATTGCTACGTGCAGAGGTAATGGAGCTTTTAGATCAGAGATGTTTCATACAGGCCTACATGAGAAATTTCTCACATGCTGATGTTAGCCTGGATCTGAAAATAAAATAAATCCCACCTGCCCAGTGGAGCTCAGCCAGCAAAGTTCCTGGTGTGGACACAGCTGTGCTGCCAGGAAAAGGCTGCTTTACCTGCAGATTAACCTGTTGGGTTTAGGGCCTGGTGTAACTAGGATGGCATAAAATCTTCTCTTTCAGCTGGCAAACGTTGGATTCTGTTGCAGAGCTCTGCTGTTGTGGCTCTGTAATGCTCACAGGGACTGTACCTGCAGACACAGCCCTGGTGCGGCAGCAAAGGGGACACAAAGACACCCGGAGTCATTGCCAGGTCTGTTATCAGATGTCCCTTTGGACTGTGGGAGCCCCTCTGAAAACTTCCCCCTCCATAATTCCATCTTTTCCCCCTGGGAGATACATTTTCTCTATGTGCCAGTTCCTGCCCCTGGGTGCAGGAACATCTCCTGATGTGACTTGGTTTTCTTTGCCTCAAAAACACTGAGTATTTATTGCCCTTGCACTGGCAGCTAAGTGGTAAAGAATCTGACCCAGGAGGATTGCTCTGTGTAGTAGAAAGGCGTTGGGTCTTCAGCCAGATCTTGTGAGTTCCTCTGGTTCTTAGCAGGTTCTACAGGAAGGACTCTCTGCCTGCTTCACAGTCGCAGCAAGAGGACTGCACAAAACCATAACCCAGCACTGGATCAGGCTCAAAGTGTTTCTTGTGTCATCACATGCATCTGCCTTAGGTTATCAGAAAACCACAGAGAATTGCAGCAGTGAGGAAATATTCAAAGATGAGCCCAGGGTCAGTCTGAGTGACAGGTGATGATTGTGTTTTTACTAAACTTTCTGTCCCTGATACCTGTTGGTGTAGGAATGGTTGGGTTCATGGAGGCCAGCAGCTTCAGGACTCTTTAGTGTATGAGGACTTGTTTGATTACTCTTTCTTCCTCAGATGAATGTGAGAAAGTTTGGATGGGTTGCAGCAGTGGCAGACAAAGAAATGTGACAGGGATGGTCTTTGACCAAAATTAATTGTCCAAAGCCCTTTAGCATGGAAAAAACATCACTGGACAATGACACAATAGGAGTTAGTGGAGTGAAGAAGCTGAAGAGGGAGCGATTGTTCACTTTTTCTGCAGTATGAGAAGTAGAGGGCATCAAATAGAGTTTAAATTACTCAATACTTGGGAAATATCTCTGGTTCCTGAGTAGAGGTGTTTGGAGCTGGATGAGACAAGTACCAGAGCGCTGATCTTAAACCCTTGGCCTTTGTATGGCAGCTGTTCCTACTGTTATTTTCCCCTCATCAGGAAATAAAAACCTGAATGTCCTCCTTCTCTGCCCCATGAGGAAGCTCACAAAGAGCTGCTCTGAAGAGAAGGTGAGGCTGCAGACAGGGAGGATACCAAAAATGGGAAGAGGGGACAACTGCTTCCAGAATTCTGGAGGAACTGTACCTGCAACCTAGCACAAGTGGAGCCCACATGCACCCATTTTCCCTTGTATTGAAATATTAAACATATTTTTGGTTGAATATTAGGAACTAGTCATGCTAGTTGTTGTTATCAAACAGATTTGATAAGGTGGCTATTTAAAATCCATAGAAATGTGAAGTTTCTGACATGATTGAAATGAAAGTGTTAGGGAGTCAGAGTAATTTTTTTACAGCAAGCTTCCAGTTTCCCATTCCAATTGAAGAAAAAAAATTAGAACAATCCCTGTATCAGAATTTCTAAATTATGAAAAATTAGTTGCTTCAAAACAATACCCAAATCATAAGATACAGCAACCAAACAGAATATTTTATTGACTTTCTTATTGGGAGTAACCTGTTTGTTGGCCAGAGACTGACAGGCCAGCAACCATGCCTTTCCCTCACAGTGGTGTTTGGGAATGGGCAGGGAGCATGCCTTACACCATGCCTTTCCTTCTCCATTTCCATGGAGGGAATGGTCTAGCACCACTCTGGAGACAGCAGCACGCCCTAGAAGCTCAGAAGTGGAAGAGTGAACCACAGCAGAACATGGAACACTTTTCCAAACTAGAAAAGCCTTTGCCCCAAGTATTTTCAATCCACATATTTCAGAACATGTCAGACAATTGATTAGCAATCTGCTGCTGGAGTGATGTATTTATCTGATGCATGGTTTCACTTAGCAGCTACAACACGTACAGCAAAGAGCTGAAAAAAAAATGAACTGGAACTCTATACAACATCTTTTATTCAAAACAGATGTATTACTTGGTATATGTTTAACATTCTCCTCATAATCCCAACTTGATCCTTAACCATCATGCATTAGAATGTTGCTTTTAAAGAAGATGAAAATGGGCTGCTAAAATGCTGCCCATATAATCTGAATTATTTTCAGCCCTGTTGTTAAAGCTTAGAGATAAAATTCTCTTTTGAACTAAGGTTGAAGGCATTGTGTTTGATATATTGGTATAATTCCTGCAATATAAATACTCATAAATTAAGTTAGTGGTATGGTATGATTTCCTGTAATCTGTTTCCAGAATCAATATTTTATTGAATGAACTTCTTATTTTAACTTCTCACTTACTGACCCAGTGGTGCAGCTGTAATGTGTGCTTGATCGCTCACTCTCCTTTTTTTTTTTTTTTTAAACAGACCTGACTCTGAGCAGTGTAGATGGGGCAGGTTTTTAGAAGCATTGCACTTAATATTGTGTGGAAAGAGATTGAAAATAACACTATCATGCCCTAATGTAAAGACTCCCATCTTAACATCCTGTAGTAATTTAGAAAATGGCTATGTAATGTTACCCCAATTCTATGGGCAGGAAGACTGGAGCCATGATTATTTCCTTCTTAAAGGATGCTTAACTTTAAGCACCTCCTATTATATTTACTTTTCTAAATGTGGATTTTATTTTTAAAAATCCTTTATACGTAGCAATTGTCATTTAGTTAACTGCCTAAGATTTACATTGCAAGCTTCTGCCAATGAGTGTGTGACCTCATGCACAGCAAAAGATTGCTAATTCTGAGCAGGTAGAATTATCTCACCTTTTGGGAATGTGCTAATGAAGATGCTCAGCAGTGGCTTTGGTGGCTGGGGTCCATTGGCAGTGATAGCTCAGCCTTCTGCTCTGGGTTTCAGCCTCGTGACTTCCTGGGCAAGCCAAATTCCAAGCAGTGGGATTGCCATGTGCTGCTCTGGTTTTAGCCTCTTTCACTTTGCATTACAGGAGCAATGAATTATTTATTATTAGTGATCATATTAGTGGGGTTAACCCTTTGGCTGGATATTGTCCTCAGCAGGCAGTCTTTGATCTGCTCCTGAGGCAGAGGCAGTGACAAAGACAGGTGGCAATTTGAAATTGTTCCCTTTGCTGACTTTTGACAAAACTATGAGTGCAGAGAAGCAGATTTGTGCACTTTCTTCCCATCCCTTGTACAATTATACAATTCCCATACAATTCTCCACAAATCAGCTGTTTCCTAGAGGCACCTGCCCTTCCTCAGTAAACCGAAAGAGAAATCAGCTTTCTGGTTAAAAATAGAGAGGAGGGAACAATGCCATGCATTTCAGGAACATTTTAGAGGTTGGTTAAAACAAAATGCAATAAAAATTGAAAACCCTACAATGAACACTTGAAAAAAGCAACTAAAAATATTCAGTGGTTTTGGTCCCTACATTTGATGGTTTTCTGCATATCCTGTGAAAGAAACCTTGTTCTGAAAGTAAATCACAGCTTTTATCACTTCACCATTCCTGATAATAGAGAGAAACTGGAAATATGAAATCTAACATCTGAAAAAAGAGAGCATAAAAAGATTCCAACACTTTTTAAAAAAAATCTCAAAGTTTCAAATATTATTTTTCCTTCCAGAAAACCCTGTGATTTTGTAAATTCTTAGGATTAGAATAGTGAAATACTGATTTTTAATAATATTAACGACTTATTTAAGAAATTCTTATATAGCATATTTATATAAAGTAACAATACCTCAATCAGCTTGGTAGCAATGCATAGTTCCTGTGCTGTATCCTTTTCAGAAACACAAAATTTAGCAGTAATCAGCATCATTCCACACAGACCTCCAGGTACTCCAGGTCTGCTGGGAGCTTTGGGTTGCTGCAGCAAAACCTGTTGCTGTGTCTCTGAGCTGCAGAGCCAATGGTTTTATGATTTCCCTCTCCTCAAACAGATCCTCACTCCCTTTTTTCTTTGCCTTTGCTTGTTCTGTGTCTGTGCTTTATAAGCTACACCATATTTAAGAATGCATTGATCCCACTGTGGGTTTTGGGGGCGGAGGGGGGAATGTACTGGAAGTACTAACAGAAAAATTGCTCTTTCTGTGGTGGCCAGAACAACTGTATTGAACAAAACTGCCCCTTTTTTTTTAATTTTTTTTTTTTTTAAATCAGCATTTTAAAAGTATTTTCTGATGTGGTAAAATCTGTTATATAGATGGAGTTCAAGAAGGTGGAGGGTATGTGAAAGCACATATTATAAAAGAAAAACTGGGTTGTTTCATGATTAGGGGTTCTGTACCTAAAATATCCCCACAGATTAAATTTCCAATTTCTTTATTCTGGGACATTTTGTTCCAGATGGGCAAACTGAGAATGAACAAAGTTTAAGCTGAAGCCTTAATAGAAGCAGCCTGAATGCTCAAACCTGCACATTCTGATCTGTAGGTTTATAGGGGGATAATGCTGCCATAAAACTCCAAGACAGCACAGATATTCTGCCAACCTGTTTGTAGTCCTGATCCTGAGACTGAGAAATCCTGATCCTGAGAAATCCCCTGAAAACAGGGAATACTGACGTCATGTGAGGAAGATATGCACCTCATCCCTAGTGTCAGTATCCTTCATAGACTTGTGCAGCATCACTCTGGATGTTTCCAAAGAGTGTAAATTCCATGAAGAGTGGTGTCATTCTCCAGTGGAAACAAAAATGGATTTTGTGAGATCTGATGTTCCAGAGGGCAGCCATGTAGTGCTATAGGAGAAAGGAAACTGGCCTCCAAAAGATACCACTGTAAGAAAAAAGCAAGGAAAAACCCAGTCCTGAAAACAAAACAGAACCAAAAAGTGTGGAAGTCTGGTGAAACAATGATTTGGAGCTGAATAATATTATATCAGTTCTGTATGATTTTAATAAATAGTTGGAAAGTCTTCCATGAGAAGTTTCTGTTCAGTTTTATCTCAGGGACAGAATTTGCTCTTTCCCTCCATAAAGAGCTGAACTTCCTGAGCTGGCACATGTTGGAATTTTTTTTTCACTGGCATAGGAAGCCTTTTTAAAAATTTTTTTTTGGGTAAAACACTTCATATTTATGTTTTCACTTCCAACAGTATTGAAGGCATGGGACCCTGCTCCAGAGCCCTATGAAGACACTGAGATCTGCACATTCTTTTTTGTGCTCCTTTTAAAACAATTACTTGCCACTTATATAACAAAAGTCCAAAATTCAGGGGACTCAACACACACAAAGAATATGCAATTCAGGATGGAAAGGGAAGGAAACTGTGTCCAGCAAAACCAACAACCTCTGTGTTCCCTGCTCCAGGCTGGGTGAGCATGAGGAGTTTTCCAGCCCTGCACTGAGAGCTCACTGCTGCTCCTGGTAAACCACTCTTCATCTACTCTGCAATCTACAGAATAAAGGAACCAGATAATCAATGACACTCTCGTCTGTCCATATTTAAACATTTATGGGAGAGATGTTGACAGATGATCTCACCATCTAAACTCCCTTTGTAGTTGATGGAAGGACAAAGACACTTCTGTCTCCTGTTTTTCTATGCCCATGTGCAAGTAAACAAATGGGTATGCATGTATACAAATGTAAAGGTTATTTAAAATGGTGTTCTGACAAAACTAGAAGAATAGAATTAGGTGCTCTTTCCTGGCCTTGTTTGTCTTCTCTTCTGTTTTGCCAGTGTAAAGTGAAGTCAGTGGGTTTTGTGTAGCCAGAAGAATAAATCTTTTGGAACTCCAGCAAAAAAATATGTACAGCAGATACAAATAAAATTCAGGGAAAGTGGCAGGCACCTCTCTGGGCTTTGTGTGACTGGATGTTCTGTTTAAAACCAGCTGTTACAATAAGGATATCTACAGTTAACATAGCTGAAACTTTGTTTTGGCCACATTAATGAGGTGTTCAGTGTTCTGCTTCTCTTTTGGGCTTTTGCATCACTGACTCAAAAGCTGCACTGCTGTTGATGCAGAGAGTTAACAGTTGTCTTTTTTTGTCCTGTGTCCAGTTGATCAACTTTCCCCCTATGCCTCATCCTGCAGTTTCCCTCTGAGGGAGAGCTGCAACTTGAAGGTCACAGACCCCTAGGAGTGCTTGGTTTACTGAGAAGAGATGAAACTGCTGCTGTGTTTGTACAAAACCATTTATCTCAGTATAAAATCAGTACCTTGTTCAGCCCTAGAAACTTTTCTGACAAGGCTTAGCTGAAGTCTCAGCCCTCCTTCAACACATGTGATTTTGTCCATCATGAAGGCTGCAAAAACATCTGTCCTGGCACACAGGGATCCCTGTCTGGGATCACAAGGAGAATGATTAAAAACCTGGAGGACAAACATTTCCCAGTCTGAGCTTTCTGCCATGGAAACAGGCACTATAATGCAAACCCGACTGATCTGTTGCAGGAAAAGAAAAAAAAAACAACAAAAAATGTCTTTGTAGACAGTTGCTGTTCCCCGGTTGTCTCCTCCCCTGGGCAAGGGTGATGGGAGGATCTGCATCCCACAATTTCACTGCACATCTCCTGTGGCACACCAAATCCTGACTGAAAGCTAGGAATTCTCTCCTCTTCCTCATGTTGCGATATGAAAAGGATTTCACCAGTGCTCCCAAAGAAAGAAAATTGATTGGCATAATTAAAAACTACTAATTGAATACGGAAGTCTTGTATTACAGTAAACTGGCTGTTTTATCCACAAAAAGTCTTTATCCCATTACTGATATTTGTGCTACATTTACATAAAGTTCACTGACAAAGTGTGTCTTTCCTCTTGCATATTTATGTGCTTCATGGTTGAGCACATCTGTGGAATTGTTTAGATATAAACAAAACTAATGCAATACAAAAAACTCTGATCTCACTGTGGCTTCCTCTCATAATATCTCTGGATATTATGCTTCAATTATTCCTAAAGGTAGGTTTCACCTCCAGGCTGTTCCCTGCTCTGCTACCTCATGGGGAGAGGACTAATCTGATGAAGACATTTGGGATGTCTTCATCATGACAATGACATTTAGGTGTCCTGGTCAGCTGCAGGAACCAATAAATCTACAAACATGAGGTAGGCAACTGTTGAGCCCTGCAATTGACACATCCTCATGGAGCTTTATCTTCACAGGATTGCAGAATCTCCTTTTGTAGAGCTTGCAGGGCACCACCTGAGGATTCCTGGCTGATTGGCATTGTCCTTAATGGGAGATGGGTGTCTCCTGTGCCTCTGAAAAGTCTGACCAGAGAAAGTCACTTTTCTCTATCTTAGCAGCCAGTTCTTTCATCACATTTTTTCACACCTTCTGTGAGAACATCATGATCCTAATGAGGGAGGAATCTAACTCTGGATGGCCCTGGGTGTCATCAGTTTAATGATACTATTCAGATAAGGAAAGAAATGCTACATGATGGTGCTTATCCATGCTTGTGACAAACTGTATATCACACCAGCTGTTTTACAAGCTTCCCTGGAAAATTATCTACAGAGTAGCTTTCATAAATGCACACAGGAGATTGGTCAAAAAAAGGTGCTGTATCAAGCAACTAATTCCTAATTTTTAAATCTTCACAGGTGGAGAAGGCACAAATTGATCAGGGCAAAGCCCTGAATTGGGAAAAAGAAAAAGGCCCAATATATATCAGCTGATCTAGGGTGTTTGGGAGACTCCTGGGCTCTGTTGGCCTGGAACAGCAACATCTACATTAGTAAACTCCAGGGTGTTTGCATGCAAATTGTCAGGGGTTTGAGCTGCCAGACTGTGGCCAGGCTATATTCGGAAGGGTTTTAGTTGGCCCAGGCTGAGCAGTGCCAGTGAAGATGGTCATGGCACAGTCACTCCTGTCCCAGGGCACACAAACTGTTCAGGCACTGAATTTATTCACCTGAGTGAAGGTACAAATTTCCATGGCCCTTGGTTCTCAAACCTGCCAAAGCCATGGTGTCACCTGTGGCCCTCAGCCACTGCTGGTGGCCTCTCTGGAGAGATGAACCCCCAGTTCTTTCCAGAAGGCCATGGATGAGGTGGACTCAGGCTGTGCAGCCTCCTTGCTCAGAAAATTTCAAAGCCCAGCTGGGTGAAGCCCTGAGCAAACTGGTCTGACCACACAGCTGTCCCCACATGCAGCAGGAGGCTGGATTTGGGTTTCTTCCAGCCTGAATTATTCTCTGGAACAGGGTTGATCCTCTGTGATTCACCCCCACCAAAAGACACCAGAATGCTCAGGCAGTGTCAGAGAGGGGATGGCTGCTTTACAGCACCATCCATAAAGAATGGCTGTGAACTGATGGCAAATACGGGCAGGTTTAAAATGGAAAAAACACAAGGATAATAAATAGCTCATTTTATGTCAGTGAGTTAATGCTGGGAAGGTAGAAATGAGTATCAGATATTCTTTTTTCTCCCCCCAAAGCCTAGTTAACTTCATAGACAGATTATCATAGAAGCAGTTTATGAATAACCTTTTTCAACAACAGGATTTGTGGCTTGCATATCATTGTGGTAACACCACTGCAGCTGCTCTTTCAGCAGTTTGGCTTGCACCTATGACCTTCACCCAGCAATTAAAATACATGTCCTGAGTAGTGTGGTGTTTCAACATGCAGAATTTCCTGCAAATCCTTAAGTATATATTTTTGGAAGTCATTGATGTTTCTGAACATTTTTGCATAATTGTGGTTCTTACTCTCCTTTCTACCTTACAATGTCTCAGTACAGTGTATTTTTTAGAAAGCCAAGTGCCAGGTGGAGCTCCCTGGGAAAAAGAACAACTGCAAATACTTCTACTCTGTATTCATTCAGTGGCATTGTCCAATACTATATTACACAAGATTAATGATCTAATGTAGCTTGACATCTTACAAGAACAGGAAGCATCAGCCAAAAACTGTCATAAGACATGACACCAGACCTAGAAAGCTCTGCAGAGTGACAACAGGCCACTTAGATGTGTCTGTTTGTGTTACTGGCAGGCAGTGAAAGGCAGCCACTCCATCCTCCCCTCCACATTCACCATCTGAACCTGTTGTGAATGAGAGACCAAAACTGAGTTACCCAACCTGTTTGTCAACAGCAGCAAGGGACAAATTCTGTCCCTTACCCAGCACAAGTCATTATTTATGGACTTAGTAGGAGTTTCTGGACTACTCAGTGTATTCTGATTAGCCTGGTGTCTTCTGAAAATAGCTGCCACTATTCCCATTTTGAGGCTGTATACTGATGAAAGGCAGCAATGCTCCTCAGGAGTGGCAATGTAGTTATTAAGAAGTAGCCTAAATGTAAAAGATAAACCCTGGCAACAAGTTTCAATCACCAGCAGCCTGGGCTAAATATGAAAGATGAGCCTAAAGTTAAAATACCATCCATTTCATAGGTCTGTCTGTCTTTCCTTTCTTAATTAAACACTGTTTTGTACAGACCATTCTTTTTTTGGGGTTTTGCACTCAATATGGACATTTTGCCTCCTTTTCCCAGCTTCTGACCCCACATTTTCCTGAAGAGATGTGGTGTGATCCAGCTGTGCCAGGGCCCTGGACCCTGTGTCAGGGTTGAGTGGGATGAAATCTGCAGACTTTGATCATGGATTTGAATTTTGAATTTTGCTCTTGCGCAAAATTCACCTGTGACAGGCTGCTCATGACTCTTGCTCTTGGTTCTCTGGTTTTGGTGCAGCCATGTGCTTGAGTACAAATTGATTGCCCACTTGCACCTGATGTAGTATTTGATTTTCCTACTTTCCCCCTTTTCCTGTACTAGGAAATTTAAAACTACTTACTTAAATCATGGTATGGAAGGATGCAAATACAGGTAAGCTGACAGTGATAGCTGAGTGACCCCAGCTAGTTATTAAAAAAGAGGGGGGAAAAGTATCATAATTCAGTATATCTTTTCTCTCTCTTCCACATTGTTTCCATCATACATCATATTTCTTGTATCTCCTAGCTTTTCAGTAAGAAGAAATAGATTTATCTTCATTGAAATCAATCTAACTTAATCACAGGAAAACTAGAGTGCTAAATTAGGTGTGCATTTGGGATTTCTGTATCAAAAGCTCTGTAATAAAAAATCCTTTTCCACACAGGGCTGCCCTTTCAAAACCAGGTAAAATTTATGTAGCATGTGATCCTTGTGTCCTTTTAGAACACCTCCTGTACAATTACACCCAGGCACACAGCTTTAGTTCTTCCCTCTCTGTAGTCAAGAGCAAATCTCTGCTGTCTGTAATACAGAAAGAACCAGTGCTACTTAAAAGTACATAGATTTTTTTCTTCTGGTTTTAGAAAATGCTGGAATAAGCCCCTATTCTCCCCCTGACACACTGAGTTTGAGCTTTCCCCACAGACATTTCCCTGCAGCTGATATTCAGTTTACAGTGGTTGTGATGTTCTAAATCTTCATTGCTGATTACACAGAGTAGCCTTGCCAGATGAAGAGGCAAAGGAAATGTGGGTGTCTGGTTTTCAGTCCTTCCTCTCAGTATTAAATTAAATATCTTTCTAGTAAAAGAAGGCTTGACCCAAATGCTGCTGAAAATGGGTGGAAAGGCAGCCACTGAGAAGGGTTTCTAGTGAGGTGCACCATTCTGAAGACAGCTAACTCACTGTGCTTTCTCTCATAATATCTCTGGACACACAGCCATTTTTTCCTGATAGAGATTTGCAGCTGGGACTAATAATAATCTTTAATGTTCTTTCTAATAAATCTCCTATCATATGTCCAGCACTTTAAATCAGCAATAAATCTCCTATTGTATGTCCAGTGTTAACTTACATTTGAAGCACTAAATATGTTTGTCTCTATTGGGAGTTATCAGAAGTGAACACCTCAAAATGCTGTGACTATTTAACCCTTGCAAACTAAGACAATTCTGTAGAATTCAACTCTCTGGATGGAATTATTTCCTGTTTTGATGGAAAGAAGTTTATACTGCCCTTTGAAAATGGTCTTTATCAGGTTCTCTAAGAGACACCATCATTCTAGTTCTTTGTTTTTGCCTTTTTTTTTTTTTCCTGGAACACCTCTAAATATCATATTATCTGCCAAAATCACATGTAAATGGGAGTTTTGAGCATGTACTGTATATTTTACACTGCAAATTTTCCTTAGAAGTAAATTTCTGAGTAAATTTTTCATTTTGCAGGCTCACTTGCTATATTCCTATATAGGTCTATGTGTTTTTGGCAGAAGCAAAATCCCACTGCTGACAGAGGGACAGGACACAGGGAAGAGGAGTTGGATATGTCACTAGAATCTCTTCCTCCTCCTCCTCTTCCTCCTTGTAAGGAGTCACATTTTGCAGAACTGGTGCCAGCTGTGAAAGCAGAATAGGTTTCCTTTCAAAGGCTCACTGAATTTTGGACTGAAGGAGGGGTTTAACCCTGGCCCTCTCCCAAGCAGGAACACAATCCTGAAAGTCAAACTAAGAGTCTCCATCTGAAGAGTGCGTTGGCTTTGGTGAGCACTCTCCTGTCACTGTGGGATGCAGCACTTGAAATCAGCTATTTCATGGTGGAATTTTCCTCCCCTTCCTCAGAGGCTGTGAACTGTTCGAGCTCAGTCAAGCAGAGCATTGGCAATGCTTAGAGCCCACTTGGCAGGCGAGCAGCAAATGACTCTGGGCTGGGATTGTGTCCCAGAACAACCCTCCCTACCGAAAACCTTAGCTCAGATGAGAAGCACCACATCTGTAACCTATACCTTTATTCTGCAGACCTCCTAAAATAAGGACAGATAAATATAGAAACCTGTTGGGGCCAGCACATAGGGGGAAAAAAAACTTTTATTTGAAGGGGGGAGAACACACAGATGGCAATGTTCTGGGTTTGAGGTGAATCCCAGCCCTGCTGCTGCAAATCCCAGTCTGCTGTGCAAGCATAGGTGGCATTTGCACCTTGGTAGCTTTTCCCAGCTCCTCTGGGAGGGTTTCCATAGTGGGGAGGGTGTGACACTAGAAGATATGTCTGTGTCAGTGTTGTCTGTTTTGGTTCATTTCCACATCTCTCTGTTGAGGAGCACACAACACTGAGAGGGAATCTAGGCACTGAAATTTAGTTTTCTGAAGACCAGAGTCCTGCTTCTGCCACATCCCTTGTTCGTGGTTGTAGGAAAGTTGTTTCTCCATCTGGAATCTCTCCTCTGGCCAGTTAGGTGGAACAGAGGGGAACACACAACATGCTGCAGCAAGTCTCCACCTCTGTAATCCCATAAAATATCCTACATTAATTTGCAGGAAGTGATCTGCTGGGGCAGCTCTGGGCAGCATGTGCTGCTCAGGATGGATCCCATGCTCAGGCAGTGCTGTTGGATGCCATCAGCTCTGCTGATGGAGAGAACAGATGAGAAACACATTCACTGGAACGGCAAAGCAGCCTGGCCCCTGTACATGCACTGATGGGATAGACCTAACAGAAGGGAAGATCCATGTTTGTCTTTTCATTCCTGTCCTCAACTGCAGCATCAGCCCTCAGATAACTTGACCACAATACCAGTGTCAGCATCAGAAAGCAGCACAAAACCCAGCTGACCAGTATGAACATTTCCATAGCCCGGAATGTGGCTTTTTACAACAGGAAAAATCACTCCAAGGGACTCCCAAAACATCCAGTGACTCTGCATCGTGCATGAATTGTCTACTTCATCTAGTCAAGTGATAGAAAAAAAATCTGCATCAGCATGGATACTTGTAACATGAGGATAGGTAATGCTTTCTGCAGGGTGAGTGCATGTGTGGTTCCTTGTGAGCCCTCTGAAACTGCAGAGGGAAGGCACAGCAGAAGTGCAGCACATTGCCATGTGAAAAACCAGGAGCTAAACAGATAAAATCCTGGAGACAACAGAGCCCTGGGTGTGCAGTATGGCAACTCTAATCTGCTAAAGTGAGACTTGGCACTTGCAGAGATAATCACTGGAGCTGTGGCAGGGTTAAATGCTGAATTAATATACATGATAGGTCATCATCCTTTCGTCTTTCTTCCTCGGAGGAAGTAAATAAATCTGTCAGCTTAATCTAGCACATTAACCTTAATCCTACAATTTACTTACTAGGGGATTTGTATAATCTACCCGATAAATAAGGACAGTAATTATTCCTGCTACAGAGGGCTCTGAGAAATATTTGCCATGAAGCTTGAAGCTGGATTTAAAAACCGTTTTGGTTTTATTAGAAACACAAAACTGGCCAGGTTTCCTGGAAAATTCCACGGGGCCCAAAGCAGGTAGAAGCTAATTTTCTCTGTGTGTGTATGTGTTTGCTTAGCCAAAGTGTAGAGCCAGGGCTGCACGTGGTCCTGGATAGGGGGGAGGAAGGACCTCTAGGAATATGTTTGCGATGTTCTGGAGGAACAGCCCTGTGCTTCATGGAGACCCAGCCACTGCATGATCCCACCAAGAAGTCTCATGTGGAGAACAGCAATGTAGCCCCTGTCTGCTAACAGCCCTTACTGCCTTCTCCTCACCTCCCTGGATGGCCATCTGTTGTATCAAAGCTATTCCTTTAAAACATGACTTGAACGATCAGAAATCTAATTGAGATAATTAGCAGGGCTGCAGGGGAGAGTCCTGGAGGACTTCAGTGACTCCCTTGAAGAGAAAGCCCACTTCTTCTCATAGTAATGAGTGATTTTCCATTTCTTCCTGGTGTATGGGGATACAGTATGGGTAAATGAAGGTGGTATAGAATGTAATCTTATCCCCTAAAGAGTTGCAGCTGAGTTAATTATTATTAATAATTAGGAGCAGGCCTGATGTTAACAGGCCACACCTGTAGCCAATAAGAAGAAGAGTGTTATAAAGAGTGGATTGGTGGGAACTGGAGTCAGTTGGTTACTGTGAGGACAAGGAAGGGTTAGTACCAAGAGGAGCTGCCTACAAGAAATATCAAGGGGGTATGAAACTCTAGCAATATGGAACCCTTGCAATGTAATGACAGCAGAACTTTTGCACTATAATGACAACATCCTGGAATAGAAAAATGCTTTTCAGCGTTTAGCACAGCACCCTTTGAGGGCTCAGGACATCAAGAGCACCCTTGGCACTCCCCAAAGCTCCTGTTTTCCTGCATTATATGGGAAGGGAAAGCCCTTCACTCTTTCCTGAGCACTGGATTTCATAGGCATTGACCAGCCTCTGCCCCATTGCAAACACAGCTAAGATTAGAAATTGAAAATAAACGTGTCCTACTTCCTGAAGAAGTTTTTAATTTTTTTACTATTACTCATTGCCAAAGGTGTATTGGTTGATATGAAAGAGACAGAGAAGTGAGGCTTTATATCTAAATGCACTCACACACAAAGCTTGATTTAGGCACTTGGGGTGAAGGGACATTTGGACAATTCCCATTATTGATGTTGCTCCAGGTGTCTGCTCCTGGCTGCCCACGTCCGTCTGTCCGTCCCCATCTGCTCGATGGCAGCGTGCCCACACTGACACTGCCTGGACTCTGCTCCCAGGACACAGGAACTCTGCAGCAGGGGGGTCACTGAGCCACACTCTAAACAGTGTCAGCACCAGCTCTGCAGCAGGACAACCTTCCTGGTGGGTAATTAATTGGGTTTCCAGCAGCATCTGTCAGCTGTTTGCAGCCACGGTGACACTGCCCCTGTTTCCTCTGGGGTGTCAGGGTTGGGGTTTGCCTGTGGAAGGTGATGATGTAGGAACAAGGCTTTTGTGTGCTCAGCTCCCTTACCTACATGTGAGGCAGACAAGTTGCTGTTAGTGGCATTGTGCTAGTATTTAAGTAATTCTTATTGAAGAGTTAAGGTATTGTGGCATTGGGGCTGGGAGAAGTATTGGATTTGACATACACAGAGCACCAAAAAGTCAATATGGAGTTATTTCTTCTTATGTTTTGAATTGAAAGATATAGGAAAGATTATGCACCAATTTTAAGAAACATGTGTTCAAACACCCTAAAAACTTGACATGAATGATGTGACAGTGTTTTTAAGATACTTTTAAGTCATGCACTTGCATGGTTTGTTTGCATTCATTTTGCAAGTGAGGTGATGCATTTGGAAGGGGAACAAGCAGCATGGATTATTTTTTTATATGTTATTTACATTGTTCCCAGAAGGGAAAAGACTTTTCTTTCAGACTTTCATTCTCCTGAACTTGTGCAATGTGAGCATGACAAAGTAACCAACCTGGAATCTGGTAACAGTGCAACACAGCTGGCTTTCTTAACTCCCTATGATCTTGAAAACATAATAATTGACAAGAGATTGTTGCTCTGGCCTAGAGAAGACCTTACTAATACTTTATTGATAGTAAGGACAGACTTGAAGCCTACAGCTCTGACCCTGTGGCTTGTCTGTCCCTGAGAAGCCAAACCTGCCTAATTGTGAAAAGCGCCAATCACTTGTTTTTAAAGTTTTAAAAGCTTAATAGTAATCAAATGGCTATAAAAATAGTAATACAATTAGAGTAATAACAATTTGGACAATTTTAATTAGGGCGCTATGAGACAATAAAAACAAAGAGTTACAGACAGTCCAGGTACCTTTTTCTGGGCAAAATAAGCCCGAAAAAGGACCCCAGTTAACAGAGGATTAACCTTTAAAGAAATACCCTGTTGCATATTCATACATCTCATACATGATGCATAAATTCCATTCAAATACAGGATTCTGTCTGGTCAGTGTCAGCTTCTTCCTATTAATCCTAAAGGTGTCTTCAAGGCTGAGTGAGGCAGGAAGAAGTTAATTTCTTTTGATAATGGAGCAATAAATTCTTTTTCTCTGACAGATTTGGGTGTCCTGGGGCTGCTACCTCACTGTGAGTCCTTTCTTTAATAATAGTATCTTACATAGCATAGTTTCTATTTTAACATTTTGTTATAACCTAAAACTATATTTAACACAGTACTTAAGTACTTGAATACTTAATACAGCATAACTTTCTAACATAACACATATAATATTCATTTTAATATTTGCGAAAAGCCAACCATAAAATACACATTTTTCACACTAAGGCAATTACTTTTAAATTTTATTAAATGAAGAAGCTCTTGAGGCGTATTTGAGTCTGAGACCTCACTTACCTGACCAAGTAAACAATGCCATGTGTCCCCTAGGAATAGGCTTTTAGGGGAATTGCTGTGTTACAGCCTCTCTATCTCTTCCTGTGACATGGAAGATTGCACAAGTTTTCCTTCTTTTGCTGCACAGGAGGAGTGGGCTCTGTGCTACCCACAGGTATTGCTTCCTGATGAAGCTCCAGCGTCTCCAAGTTTGACCCCCGTGCCTTCCTATTTGCTGAATAACTCTGAAAGCTTTAGTTTCAATGGAATAATCTTCTTTAATTGCATATTTTTTAAAAAGCCTTTTTAAAGAAAGATTCTTTGGGGTGATCTGACTGCAAGGGTCCCTAAATGACCTGTACCCCCTGTCACTGTGGGTTCATCAGCCTGACCTGACAGTGGGCCAGAGTGGAAAGTGAATCTGAGTCAGGTGTGAGCACTTTATCACTTTTCTATGGAATTAGGCAGGCAGCAGAATGTGGAGCCTGTGCCACTTGTTGCTTTTGAGCAGCTCCAAGCTGACTGCAGGACAGCAGGTACCAGAGCCTGTGTAAGATCAGGATGCTGTGAGCAGGTCACTTCTCTGGCAGACAAGGCTGAATTGATATGTCAACATTTTGGGAACAAATTTGAGCTGCCAAGGCGTTCATAGCACAAAAATTCATTCTGTCATGTAGGCTGAGGCACCTTTTTATTTGACAAAAGGAGCCCAAAGCCAGAATTGCTTTATTGTCAGGTCCTGGTCTTGGGGCAGTGAGTAGACAGGTAAACTGAGCCTTGATCTCCCATAGTTACCAGCTGGAAAATTCCTGTGAATTCTCCTTTACAAGGCTTGTCCTGGCTACCCTGTTCAGGCACCAGCAGAGATTCCTTGTGTAGAAAGTAAAAATTGTAACTTGTTCTTGAGCCATTTACTTCTGTTTGAGGAAGCACAAGTTCCACCAGAGCTTTATCCTGGAGCAGGGAGTGAGATCCAAGTATCCCCAGACTGTGCACAAATACATAACTCTGTCTTTTCTGGTAGATCCTTCTGGCAAGAACAGAAGTGGAAAAGAGATTTTAATTTTCAAAGAAGGACTTTTTAATGCAATTTTTTTTTTCTCTAGATTTGTCTGAGCTTTTCTAGTGAAGATGCTCATTGACTAGATCAGTGAATAATTTGCTCTCAACATCTGGCCAGAAGCTATGGGAATTTGTATGATATTATTATGTTAGACTTACCACACTCTATTTTTTTCCCACTGCTTGCAGGAGGAAGGTTTCCAATCAATAAAGTATGAACTAGTAAGCTTACAAATCAGGATTCATCCTGTGCTGTGCTAAGTTGGTTCCCATAGTTCCAAAGATAGTTACTGTCACTATCCAATATATTTGTGTAACTGTGGACTAAAGACCCAAACAGCAAAACAGGCAAGTGCTTTAATAAAAAACCCACCAAGATTTAATAAAAATTCTCCCTTTCTACCTCCTGGATTTCTAGTCCTGCATGTGCAGCCCACATAAGAGAATAAGAAGGCTTTTTTATGGATAACATTCAGATTTTCATAGACTCAAGCTATATATATTTCAGGTATACTCAATGATTCTGACAACTCTCTAAATCCTGGTTTGCTTTGTGGTAGTTTTGTCTATTTTTTTTTCAAATGGTGCTTGGAACTTAAATTGGTGTTAGTGGCTACAGAGATTTTGGATTTTTTTTCAGATTTTCAGAAAATGAGCATCCATTTTTTTCTAGCAAGAAACCACCTTAATCTGAATCCTTTGCATATGCAAATTTTTATGAAATCTCTTCTCATCAAAATATTCCAAAATAAAAAGGAAAAGAACATTTCTTCTCTTCAGAAGAGTAAGTACTGAGTTTTAGAAATCAAAGATAGAAGTTGGCACCAAAAGTTCATAATATTTTGGGATTACTCCCTGAATACTTTCTATTCTAATGTGTGTATATATATATGTAATTATATATATAATTACAGATATATGTCATTATATATAATGTGAATATTCTAATAACACTGCATTTAGGTTTTCTTTCAAGTTTTGTCCTTTTTTTTTTCCTTATTGTTGGAGAGAAGCCCCTAAAATTAAAGGAGCATGCCAAATAGTAAAAACCACTCTGAACAGAACCTCTGTGATTTTTTTGTTCCAAAAAGCCCATTACAGCTCTGGAATTCGTGGTGAAATAACAGTTTATGCTGCACTATTCTCATGCAGCTCCTAAAATTCTTGTTCATTTTAAGAGCTTAGCACCTGCTCCACCTTCCAGGAGCTTCCAGGATGGTTTTCCAGACACGTCTGCTCCAGCAGAGGCAAGGATGGACTGACCTGACTGGAGTTTGAAGCATCCATAAAATACCTTTTCTGTCATTCTCCCTGCATAAATAGCTTGTCAAACAACTCCAGGTCTGTGGCAGCTTGTGCTGTGTTTGTGCAGCTGGGCAGATCACCACATGAAAGACAGGAGGGGGAAGGAGCAAGGAGGCTCAAAGTTAACTGAGAGCAGTTCTCGTGAACGTAGATATATGAAGCTGGGCTCCCACATTGGTCTTGATCAGATCTGGTGAGTACCTGCTGAGTTTATCAAAATTGTCATTACTTTTATTTGAAAAACATGCCTGTGCTTTGATGCAGGTGGTGTATTTGCTATAAAAGCCTGGGCCTGTGTTGCTGCCCTTCCCTGGAAGGTGTCAGCGTTAAAAACAGGCTCAGGCTGCTGAAAGGAGCTCTGAGGCTCCCTGGGAACAGGGATGCCACATGTGAAATGGGGAGCATGGAATGCAGTGTCCAGCTGGATTATGGACACTTTGCAAAGAGGGGGCAGGTGGAGATCTCGACAGCAGGAATTAAATCACCTGTTTGATCCCACATGTATCAGGGGTGAACATCTGCAAGGGGGTGTCCCATAAGCATCATTAACAGAATATTGCTGCCACTGGCTTTATTCAGTCTCCTGTCCAGTGCTAGATGGAACAAAATGAAAGTGGAATGATGTGCAGCTGGAAACTGGATGTCCCCAGGGAGAACAGCAGTTCCTGGGATGGGGTGTGGGTGTCTTCAGGTGTATGGCATTGACATTTGCCTGTGTGAATTCACATTTGGCTTGATAACTCTCAACCAACTGCTCAAGGTGTCTTGACATTGTTTTCTTGGGGAAAAAAACCCAAAAAAGGATATAGAGGAGTGTAAGGTAGAGGAACTGAACTGGCTAAAATACAGAATAAGCTAATGAGTCATAGCAGTGATTGAAACAATGTACCAGCACTTCTGGGAAAAGAACAGAAGGCCTTAAATAGTCATTGGAAAATACCCAGTAGTATAAACATATTGCTCCTATGAATCTGAAGACATGCCGCCTTTCAAACTTGGTAGCTCAAGGTGGATGCTGAACTTAGCTTTGATTTAGGAATAAGAATTACAGATCAAATGCAAAGCAAAAGATATTGTTCTTAAAAAGATGTCAAGGTTTTTATTTTAAGCAGACTTTCGGGGATGAAGCAGAAGGGGATGAACAAAGCTGTTTTGTTCTGATAGGTGTTTTTTGAAATAAAATGTAGGTGGCAATCAGGTAATGCATCTTAAGGGATGGTGATGTCACGACTTGCTTGTGGAAATTGCGAGGTGTCAGTGAATTCAGCTTAAAGATTGGAATCTCCAGTTTGTTCAAAATGAATAAATTAATTCAATGCCATCCTAAGAACAAACCTTAAACCAGGAGAGGTAATTGCTTCCATTGGCTCAGATGTGCTCTCCCCCTGCTCAGGAAAACTTCTCTGCAGATGCCCACAATGGTGCACACAGACTGCTGCAAAGTGAAATATTTCCTAAAAGGAGGGGAACACAGAGGTGACCCTGCATTCCCAACGGTGTCCTGGCTGCCTTGGGGAACACCATGGAGGTTGTGCTGTCATGAAGTTTGAGAAGAGTACAAAACTCACTGGCTAGTTGAATAGTTATGAGAATTATTTACTGGAATGATGGAGCCTCTTGGTTTTTTTTCTATTGCAAATGGGATATTTCTATCCTGACACTCATTCCAGGACAGGCCCATCTTAAATATTCTTGGTAAAATGGACAGTTAAAAGCTTTTATTCATGCTATGGGATTAATAATGGCTGTGCTTGACCATGTGTGCTGTAATTCTTTTAATAGCTTCATTCCATTATCAACTATTTATTAAAAAGATTTCACCACAGATATGGGCTTTATGGAGATTACTGTGCACTATACTTAATTACCAGATGTTCAGTATGTTTACAGTATATCTGGTATTCAAGTAAACTTCTCCGTGTGAAAACCATCTAAAATGAAAAGTTAAAATACCTCTGTAAAGCTTTGTATTATAATAACTGGAAATGGAAATTCCAGCTGGGCAGTGTTATGAAACTAAGACTACAAATTTTCAGTCCTACTCCAAAACAACACTGTTAAACTCCAGTAAAAATGTGTTTCGCTGTCTGAATTTACCTTTTGCACGCAGTCCATCAGATAAAACATCACCCATGTGTTTTTCATATTCTTTTAGTTAGTTCATTGCTTTCTTTCATCAAAACTATACAAACTCAACTGTATGCTCAACTTTGAAACCAAACTTCAGAGTTTTATGGTTAGGAAGTTCTAAAATTCAGACGTGCTAAAGCCCAGGGCAAGTGCTTTGCATTGTCTCACTGCAATAATGTAGCTTTCTTAAAATTCTATTTTCCAGGCAATTTTTTATTAGTCATTAACTCTGATCTCTTTAAATTTACCCCTTTTATAAACATATAACTAGTGAAGTTATCTAAGCCCAAGGCCAGTCTGATATAAGCTCAACTCACCACCTGGAAAGCAGAAACACTTTTTGTGTCTAAAGAAGTTGGGTCACCCAGAATCTTTCTGACTGTGAGTCTACTTTAATTCCTATTTTACATCACTCTGTACTGGGCTCACATTGTTTTTCCACTTAAATAATCCTTCTCCTTCCCTATTATTGATTTTGGGCAATTGTAGTATTTTAGACTCCCTGTTGAGTCTTATTTAATCCTAAGCTAAGTAAGTCAAGCTGTTTTCCAGTCTTTCTATTCCTCTGGTAACATGTTTTCTGGTTTTCATCTTTCTATGACCAGAACAGCACACAGATATTCTCATGCACAAAGTCTCATGAGTACCCTTGTAATAAATCTCATAATTCTTTTTCAGGGAAACATTAATGAATTTCAGTCCATCTTTCCATAGCTGCATCATATCAGCAATTCATGGGCAACTTGTGGTCAATTAAAAAAACCAGATGACTCTGTTCTCCTCGCTTCTACCTTAAGAACCCCTAGTTTGAATCCAAAATAGTTATCCCTACAATCTCTGTAGGTGACAGCAGTCTGTATTTCACTGCATTTTCACTGAACACAGCTTTGATTTCCCCCTTCCCAAACGTGCTGCTGTGTCACACTGTTGTTAACATTAAATTAAGTATTTCTGGATTTCCAATTTCTGGAATTGCCTTTCTGTTACACTTTCAGCTCTGAAGTTCCAGTGATTTCATGGAAAATGCTCTTGTGCTGGGATAACTGAAATATCCACAGTGCTGGTGCTTTCCTCCTATTTTTATCTGCTGCAGAAAGAGCTGGAATGACCCAATTATTAATACAACCTAATTGTATAATAACAATGCTATGTATCCCTGCTGTCATTCAGCTCTGTGTTTCTGTCTCTGGGTGCTCCTGTTGCTTCAGCGAAACTTCAGTGAAACTTTCCAGTCTGAACCTCACCTGGTTGGCTTTTAAACTTCCCCTAAGCCCAACACATGAGCAGTGACCAGTGCTATCTAACACCTCTTTATTTTAATTTCTTTAAATTTAGGCCTGGATCTGCTCTCACTGGCACAGAGGGAAGTTTTGTTGTTGACATTACAGAGAATGGAAGCAGGACCCAGGTGGGCACTGACCCATGACTGATACCCCAAGACAAACCCTTCAGCCCCAGGTCTGATTAGTCCTTCAAGAGCTGCATAATAAGGACATGAGGGTGAGATTTCATCCTCTTCCTCCTGCCTTCTCATCCACAGAATAGGCTGTTCCCCTTGGCACACTTTATTAAAAGGGATATCACCCTACACAGAGCATCTAAAGGGATTATCACACAGTAAATGCAATTACCTATTTCTCAGCATGTTGCCATTATTTGCAAGTGAAACGTGATAGGTTTGATCCCTGTGTTGAGCATCCTCCACTGTGATGGCTACAAATTTCAAAGGTCTCAAATAATTTGACATAAAAATTATAAACAAATTACGGTATAGAGACTCAGATAAATTTTTAGTTGCTTGTGTTTCAAGTATTTTAGCTTAAGGGTTTCTGTTTGCTTTGCAATGGATGTGGAAGCAGTGTAACCATCTTTAGAGGAATTATTTGTCTATATCCCAGCAGGATAACTTTAGGTTGTATATTATTTGTACCAGAACAATTATATCAGGAGTGATGCAATAAAGAAGACCAACAGTGCTATGCACTCCCACCAAAGCTGTTCCATTCAGTTCTTGCCACTAATAAGTGCTTGAGACTAACCTGGGACTTCAGTCTTTTGAAACAGCAGAATCCAAAGTTTTCACAGCCCTTTTTTATAATGAAAATGGTGGATCTCATACTCACAGAATTGTTCCTCTAAACTCTGGGGCACTGTTTAACCCCAGTTTAAAGTATGGTGCAAGGCATCAAAGACTGGTGACAATATTGTGGTTGTCAGCATTTGTACTTATTCTGTTGGCAGAACTCAGGTTCTATCCCAACAGAATAAAAAAGCAATTTCTATTTCTGAATTATAATATTTTAAAAGAAATATTATAATATTTATTTTTTCATATTAGTATTGGCACTGCCAAAAAATACGGTATGGAGAAAATTAATTGCATTTTAAATTAACAAATAAAAGCATTCTGATGCTTATGTTTTGGAGAGAGTGAAAAATTCAAGATGAGGCTCAAGAAAACCCAGGGAAAAAAATAAAAGAAAAAGGTTCCACAATGGCTTTCTGTTTGTTTTCTGGAAAACCTCTGTATTCCAGGCTACTATGGGGATTGCTTAATGTCTAGGATTGGCAAGTGTTGTTTGTGAAAGGATGCAGGTGAGCTGCTTGCTGTTGAGAAATGAGGTAGTGTGCCTCTCCTGACAGGGGGGCCAGGCAGGGAGGTGTGGGCATGAAATTCTTGGGAAACTGGCAGGAGCAGTGAGTAGAAGCAGTGTTCTGAGAAATTAGCCAGGATATTATAAGAAACTTAGAAGCTGGGCTAGAGGGGAGGGATGGAGACTCATGTACATGCTGGGGGAGGTGAAAAGGAAGAGACAAGGCACGAAAGGAAAATGGAAAAGGGAGGAAATTGGGGAGAGGAAATGCACAAAAGGGAAATGGAAAAGGGAGGAAACTGGGGAGGAGAGGAAATTGTGAAGGGGAGCTGTCAGGAGATGCGTGGCTGAGGGGAGAGGAGTGTAAGAGAAGTGAACTGGGCAGCTGCTGATTGAGACTGACCAGGCAGGGGAAGGGCAAACAGCAATACCCAGCCCTCAGCCCTGAAAGGCTGAAGTGCAGGAGAGTTATATTCATTTATGGCAGCCAGCTGTGTGAATTGATGTGTCACAGAAACACCTTGGGGTTTGTCCTGTACTCTCCCTCTTTGCAGCGCTCTCTCTTGCACACTGTGAAATATTTTCCACAGGGCAGGATGTTTTCAGACCTTCAGACCTTTCAGATCTTTTCAGTGAGTGCTTCCCCTGGAAAGAGACCCCTCTGGGGTCCTCCTTGCTTCCCTAGGAATAGTGTGAGGCCTGCCCAGCTCTGAGCAGGCTGAGAGGCCTGTGGTGACTCGTGTGACACCCAAGGCCAAGCTCCATGTGGCACAAACAGCAGCAGAACAGGCCCTGGAGTGTTTTAGGCTTCGGGAACTGTGAGAGCCCTGACAGTTCTATGCAAGGGTAATTCAGCCTTTGGTTTCCTTCCAAACTGTCAAACCTGCACTTGTATCTACAGCTCTCTGCTCCCAAGGCTTACAGTAGGGTATTTGAGTTGTATGGCTGCATGGAACAGCAGTTTTTGTGCCTCGTGGCTGGGTTTTTCCTACCTGTATGTCTTCTTTTGTCTTGGTGTGCTCTGGTTGTCACTCTGAAGATCTGAGATTCCAGCAGTGCTGATGCAGCCTCTAAGAGGAGCCATTCAGGTTTGTCAGCACGATGTGCTTTGACTCAGCTGGATGTGTGAACATGCTCACCTTGTCATGTCACAGCTCACTGTCCTTAAGCCTCACTCAAAACCAGAGTGTCCAGGAACACCAGGAACAAGGCTGTCCATTTCCATCTGCTCCATTTTGCAGTCTCTTTTCAGCACAGTATCAGGGCAAACTGACCTGGGCCATGCTTTTGTCTCTTTTGGCCTTTTCCCAGCACTGCTGAGTGTGAAGGAGCAGTGAGAGCAGAAGGCAGTCTGCACCAATGTAGGTGAAAATGCAGGATACCAACCATTTCCTAGATTTTCCCATTTGCTTTCCACAAATGAAATCTCATTTTTTCATTGTTATTTCAGTCCTTTGGAAAAACAAGCAAGCAGGAAAGCTGGATTGTATTTGCTGATGCTTTGGTGGGGTTTTTCTTTGGAACTTTTGTCCTCTTTCTGTGTTTCAAAGCACAGGCTCTCCAGGACAGTGTATTTGGGAGTGTGGTACTCAAAGCTGACCTCTGAGGTGTCTGTTAGTTGGGTGACTGTTACTGAAATACCTGTTAGAGGTATTTCTGTTCTGTGCTCAATGGAATGGGGCTCAGCCAGGGCAGAGCTGCCTCTGCTCTGCCATGGCAGAGAACATGAAGTTTTGTTCAGAGTTTCCCATGGAATGTCTACAGCTGAAGCCCTGCCTTGTATTTGCAAAAAACATTGAAAAAGTGATGTCTAGCTCTTATTGCTACAATCTGTTTATTTCCTGTCAAGCACCTCACATAGTAACTTAAAATTAAAAAAACAAGTGTTTGAGAGTAGAAATGATGGGTATGAAACCCTGAATTCACTGAAATCAATGGAAAATCTGCCTTTGATTCCTGCAGTTAGGCTCTTGCATCAAAAATGTGGTAACAATTAGGAGCAACTGTCCTCTGCCACTTTACAGTTCTTTTCAAGAGGGCATCTCAAACCACTGTCTAACAAATTTCAGTCTAATGCCAATCTTATTTAAAATGTTATTGAATTATATTGACCGTTAAAAAGCCTTCAGGATCCAGTTTTTGCCTTGGATTTAGATACTAACAAACACTATGTCCATTTTTTTCCCTGTGGCCTGGAAAGAACAAAGCTTCCAATTACCTTGATAGGCCTGCATATTGAGCAACTCCGTTATTTACATAAGGACATTTCTCCAAAAGGAAATTGTATAAGCTCTGGAACTGCTTTTCCACCCTGTGTACAACAAATCTTCCAATTATTCAGTAACTTAAAGGTGTTATTCCTATAGGAATACAAGTGCCCATGGTCTGAAAAAGTGTAGCAAATAAATCAGATTTATCCCGTGACACAGTTTTTTTGAAATATTTTCCTTTTTGTTTTATATGGCAAGATGAAAGAAAACTATGCTAGTAGGTGCCCTGTGAACAGAATTGTTCATGAACATAGTTTAAATGCCTCAAATCCATGCACACATTCAACTCATCAGTCAAGTGTCAAAACAGCTTAATTGCTTTTTTCACAGCTTTGATCATACTTGTGTTTTATTGGACTGTTCACATTTTCTCTTATAATCACTTGTTATCTTTCCATACAGTTCTAACAAGTACTGTCTTCATCAAGATTTTTGTTGTTCAACTTCCCTATTTCATTTTTAATCTGCTAAATGAGCATTTCCTTTCTTTAGAAAAACAAATAAATCAAAAGGGTCAATTTGCTTTTGTGTCTTGAGACAAAGCTCTTTTTGTTTGATTTCTGCTTGGTCATTTATTATCCACAGCATGTTTGATATTTGTGATAACGAATTTTACAAGGAATAAATTACATGCACATCCTGATGAATAAAGCCCCTGTTACTGTGCAGTTAATAATGCTGGTTGCAAACTTTGTTAATGTCTTACAAATATTTTTGGTAATAACACATCAGGCTTTATTTATATTTCCTAGGAGGAAGCTGTCCTTTAACAAACTCAGCAATTTATAAAGAGGCATGGCTGGTGTTATCCAAGGAGATTTTTAATCTTAAACCCTCCTGTTCTCAATTAAAAGGTCTGACACAATTCTTTGTCCAGCTTGCCTCCTGTTTATGGCATTTACATGAAATATGGCACATTATTTAAAGCTAACAGTATAATTGTGTGTGCTTCATCAGGTCAGAGCACAATAATGCATGTGCAGTGCTCAAGACTCAATTTGCTCTCTAGATGCATTATAACCTATTTGGCATGATTTTTTTTCCCAGTGTATATATTAATGGCCAATGATGGCTCCAATCCAGAAAAGCTTTTAAGCATTCACCTAACCTTAAGTAGGTGATCAGATCCCTGAGACTTGCTGCTCTTTGCTGGTTTGTGCTCTAAACAAACAAACACTCCACTGCCTGCTGCCCCAAGCCTTCTCATTCCTGACATGATCCTCCTTGCTGTAGGGATCAATCCCACTGTGATCCCAGTGCTCTTGTGTCCTGCTCTGTCACCTTCCCTCCCATCCAGGGGAGCTTTGAGCCTCTCACAAGGACCAGGGCATGTGGATGTGAAGCAGTGTGAAAATGGATTTCCACCACATCTCCTGTGCTCATCTGCCCTATAATCTTGACCCCAAAGCTCCCAGTGGCTCCCTGTCTGTGCCAGGCACAGCTCCTCACATTTTTGTTGCTCTCATATACTGAGCAACTCTCCCTCCTCATCCTCCAAGCCTGTCCTTCCCACAGATTCTGTATTCAGCCATTGCCACTCCTGTTTGAGCTGTCCCAAAATGTCCCTTTGATCCCAACCAGACCACAGCCCTGCAATGGCACACATCATTTCCAATTCCTGTGGCTCGTTCCCAATGCTACTCGTGGCAACTCACAGGCAGCAGCCATAGATGGTCCACAGATACATTAAAAACATATAAATAAATGTATCTGTACATATAAAAAGATCTATGGGGTGGTTTATGAGGTGGCACAAAGTTCCTGCTATCTCAATATGGCACTTGATAGGGACTAGAGCCCAAAGTAGAAATTTAAACTAAACTTGATCACTGAGGAAAATGAATCCAAGATACAATCCCTCAGTGAAGGCATTGCCACAGTTGTTTACATTTGCACTGCTCCTTTTATTCTAGATAAAAATTAACCACAGTTAACCCAAGTGTCCCCAGCAAGGCTTGGTGTCATGTTGTTTTCATATGAATATTCTCCAGTTTCCATCTTTTACATGTACCATTATAGTCACCTTTTACATATACTATTATAGTCAATTTTTCAAGCCAGAAGTTATGTTCTCAAGATGATGAACTTGATGATCCTTATGGATCTCTTCCAACTTGAGATTCTGATAAATCCTTTTGCCTTTTGTGTTAACTGCATAGAGACTGTTTAGCTGTTCAGTTCTTTATAATTTAAAAAAAATAATTGTTATGGGACTGATAATTTTCAACTTCTTTTTTTACTTTTTCAGCTTCTTTTTTAACTTTTTTCTTCCCCCCCTCAAGTGGAAAATGGAGCTGTAATACCCATGATATTTTCACTGTGCAGCAGAGGCAAGACTTGCCTTGACCATAGGATGCTCATGACCTACCCCAGCTGAAAGGGACAAGGATCAACAATTAGATGGTCACTTGATTGTTCCCACAGATTTTCCTCAGTTTGTTCTCTGTTTCCTCAAAGTTCAGAGGTCACACCTATTTGAGGGAAGCTTTTCTCTTATTTGGAATTGCCTCTGTGTGCTTCTCTGTGATTAAAGTGCCAAGTGGACAAAGGTGAGCATGAGCCCATTTTGTTTGGCTGCAGAGGGAGCCAAATGAGTTGTTCCACATGAGAGAAATTATGGAAGGAGAAGACAAAAGTGGGTGACCAAAGTCAGGGAAGTTCAGATGCAGAATGCTCTTTTCTTTGATGCATCTTTGCATCATCAGACAGTTCCACCTTTAAACCACTCAGATGGTGAGAGCAGGAATTTACTGGTCAGAGGCCAGGTTTGTAAGGTTAGTGTGATCTCAGGCTCAGCTCCCTGTCTGACAACCCAGTTATAAAATAAACCCATCTTCCATGCTTTTAAATTGGGTAAATACACTTTTAAAAATGATCCTTGAATCTGATCAAACCCTACAGTTGGGTGTTTACAGCAGCACTGAAGACAGTCTCATGACTGCAATAAAACTAAGAGCCCATTTCAACGACCAGATGTGGGAGATAAACATGCATGGAAGGCCTCACACTTAAAAATCTTCCACATGGCAAGTGAGAGCAGCCCCTTGTTCACTATGGGTTTGGGGGTTTTTTCCCCTCTGGATTCCCAGCATAAAGGGAAGTTAGCTTTATGGGCTACTTGTCTTGTACATTTGCTTGATTTCATAATGGCAGGGTGCCTCAATCACTCCCCAAATATCAGAAATCTACAAATTGATTCCTTCTACTCATGGGTTTATAGGAAATAGAAAGGGTGTTCTCTCTAAAATCCTCTTTATTATTACTATGCTTCAGTCTGGAGGTTGTGTTTGCACAGTGCCAGCCTGGGGCATTTGAAGTCTAAAAGTCTGAATTGCTGCAATACAACTTCTGTGTTCCTTAGTGTAAAGGCTGATTTTATTTATTTTTTTTAAATTCTCTCTGAAAATACCTACAGCACTGTACAATTTGAACAGTTTGAACAGTGGAACAGGCAAGAACAGCTAGAGAGCATTTATTTGAAAGTTGGCATTTCACAAACTGGACCTACATTTTGCTTTTTTTGCCAGAAATAAACAGCTCAGCTAAAACAAAGGTAGAGGTTTTGTCTGACTTGGGTTTTTCATGATTGAAGTGTATATAGTGGTATTTCAGCAGATCGTATAAGGATGCTACTGAGGCAAACTTTATGCATTAAAATAATATCTTTTATTAAATCCCAATCAGTATAGTTGGAAAAAAGCCAACCAGGAACATTTTCAGACATAAAAGTGCTTTTCCAGATCTGAGGACTTCTAAGAGCCCATATACCCTAAGCAGATGAAGATGGGTAATTATCTGCTGTGAGTCATCCTGCAAGGTTGTATAACCTCTCTAGAGCTGAGGACATACCCTGATTTTGGACAAAATTCTGTTCTCTTCTGCTGAGGCAGCCACGTGGAGGCAGCAGTGGAAATTGCATCCCTCGGATGAACACACCAGGCCACAAAAGCAGGTGCTCTGGGCTTTGTGCCTTCAGCTACATTGTGCCTTCTGGTCCTGGCAGCTCCTCTGAAGCCAAGGCAGTGGCAACAGAAGTAGTCAGTGTGCAAGATGATGATGATGATGTCAGTGGAACTAATCTATTTTAGTCTATTTAATTATTGTGTTTAGCAGTCATACAGCAAAGTCTTCCAGTATCAAAAACAAAGATAAAGGCAGACTGACAATTAATTAAAGTCTACCTGCTTTGGAGTATCACTGTATTTATTTTTAGGTTCAGCAATTATAGTTGATACGTAGACCACATAAAATATCCACATGCAGAAGCAAGAAGTCAAAGCCCAGAGTAAATCTGGGTTCACAAAAGCCTTTGTTCCAAGTAGTGAACAGACACACCGTAAAAAACCCAAACCAACTATTCCTTGAGGATCTCTGCAGTACCTAATAATGAAGAAAAAGAGCTAAACACAGACTTTTAATTTAGCTCTCCCTATCTCTTAGCTGTTGCAGCCCTATTATTTACATTTTTGTACGACTGGGTTATTAAAAATTCAAGCAGAGTTAAAATGACTAGAAGTGATTTATAGTGTCAGTCCAGAAGATTGTTGGTTGTTTTTTGTTTATCCACCTGTTTTCTGACTCCTTGAATAATTTCTCTTTCTTTAATTAAAAAAAAAAAAAAAAAAAAAAAGAGAAAAAAAAAGGCCAGCCTGCTGCTACTGAAACAAATAGGTACTGTAGGGCACTTGAGTCCCAGGCTTTGTTTTGCTGCCTGCATTAGGTGGGTTTAGGGGCCAGATGCACTGAACTTTGCAACAGACAGTGCTGGGACCATCTGTGCAGAGTTGGGGGGTGTCAAAGAAAGGCTGTTTGTGTAAGTCGTGGGAAACATAGTGGCCTGCCTGCCAGTGTGCTCCATGAATTGAACTAATTGAAGATTATACTCTAGAGCTTGCCGTAGCTCAGTGAGAGGATAATCCTTCATCAGCTGCAGTCGCAGCCAGTAATTGGTGCTTATTACAGGGAGGAGTTCCCCCGCAGTGCTGCAGAAACTGAGAGGCTTTAGTGTTTAATTACTGTCTTTCAATAGAGATGGGAGGAAGGGGGGAAAAAAAAGGCCTGAGTAAGAAAGTCCGGGAATAAGGGGAGGGGCAGCAAGTGTAATGCAATTTCTGATAGTCTAGGCTAGACATTTAACAAGTGAGAGCCCCTTTTGTGTGAGAACACAACGTTCTGGCATGGATAATGAACCTCTGTTGTTTGTAATTAACCCCCGCGTCACCACAAAGTCTTTGTCTGGAATATTGTCTTAAAGGGATTGTTTTCCACACCTCCAGCACAGCTGAAAAGACTTTAAAGGTCTCACTTGCCACATTCAGGACAAACTCACTTTTGAAAAGGTGTTTTGGTGGGTTTGGTTTGGTGGGTCTTATTTATTTATTTGTGTATAGTTTATTGCAACCCTGACTGTAGGTGACACCCCCATTTGGCTCTGGCTCCATATTCATACTGGAAGATGATAAAGAAGAACATATACATATACACAAATACTGATTTGAAAAGGCTGTTGAATGATTCTGAACCTCCAGAAGTGAAAATATTGATTTAGCTAAAAAGACACACTGCTAGGGTTTTATTTTTGGAGTTTGGATTTTCATGATATAAAATTCTACCTTAGGTTAAAGCTGATGTAATATGATTGACCTGGAGTCCTCATATGTGCAATTTCTTCCTTTACAGGCAGAGTTTTCTCTTACTCCAATTCCTTCAATATTGGTGTTAAATAGGTGAGTCTTACTGGGGATCTAAGATGAGCCACTCTGCGCCATAATCATCTGAATTATGGTTTGTGTAACAGTTTCTAAATGTTAATGGTATTGAAAAATAAGGATGCAAATGCCCATCCCCTGGACACTGCAGTGTACTGCTCCGTGCTGTCATTTATTTGTTATGGCATCCTTGGAACAGGGCAGCACTGCTCACTCATTTCAGCACCAGCATGGGATTTTAAAATTAACTCCAATTTGCCTTTTTCTTGTGAAAATTGCACAGATGGAAGTTTTGTTTCTTTAACTGAAGTATTCTAGGAAAAAAATACAACAGGCTAGCATTGTTTGATGTTACAGAAGACAAAAGGCATGCCTGCCACTAGAAAAGTCTTGCAAACCTCATTTTGTATGTCTGTCTGTCCCCTCTCTGCTTATATGTAGAAAATGAAGAAGGTATGTCACAAGAGGATAAATTAGGAATTAAATGCAGCTATTAAGTAAAAGCACTATCCCTGGTTAAATATGTACATCTTTCCAGAGATTACATCTGACACTGTGTATTTGAATCTGTTTAAGTTTTAAGCTTGCATGTTTTTATAATTGTATTTTTTTTCTTCTACACACAGACAAGTGCATAACTGTGCCCTAAATCCTATGGACTTCATTAGAATGTAAGTATGCACTGGAATTCATTAGATCTCTACAATATCCATTATTTTCCTTATGGCTGGGAAAAGTCACCATGCCATGAAAAAAACCCCCACCTTTATTTTATAAACAGCCATAGGGAGGTATAAAAGCTGTCAAAATAAGGAAATGGATCAAGAATTCACAGCACAAATTTTTGTATCAGAAGCAGAAGCACAACCAGCGACCTTTCTGAAAAGAAAGAAGCTCTTTATTTGTCTCTTGTTGCTGAATACAGGCAACAATAATGACCTAAATGAGACCTGCTGAGTGCAAACAGAAAACAAATGCATGGTGGGTTTCTAGCATCAGCCACTCTCTGATGCTTAATTGCAAATTGTTAAATACACAGAGTTACCAATTCATTTTAACAAAATAGCATTCACAGACTCTTACCAGTTTCAGCCTTGGCACCTGTTGAGTAGCTCCTACCATCAAACAAATAATTTGGCTTTGACACTGAGTAAATATCAGGGCTCAATCATTTTTTGTTAACTACAAATATCCAAACCCATCAGTGTTTGGTACACAGTGTGGTATTGGATATGTCTGGGAGATGCTATTCCTTTAGTAGAGCAAGGGAGAAGGAAAGGAAAAGATTCCAGTACACTAGGATCTGTTTCTCTTCAATCTTTTCCCCAAAACTCCAGGACAAACACTGTAACAGCTGCAGTTTTTCACTGTCCAGAAGTCTCTGTAGTGGCAATTATCATGTAAAGGTTGGAGGAAATGTGACTTTAAACTGATGCCACAAGGAGCCAAAAGAACCAAGCCAAACCCAACCAGAAAAAATTCCTGAGCAACCTGAATCAGTTTGGCCTGGGAAAAGTGAGTAGACAGATAAACCATAACTGGCTAGAAAGGATTAGCAAGAAGGAAACTGAGCTCTGCTCAAACCAAACAGGCTCAGACAATCTCTCACCAGAGACAACCTTCTTGACAGTTTATCCTCCATTTTTTATCTTTTTACCTTTTTCCTCACACCAGCCAAGAGAATCTGCAAATGTATCTAGATATGTCTGTGGGTGTATGTGACATTTATGTTTATAATTCATATAACTTCAATAGCTTGAGTTTTGCAAAGAGTTTAATCTAATTACAGCAATAATAAAGGCTGGAAAAATTAGTCCATTCTCATACTTAAAAAGCATAAATGGTTCCTCAAAAGTATCCACATAGAGATAAAATAAAATAAATACTTTTACAAGCTATTTAGAGAGTGTAAGCCTTTGGGAAAGCAACCTTTTTTTTTAAAGGTATTTATCCTGTTTAACAGAGATATCCTGTTTGCTTTGCAGTTTTAAATACCTAAATGTTTTTGTTCAGAATCCAGGAGACTTGTAATGGGCAGGTATTGTATAACTTACAATGCCTTTTTAGACTTCAAAGTTTTAGGAATTATAAGTTGCTGGATGAAAATAATATTTCAGTTATTAATTTTAAGTATAATAAAGAGTAGTAATGATTCTTGCCTTGCCTCCAGCAGGCCTCAGACCAGTCTTGTTGGAGCAGTTTGTTAAATCCATGGCAATTGCACTCATAAGCTGAGTTACACTCAGGTAAGAGCAAACATTAAATGAGGGGCATAATTGGAGTTTGTTTCTGTAAAACTGACTGGAATAGGGCACAGCTTGACAGATTAACTCCTGTAAGCTGCAGTTTGTCCCAGCCCTTCCACTGAAGTGACTAAAGAAGGGAATGCTGCCTTTTTAACCAATGTATTTTTAATTATGATTTGTAGTTTAGATGGTTGCAGAGAAAAAAGTTGAACCAAACTTTGACTTTTTTCTGAACATAGAGATCATAATCAAAACAGCCTGTAAGATGTTCATTTTTGCAAATACAACTACTTTTAAGTCATCCTATTTTGAAGACTGGCTGGCACTTTGGAGTACTTACAGCTGGTGATGCCAGAGAGCTCTGAGGCCATGTGGAGCCACTTCAGGAGGTCAGAAACATGCAGGCTATGATAATATGTCAGCCAGGAAGTTCAGTGTGTGGTAATTGGCTTCCTTGGCTCTCTCCCTCATTGTGAACCCTCAGGTAGCCCCAGAAGCAGATTCCTTTTCTCTGGACACACTCTCATTCCCTTGTCCATGAACTCACAGCTCTCTAGCTGAGAATTGCATTATATAGGGTTAATGTTACATGATTTTCTACATCTTTTTTTAAGGCCTTAAAACTGTCTGCTGTGGCACCAAAACTGATTGGTGTTTTCATTCATTTCTTTCTCTCCCCTGCATTATGTCTTACCATACCTGGCCATGAAATGCTGCTGCTTAAGGGGCTTCCACAGCACACAAAGAGAAAGAGAAAACCCCTCAAACCTAGTTTAGAGGTTCATAAGAAGCACAGCTGCTTTCTGGTAATGCCCTTTGATTCACTTCAAAACTGCAAAAATGCAGTTTAACTTTTTACTGGCAATAGAGCTACAGTTCTGAGAGATTGTCTGACAAATGTAGGGCCTTGTGTGTAAAACCCTTTTATACCAAGGAGCCATGAGTAGTGTCCATAATTTACTATTTATTAATGACCATCTCTTACTGGTCACAAACTCATTTTCTACAAGAAGTCAGAAAACATACAAACAGCACTGCCTGTAATGAAATGCTGATGTGTATGAGGGGAATCTGTCACTACCAGCAAAGCAGCAGTGTATAGGATCAGTCTACCCAAATTTGTTAGCTGGTTTTAAAAGCTTCCTTCACCCTGAAATAATTACTAAAATTGCATGGAAGTCACTGCTTTCTAATAAATATGTTTATTTTCTCATACATGCATATATATACATATAGATATACACAATTGTGACATAATATTTGAAATTACTCTGGCTAACTTAATTCTATAAATTTTCTTGGAACATTGCCCTAATCTTCACATTCCCTTTGGCTTACTGACCCCACAGTGAGAGATTTCTGTTTATAGTGACTGCCCTGTTAAAACAATATTCTACTGAGTTTTTGGCCTAATGGTAATTAACCAGAAAGGGTCAGTAAATTACTTTAAATAGTAAAATATCAGAAAAAAAAAAAAAAAAGAGTAAAAAGCTTTGTATAACATTTTTAGAACTGAACTCTTAGTACAAATTCACCCACAGGGCAGAGAGATATGAATTCCAAGCAGGCTGAAGTCCCTAGCCAAGAAGGTTTGGTTGAGCATGGATTCAGACTTCAGCCCAGCAATACAAAGGAAAGTTATACTGAACTTCAGAGGCTCCCACTTTTGATCTCATTGATTGTTTTGACTGGATAAAAGAATCAAGCATTTGGGATTAGAGCACTTAACTCTTCTAAGATTGGTTAAGAATTTACGGCTTATTAACCAATTAATGTTTCTTTAAGCTCTTAGTGACTTAGCATGGCTGAGGGCTACTCTAAATTCCTAAGGAGACTTAAATATCTACAGTGCCTTAGCATAGTTAGGATTTCTTCCCTCACTAAAAAGACTTAACCATGTTAAGGTTCCTTAGGCATTTAACAAAGTTTATATGCACTGTAGCTGCTGCCAATTTCCTTCTTAATTTCTAAACAAGAAAAATCAGTGTAAAGAAGTGTGCAATATGAATTTGAGAGATCTTACCTGAGACACTCAAGAATTGAAGTTAGCCTCCAAGTTAGCTCAGGCATGATGACTTACTGAGCATTTCCTTTGTGGAACAGAAATCTTCATCAAGTGGTTCTGGCTATGCCACCAGAGAGAATTCTTCTGCACTGATAAATCATTGCATTGAATTACTGAAGTGCGTGACCATAGAGCCCCTAAATTTTTAACTTAGGATTTGTTTTTATTACGTTCATATATGCATCCTGAATTACTAAAGTATTCATTAGCTTATAAGCATATTAATCCTATAGAGTTAAGCAAAAACTGACTTTTACACAGGTCAGTAAAGCCCTTGTCTGAAAGAGATCCAAGTCAGGACAGAGTGCTCAATGGCACTGAGTCCTTTCTCCTCTACTTCAGTGTATTTTGTTAAGCCAATAAATGTTTATTTCAAATTGTTCACGTGCACAAAAAAGATTATGCAATGCTTACATTGTGTAGATCTTTCATGCACTTATGTGAGGAGAAAAAAGAATAAAATTAGATTGTTCATTTTGAGCTAGTTGAGCAGGAAAGAAAACCACTTAAACATATTGTTACCTAGTTTATGCTTAACTCTTTTAAGCATCAAGATTGACATGACTGAGAATTGTGTTTGTTCAGATGAAAAATTCTAATTCTACTCCTAATGATTATAACAGAAGCGCAGTAACCTGTATGATTCACTGACAATTCTTCCAGATGAAAAGATAGGTGTATCTATCCACAATGCAGAGTAAAATTGGGATGGCTTTTAAAGATGCTCTGATATTAAATGCTATTATTGCTGCCACAAACTATAAAAAACTCCACTCTTTCCTTTGTATGCAGAGTAGGTTTTGAAGGAAGTGAGGACAAGTTATTTTTGAGGCAGCATTTAATGGAACATGTAGTAAAATGGTTTTCCTCCTTTCTTCAGTTTATTATTCTGGTGTGGGTTTTGTGATTGGGTTTTTTTTGTGATATATGCTGTTACTTCAAAAAGATAGTTTTTTGAAGGTGCTTTCATTCACCCACACAGTCTAACAGTTTCATATAAACACAAATGCCCATTCTCATACTCAACTAAGAAAATGGATGACAGTCATAGATAACAACAGGTATCCCTCCTTTACAACACTCACCCTTCCATGGTCCCCCTTAAACTGGTCAGTCTGCCAAACAACTTGCTTGTCTTTCACAGGAATTACCTGAGGCCGAAAACATCCACAAATGTCAGAATTTAAGGTTCCTGAGCTTCAAGAGCTCATAACTTTATTTTACTGCACTTTATATGCCTAAGCTACAATTCCCAGTTGCTGCAGCTCCAGCTGTGACAGCTCAGCAATCCCTCAGATGATGATCTTGGATGTCCAGTCAGAAAAGCAGCACACATGCTTAGGTGTGGAAAAGATCATTATTTTTGTCCCCACCATACAGAATCTCTACAGCAGAAGCAGATTTAGTCCTTTATCCTCTAATTTCCATCACTTCTCCACAGTAACTAAATTCTGTGGCTTTGCCCTGAACTCAAGGCCCACAAACTAAACCCTCTCCATTCACGGTTTTCTTTTACCACAACACCCCAGACATCTTCAGTTTCTGGATATTGTTGGTGATGGCAGCCAGGTATCTATGACACAGACAACAGCCTTTCCATCTGCACCAGAGGCCTCTGAAGGAGAACAGTCATGCTCTGGACTCTGTTGGACTGATTCTGACTGTATGTTGCCCCTGTGAGGACATCAGAGGCTGCTAAGCATAAAAAGGATTAAAAAGCTTCTCCTGGTTTAGGGCAAATGTGGGAGAAAACGTCCAAAGGGGTTTCTCTAGAAGGCAGATTCAAGTAGCCCCTATCACAACTGGTTTGGGAAAATATTTCCTTGGAGAAAAGTGGAAAAAACCTGTTTATTTAACAGGCAAAGCATTCACCAGCACAAAAGAAAAAAAAAAGTTGCAATAAATTCACATAGGCAGCAATTTTTCAAAGGCTTTTAAGTAGTCCATACTCAGTTGATTTTCACAGGGAAAGTAAAAAAAAGTCTATTTCTAAACAAAATTATCCCTTCCTGCCAATTTCACAGCTCTACAGTGAAAATATCTGATTATAATATAATATCTGAAAATATTGTTTTTCCCTTCTCTCCCTCCCTCCTTCCCCTCCCGCCCCCCACCCAGTAAAACAGAATGTTTTTCCCCATCACTCATTCTTGGAAATCGTTGTATTTATTTTAGATTAAATTTTCCAACACATCTCAGATTGAGACACAGACATGGCATGGAATATTTCAGCCCAAGCATTTAGTGTTTGGCAAAGTTACAACCAACTGGGACTTAAAATGGGAAGAGTTTGGCAATTTAGAATGCACTTAACAGCCTTCTTTCTAATGAACATTCTTGTTCAAAAGTTATTAATAGACTCAAGAAAAAGTTTGAAATTTAGACCAAAAATAATGCTGGTGTCCTGTCTGAACTTTCTAGTCTTTATGGTAAAGTACTTTGAAAAATCATTGGAAAGCAAAGTTGTGTGACTAAAGCCAGTATAAATCTTAACTATAATTTTCTGGTAGGCTTAAGAGTTGAAATATTGTCTTTAGTTTCAGTGGTGATACTAACAAAATGCAGTGTAGTGCTAGAAAAGCTACAGAAAAGGAAATTGAGAATGATCTCCAGAGATAAAGAAATGTGCAGGATGGAGTAAATTTGCATAAAAATTGTTACATTGGTATTTAATTGAATTATATTGGATCTTATATTTTTTAGATAATATCAGTTTGAGTTACTATTGTAGGTTATTATAGACTGGTGTATTATTAAAAAATATATATTCTTGAAAAAAGTTTTGACAATGTGCTTACCTGGTAAAGTCACCTGTTTAAAGCACTCGTGTTTTCTAATGTAGTGAAATATGACAGCAATAAATAAAATCTATTAAATTGGTGGTTTCTATCATTCTCATTATAAATCTCTCCCACAGGTGCCTGGATTATGTTTGCAGCAGATTCAGCCTTGTGCAGCAGGCCAAGGACGGTACAGTTTGGTGAGTATTATTGATTGATGCTGTATCATTATAGTACAGTCAGCCCTTTCTTTCCCTGCCCCTGTTCTTGTTGTTCAGCCATTAAAATAACACTTCCAGGTTAAAAATGCCATGGTTTTTAAAGCTTATTGCATGTGAGTAACACTGCTGTGGCACATTAAAATGCCACAATGCTAAGAAGAGTGCTAAATAATTGAATGAATATTGCTGTGTTTAGAATGTTCCTGTTTGTGGAGAGAACTCAAAACCTGAAAGTACATTATTTGCCATAACATCATACAAAGTGTGCTTTAGCAAATAAAAAATACTGCTGAAACTCCTCTGATGACTGTTTAAGCCATGGTGTAGAGGCAAAACTGCCATTCTATATATGTATGGTTTTTATGTAAAATTTCAGCAATGTCCAATTCTTTTAATCTAGCTGAAATTTTTGATGTTCAATTCTCCAAGTAGTGATTTCATAATTTTCTAGTTCGTTGGTGATTTCCTCAAGAACTGAAACTTGTACTTGAATTGGACCTGTGAGAAATAATATTAATAACTGAGACATTTTAATATGCGTGTGTGATGAACAACTACTGGCCAGTGGTCACTATATTACTGTCCTCTTGCATTGAAAATAAACCCACAGACTGTATGTCTGATTTTAGTCATACTGATGCTTGGTTTCAATCTGGCTCCCCTTGATTCCATAGCAGCACAGATGAAAATCATGCAGACCTTTCTAACGGATGCAGAAAACCTGATGCTTTTGGCATATTTTTAATCTCAGCACTCCCAAATAGTGGGTCACAATATTCTGGTCCCTCCCATAACATGTAGAACATTGAAGTCTATCCCATTATCCTTGCTTTAGTGCTGACTGTTGAGAATCAAGCCAGATATGTAAAAGTTGGTGACTGCAGCAGCCCCAGAACATTGATGTTTCTGATTTTTGTGGAAATCTGGTTTATGGTAAGTTTTTTTAAAAAATGTTATTACTTACTTTTTTCAATGTTAGGTTTGTGGGGTGTTTTTTTTTGGTTTTTTGGGTTTTTTTGGTTTTTTTTTTTTTACATTCAGTTCTGATGTTGTCTCCAAGAATCTCGATATATTGTGGGCTCTACTGGGAAATTTTACTGTGTGGTTCATCCACACCACCAACTTGGACCGATGATTAAAAAATGGGGTTAATTATAAACCTCAGATGGAGATTTGCTGTTATCTGCATTAGTAGATTTCAAAGTGATGCAAGCCTGTGAGGATGAATGAAAGCAGTGCTGGAGAAGTACAGGTAGCCAGGCTGGAGCTGTGATCCCTGGTCACACAGACCTTCACAGCCTGCTGGAGCCCCTTGGTATTCCATGGGTTTTCTTCAGAGGGACAGAAATTCACCTGCTTGGCTCAGCTTGCCGAAGGCACTAAGGGAACAGCAAAGTGTACACAGAGCTGGAGGAACTCTGAGGAAGGTTAAGGAATTGTATAAACAGGCTGCATTCTGTTCTGCTTGGTCATTTTGGGGATTAGGAACTGATCCTTTCCAAAAATCATAGGTGAGGATTCTGTTATTCCTCCAGAAACTGACAGCAACTCAGGAAAAAAGAGGCAGAAATCCAAAGAACTGTCTGGGCTATTTTAGGTGACATCAGGTCAAGCTCAGTACAAATGCAGAATTTGCCCTGATGGCTGCTTCAGAAATTTGACGCATTCTGCTTGCTTAGTTTCCTTGGAAATGCTGGCAGATATGTAGGGAATCAGGGACTCTCTGGAGTAGAGACAGAAAACCCAAGACTGAGAATGACCTCTTAACATGGTGTTTAAGGCTCAGAGAGGGAGCTCTATATTCTAGTTGGTGGTCAGAGAGCAGCTGCCTTTTTTAAATGAATATATGGTAAAATAATTTCTGTTCAGGATGGAATTAAAAAAGGTAAAACCTGTTTCTCTCTTAGCTTAGTCCACAGCACTTTCTTTTTTCTTTGAAGGAGACCATCACTGCCCAAAACTAGTTTGTGACTTTCCTGCTGTCAGGTGTCTAAATCCTGGGTATAGCACCCCTCCAGTTAGTGTTTCTAATAGCAGCCAGGTGAACAAATTCCTGTTCGCTTGTCCCATTCCAAGGAGTCCTGAATTGTGTATAAACTGAGTTGCTCACCTACAGTCAGAGACTCTTGTGTAGCAAGGTGTCAGAAGAATACAAATGAGGGGCAAATAGCCCAGAAGGGCAATACATGATTCCCAATTGCAACAGGAGATGCTGATATTTGCTTTCACACATTTGCTTTTAATCAACAAAACTATGTGTCTGTGACGAGAAGCTAATGCTGTATGACATGGAGCACCAGATCTTATTGCTATTATCTATTTTAGCTTTCTATCTGTTGTTTGGATCTGAATTTTCTGTTTAATTTGAAGGAAAAAAATTGGAAAATTATTATAAGCTGCATTCACCTATGTAATCGTCCATGCCTAAATTACTGTTTTTCAATAGCATGCTTTCTCTAAGTATGGCAATGCAGTTTTGGCATTACACAATGCATAATTCTGATGTTTCTCCTTGTAAAATTCCACTATGGTCATCATTTCCAGCTGATCCTCCAAAAATTTTGCTCTTGGCTCCTATTTTATAATGAAGGCTGTGCCAATAGCTTGTGCTTATCTAGCTTGGTTACAACAGTTACAGTCTGGTTTTCCAGCCTTAGGAAACAACTGAAACAATATTGATTTGCTTCAAGCCTGCCAGTTTGACTGGCACCATAGTCAAGATTCCAGTAGCTTTCTAAATGTGTTTTTTTTTTCCCCAGTGTATCTGCCATATATGCAAATTCATTAAAAATAAGAAAAAAATTATGCTGGTTTAAGATTTTTTTTTAAACGTGATATCAGACTGGAAGATTTACTTCTGTCAGTGTCATGAATTTCAATTAATTTTTTAAACAATGCTGTCACATAAGTTCTTGGTGGGAACCTAACACTCCAGCATGGATTAGGAAGCTACACTTAAAAAATTCTCTGCTAACTTAAGGTGGTATTTTCTTTCTTATTGCAGGTTGAAAACATGTCCTGTTCATTGATCTAACTTAGAGACATAAAAATGCAAACCACTAATGTGCATGATTCAACTAAAGCTATACTGAACTTATACTTACATTTGAAAAAAAAATCCCAAACAAATCCTTTATGTGGGATATAAACACAAAAAAGATCAAGCCTAAAGAAACCTTAAAAAGTAGTGATGAAATGAAAAACAACTGAAATTTCATTTTAACCATATAGTTTTCTATTTGTTGCAATGCATGGATAAACATCTAGAACTGGTGTAAAAAAAGTAGCAAGAATGTGTGTTCACATCCTAATATTTTACTATGAAATTCCAACTACACCCTTTGTGTATAAGTAAGTAATTACTCAGCTAAGCCAAGTTTGAATGCTCTAGCCAATTCTTTCTAAAATAGATTGCACCTCACTATTGGAAGGGTGTTAGCACAATTTTGTTGTTTACCATATTAATTTCTTCAAACAAATGCCTAAAATCTCATTTTTGCAGTCACAAAAAGCACTCCAGAGGCTGATATACATGCTGCTTTCAACAGGCAAAAAGAGGTGGAGACAAACTTTGAATATATGAAAGAAGACACTTTTAAGAGTGATGATGAACGTGACTTTAAAATAGCAGGCCTTTCCACAACACATGGCAGAGCATGATTGGTATCTATGTTAAAAACAGGCAGTGGAAATCACACTTATTTGACACTAATGCTTTCAAGGTTCTTCTTTAGCAAGATAAGAGAGTCCTAAAATGTAACAATTGAGTATCTTAGGTTTTCATATTGATGGGCAAGTGGTGACTAATTCTTCTTTTTTATTTATACACCTAATGTGCATGAGCATCTAATCAGCTGAAAGTAAACACTAGTATCTTTAGCACAAAGCATTTATGATGTCTATAAAATTTCTCTTAAATTTAAGCTTTAAAAATATTTATTTTTTCAGTATTTCCCAGTCAGAAGTGAAAGCTTTGCTTATACAGTTCTGCCCACATGCAAATACCTAAATCCACTTGAACACTTTTTGCCTTGTGAATCAGGAATGAAATTTCCCCTGTACAATGAAGGGTTTTACTCCTAGCATTTGATCATTCCAATATAGATACTGAGAAGCTGAATTAATTACTTAATAAATTAGGTAGGAAATAACATAATTTAACTGAAAACAGAGAGTGAAGTTTGATTACTGAAGACACAAACTACATTTCACCCAGACCACCATGGTTTGGAATACTGCAGGGAGTTACAAGGGTATCATACCAGCAAGCTGCACCTGGGCCCCAAATTATGAACTGTAACCTCCAGAGTATTTTGAAGTTTGTTTTTCCTTTATTTTAACTAATTGGTTTCAGGTGAGTTAGGTGAATTCTTTTAGAAGTTTAGTGTGTGAAAGATCACTTAAAAAACCCCAATTTGCTGTTTTAATACTTTTTTCTCTTCAATTACCAAACTGATATTTTGAAAAATACTTTTTTTTTTTTTAATTACTTTTGAGAATTGCTGTATGGGTTTTATTCCAAACCAAAGATCCTGACTCAAGTTTTAACAGTTTTAGGGGAAACTATTGCTAGATGTGTTGGGTTGAAGATGCAAGGTGCATAATTTCACCTCCTTGGGACTGTATGCAAAAAGTGATTGAAATGCAGAATAAAATATTATTGCTTGACATCTTTACTAAGCTTTGAGTAATTTCATTAATCCTTTAATATGATGCACTGAGAACGGAGGTATCAAGTAGTTTCTTGTTTTTTTCTCGTTCAGCCTTGGTTTTTTGTTTTTTTTTTCCTTTCCAAATTGGACCAGGGCTGCCTGGCCAAACCATTGCACTCCACCTGGGTAAGGAGTGAATGTCATTGTGGGGATGTCATCGCTTATCCCGGAGCGGCTGTTCCCAGGTGGGATGCGCTGAGCCCTGTGCGAGCACCTGGATGGATCCTGGAAATCCCTGGAGTGCGGGATCGGCACCGCAGGACACAGAGCCCGAAGTCAGCACTGTAAACTTCTCTGGGAATAAAGGCGCTGCATAAATACACTGTTCGTTTTTTAAATGAGTGTCATTGCTTTAATAGGAAATACATTCAAAGAGGTTTCCGTGCAAAATACAAAGCAAAACAAAAAACGCGATCAAAACAAGTAAACCAAAAAAGGGAAGGGAAAGGAAAAGGGAAAGGAAGAGGAAAAGGACGAGTGCTGTGTGGCGGTGACTCCGCTCGTCCCCTCTCGCTCCCGCGAGGCCGCGCTGAAGGGGCCGCGCTGCCCGCGGCTCGGCGGGCGGAGAGCGCCGCTCGGGACGGCTCTGCCCGGCGCTGTTCCCTCTCTCGGGCGGGATCCCGGCTCACCCCGGCTGCCTCCCGGGGTTGGTGCCCCCCGGCTCGCGGCCGCCCTGCCGGGGCCGGGCTCAGCCGTGCCCGGGCACAAGCGCCCTCCCTCCGCAGGTGCGCGGGGCCCCTCCGCCGCGGGCCGGGAGCGCGGAGCCCACGGCGCTCCCCAGGACGGCCGGCGCTCCGAGGTGGGATTCGGTGAGGGGGTCCCGGGGGTCGGTGCCGGGCGTGAGGGAAGCGCTGTGCTCTGAGGGGACCGCGGGCGGACCGGGGGTCCCGGCAGAGTGCGAGGGTGCCGGCGGCCGCCGAGGCGTGGAAGGGCCGCCCTGTCCGGCTGGAGCCGCCTGAAGCGGGGGATGCCGGCGGAGCGGGGCTGGAAGGATCTCCGGGAGCCCTCTCCGAACCCCAAACACAAAATGTCCCCTCAGCCAGGAGCCGGCAAAGCCAAGCAGCAGGTGGGTTTTACCCGGCAGCGAGCGGGATGTCCCTGTGTGCCCGCTCTCCCGGGATGGCCATCGGGTGCCTGGGACGGCGGCTGGGGAAGGTTTCACCGGTGCTAGCTGTGTGTGATTGAATCAGGTGATGCGATAGAGGTGTGTCATGCTTTAGTGTGAAATTAGGGAGTGATAAGGTTGATAGGCAGCACTCATTCTTTCCTTCTGGGTGTACCAGTTGCCTGCTGTGTGAATAAGTTAAGGTTATGTGAGGTGATCAGAAGTAGGACCTTCAATCTGAGTTTTAACCGGGCAGGGAGGAGAGGGAACAAGGAGATGAGTTAATTGTCAGTGATACTTCACTTTTTTCATCATCTCTCCCTCTTCAGGCAGCCCTTTAAATTAATAAATCTGAATGCATTTGTAACTCTCTCAAGTAGCTGCCAGCAGTGTAGGAGTGATTACTTTTTGAGTCATTCAGTCTTCTTTTTTTTTTTCTTTAATTTCTTTACTAGGATTTCACCTTGCATTTTGAAGGCTGATTTTGATGTGTTCTTCCTTCTCAATAGAATAGGTTCAACAATAAAAAATAGTCAGTAGTGATCTCTCCCTAGCTCCTGCTGACACCTGTTGCTGAATTGGCCTTTATGGTTTCTATCCTTCTCTGTTTGACCACTCTTTATTTACTCATGTGTCATGGAGAAATAGATGTGAAATTAGGACAACTTAGTAGTTCGTAAAACTTCATAGACTTCTGGATGTTTGATTCCTTTGTAAAGTGCTGTTCATATTCACAGTAGTAGTAGTGATGTATATGCTGTGTACATACAGCTTTAAAATGGTTTTGCTGTAGTGCTAAATATTTACAGGCCTTAAATGTGACTCAGAAGTAAGCTGAGGCTGCTTTGCACATGTTTTCTGAATCTCTTGGTCAAACATTGCTAGCTCAGTTAATTTTACTTTGTACATTGTCTCTGACTTGGTCACATATAAGCATGTTACTGTCTATAAAGCCTTTAATTTGAGTTGACTGGCCCTGCTACAGCTGCCTCATCAAAGCCCACATCAGCTCTCCTTTAACAAAACACTGGCACAGGACAGCCTGAATGCTGACCCTCTGCTTGTGGGGAGGTAGTGCAATGAAACCTTGTTCTCCATGGAGGATTTTATGACAAAATGACTCTTAAAAAGTCAAGTACATGTCAGTGAAGGTAGACACTGGTGCTTGGGACTGAGACCTGCATGCAGTGCTTGCCTCTCCCATGGCAGCTTGGAGAACAGGGCTGCCTGTTTTGAAATCTGTATTTCAAAACACATTATATAATATATTAATATTATATATATATATAAAATTATATATATATTTTTATATATATAAAATATTAATATATTATTGCTTTTCCAAAAGGAATAGGTAACATTGTAAAATTAAATGACCTGAAAAGGACTAATGGTTTTTAAAAATAAACTCGCCTGGTCATTATTCTTTTGACTGGACTTTCAGAATTTTCGTCATCATGGCTGATGCTTACTTTTAAATGCTCCAGCTTCCAGTGTGTAAGTAATGTAAAGTTCACAGAAGAAGTGGAAATCATTAGACTAATGCTCAGTTTCCTTGTTCCTAGAAAAAACCCAAAATCCAAATACACAGGATATGCTGCATGCTGTTGCCTGCTACGTGGTTAAGCAATCCCCTGAAAAAGAAAATTTTTTTTTTCAAGGATGGAGTTGGGAGAAAATTGCTTGCAGAAGAGCTGTGGAATAAAATATAGGCTAATCAGGGAGTATAGTTAACTTCATATTCTGCATCAGAAATACACATTTAAATTTTTTTTTATGTGAGTGTTAAGGAAGATAAGTAACTTCATGTTACTTAATATTCTGATGGGCAGAGAGGAAGAATCTACCTCTGTATAAGGTGAAACCTTGATACATTCATAGCATGAAAAAAGGACCTAGAGTTAATTCCCCCAGAAGGAGCTTACTGCTGCATGTACTTTTACTCTGTTAAGGTGAGGATATTATCATTTACCAATGGGAAGGATTCCCCATTTCATAACCAGACATCTGAAAATGCCCCTCTCTGCATGGGAAACTTGGCACAGCCAGCCAGAACCTTTTTTCCATTTCAATAAACTAAGCCAGATTTCAGTATGGATGGAGAGCATATTTTCAGATGTTTCATGATTTTTCTAATCCTGTGACCTGTGTGCCTTAGGGAGATCTTCCAGGAGTGCCCCATGAACCTGCTGTGTGGCTCTTTATTCCACCTTTGGGATTTGGATGTTTACTTGGAAACAGCCATGGCTGGAGGAGAGAGACATGATGTTTTCACGAGATCAGGGTAGAACAAAGTAAAGCAGTTGGAAACCTGAGTGTTCTGTAATGAGTATTTGAATATCTGTGTGATTTCTGGCCCTCACTTACTTTATGTCTCTGTTGTGTGTAGGTAGGAAAGTTTTGTTACAAACTTTGAAAAATAGCATGGCCCTAGTGTCAGGCCTATTGAATTGGCTGAATTAACACAGATCTTTGCTGATGAAATAGTGGATAAGGTAGGTGAGTGTTTCTCAGACTTCTTGCAAATGTGAGCACTCATTCTTATCTTTGTATGCACTTGCTAAGTAAAGAGTTAGTCCTGCACTACTTTAATTGCTGGCAGTAGCCAAGTTCCTTGGTGTGCTGGGTGGGAAAGGGCACAGGAATCAGCAGCAGTGATCAGCTGCAGGGTGAGCCCTCAGTGCCTGGGCCAGGAGCAGCAGAGGGCTCCCACAGTGAAGGGAGTGGGATTATCCCTAGCCAGGGTAAATCCATGCAGCAGGGAGTTACAGCTGGGGCTGACTCCCCTGGAGGAAATGAGCTGCTTCCAGCTGTAAATCAGGGCTGTTTGGTTTTATTGTTTTCCTTGTTACTTTTTAATAGCTTAATATTTTAATTAAGTTTTCCCCCACCTGTTTATGACTCCCGCCCTTTGAATCTTCCTGTTAGTTCACTGAGAGGTGCACATCAGGTAAGAGAAACACTGGTTGGTTTGTGTCCTTATTTTTTTAGAAAAAGTCACTTGTCAGATACCAGCATTATCAGAACCTCCATTGTGGCTTGTTACTGTAATTTTACCAAATAATAGTTTGTCTTTCATAAAACAGCTGATTCACAAGTCCATTTCTTTGGCTCAAATTTGATGAAGTGTATTACTACTAGCATAAGTTATTTCTGCTAGGATAGGGAGAAGATGTGTGCAGCTGAGCAAGATTGGAGGATTCTTTTTGCAAACAATTAATTCTAGTCTTCTAATCCTTCTTGTAAAATAAACCTTATATTTTTGTCCAAGGTGCTTTAAAATGACGAGGGAAGAGGGAAAGTTCTAACTAATAAATTAAATTTCAAAATGCAAACAGCTCACATACTTACTTCTCCTTTTATTTCATTATATAATTTGCTGGTGTTTTAAGAGTGGAGGAAAGGAAGGTTCTCCCAATGGAGCTTACCTTTGTGACACAGGGTATGGTCCAGCTTGCTCTTGGCCACAGCTCTTTGGGGTTCCATGCACTGTCAGTTTTGCTCTAGTTTCCTTTGGTGTAACTTTGCTGAAGGCCCCACCCTCGTACTCTGCAAACACAACTTCTGTGTGGCTGCTCCAGCCTGTTGGAATCAAAATTGTCTTGGTGAGCTTAAAGGTTTTCAGTAAGACATTTTAAAAGACAGACATGGTTTGCTGAGTGTTGCCGTTGTGAAGACTCTCAGTGTCCTTAGTTTGCAATACTTTGATAGTGAATGGTATTTTAATGTACATTTAAGCCTGAATCCGGTCATGTGTAAATTTATCACTTGTGCAACATTTATCATCTTTGTACAACATTGTACAACATTCATTGTACAACATTGTACAACATTGTACAACATTCATTGTACAACAACAAAATGGTCCTGAAAATGGAATTTAAATGTGGATAGGAATGTATTGACACTTTTCAGGAGCTAGTTCAGCAAGCAAGACTTGGCTGCACATTTTGGCAATCTGGAGCCTAAATGTGGCCATGGTGTCACATTATTATTTGTTTAGCCCCTCTGTGTGCAGATACAAACAACAAATACTGTTTGCTTTCCACACAGTACACCAGAAAAAGATGTTTCTATGTTTCAGGATTAATAGATGAAAAATTCTTTTAAACTTTTTGGAATTGTCACTCTTCTGAGTTTAAAGTAGTTGTTTTCATTGTATATCATGGCTCCACCAGTCCTTGTCCATCCTTCTCAGTGGAAGTTGACTCCAGTTTCACTGTTTTGGCTCTTCTCATTTTCTATAGTACCCTTAAATTAAAAAAATCCTTTCAGTGGGAATGTCGTACCTGACAATGAACAATTGCTATACTGATAAAGTTCTGCTGTAATTCAGCTCTCAGTTGTCTTATGTATATCACATTTTCCACTTTGGAGAAGCGAGACAGCTCATGGAGGTTGTAAAAACATCATGTTTGAATGCTGTGCCAAGAGTGAAGGCTGCCCTCTGCTTGCATGGCTTGGACACAAATGGAGTTATCTGTACCCTTCTGGTGACACTGGGGAGAAGCATATGAGGAGAGATAAAGTAGGTACAGCTCCTCCATTCCCAGGAGCCTTTTTTGCTTTGGAGCCACACAAGTGTTGAAGTGTTGAAATAGATATGGAGGCTGAGGATGTGTTGGCTTCTTAGGAATACACTGTGAATACTGGAATACAGCTTCTCTGGTTTTGCTCTGATCCTGTAACCTTTCAGAAGTGTTGAAACAACTTTGAGATGCTGAAGTAGCAGATAGCACTGTTACTTATTTTGCTGGCAATTAAGGAAAGTTAGAACTGTATTTTTTTAAACTAATCTCTACCCACAAGTTGGTAGAATAATTAATGAAATAGATACACAAAAGTTCCTGGAGGTGGCCAGAACATCTTTCCGGAGCACGTGCTGGGCACCAAATGCTGCATTAAAACATGCACTGCAGCTGCATGGTATAATGCCTACATGTAAACTTGTTTGTCCCCTTCCCTGTGATAGCAAAGTGTGAAGGACAAAGGCAGGAAAATGTGGGACACTTGGAGTGGCCTCTAATAAACATGGCACAGGATTTCATCAGAAACTGCACACACTGCAATTCCAACAGTGCACTGTAGTGTTTCTCAACATCTTCTATGCTATATTTTTTCAATGTCTGGAAAAATTAAGGGATATTCAAGAGATTTTTTTTTTCTCTTTAGTAAAAAACATGCTGAAATGCTATACTTTTAATTCCAGACACATGATTCTTGTAAGCTGGGTTTAATGGCTTTGCCTTCTGAGCTGTGTGGTGGTCATTCCTTTGCATCCAACTCTTTCCCTATGAAATATTTGTATGCCAGCCCTAATTTTTTGCTTCTCCAGGATTGATGTTTGCAATGTATTGTACTGCTCCTAAAATAAGTGAGAGGAAAAGAGTATGGTTCTTTGTCCAATTGGAATGACCATCAGTTATAAAACTGAATGTTTTGCTTTCTCTTTTGACTTCTGTATTGTTCAAATTTAAATTCCTCTTGTTGTTCCCCTAAGATTAATTGTGTATGTAAGCTGGAGTTTGAGAAGACTGAAAAAGTTGGGGTTTTTACCTAAGGGAAGATATTAGGTCTTTGTAGCTTTTTCTACAACATTTGATGCTTTTAATCGAGGTACGAAATGTAGGTTCTACCTTCTCTATTTTCTCTATAGTTGCTACATCTTCTACAGTTTCTGCACAGTTTTAGTTGTGGACATGTTTTATGATGCAGAAGTGATGCCTTAAGGAATCCTCACCTTTATTAGTAGGTATGGACTCAAAAAGATGCTTAATTCTTTTTCCTTCTCTAGAAGTGAGTTGCTTATGGATCCCTGTTAGTATTCAGCTGCAAATGTGGAAACCCACAGATGGGTTTTATGGGACAGAAAAGGCATTTGGAAAAGTTTCCTGACTGTGGAGCCAGTGCAGTTATCCATTTTTAATTATACATAATGCATATCACCCTGAATTTGTGGTACTCAGTGGCACTGTAGGTTCTGATTTCTGTAGCACAGCCAAGCAGATTGTACAGGTTCTTTTGAAATTAATCAATGCTGTCTCACAGAACAAGATTGCAGGTTTAAAAGAAATCCAACCAAGGCATTGTGACTATATATAATAGCACAAAACTATTGACTCAATATGAAAAGTATCTTTAAAAGAGTGCTCTGCTGCAGCTAGCTAGCAGAATTAATGCTCTAATCCAAATATCAGGCACATTGCACAGGTTCAGTTGCTGTTCTGCCCTTGTTACTGTGACCAGACTGATTTGTAAGTTTGGGGAAGGGAGAGAGAAAAAGAAAAATCTGTATACTCTCTGTGTATAAAGAGAAATTATAAGTAACAGATAGAAAGTGCTTATTATTAATATAGTTCTTAACCTAATCCTAGGAATCTCTTATCAGTGCCTTGAAAGTATTCTCTAAGGGAGAATATGAATCTAAATATTTGTAATCATCCAGACTCTCTTGCATTTAAGGATATCTTATTTCATTAAAAATATAGAAAAATAGGTAACCATTGCTTTAAAAACTTTGTTGTTGAATTTAACATGGCCTGTGTCATACTTAGCATTAACTCTTACTGTACTTATGTAAAAGGTTTAAAAGAAAATCAATTTTTTGGATGCAGATCTCCTAGGCCCTGATTTTTTAAATCAAGTCTAAAGCAATTTTCTTGGTTCTAAGTTAGTAAACTAATTTTTCTACAAAAGTGTTTGTGGAGGGCTTCAGTTATGAGACCTTTTTTTTCAGGGATTTATCACTTTTTCCATAAACACGTAGCCCTGATTATACATTGGCACTGTGTTTTCTGTCTGGGAGTGCTTTTTCCCTGATGAAATAGTGAAAAGTAGGCTTTAAAAAATTACACAAAGAAGCCTTTCAGGCTAGAAGGCCTTAATTTAAGATTTTCTTGACTTTAAAAGTGGAGCAATTAAGCTGTATTAACATTTATTCTTTATTTTTAATATGATCTATTCAAACAGGAAGGTCAGGGACTAGTGCTGCAGGTCCACAAGTCCTAAGGATCCCCAGCTCTGATCAAGGTCAGAATAGACTGTGATCAGTATTTTCCTTGGAGTTTTACTTAAAGGAAAATTAAAATTGCAAAAAAGAGTGTTTCACTCTTCTAAAATCTAAAATTTACCAGTGCTGTGGAATTTAAAGGGATTCCCTGCATGAAAATGCTCAAATAAAAAAGAGGTCTCACCAGAAAAAGGTTCCCACTAAACAGAATTACATCTTTAAAAGGAAGAACTGAAAACTTCAGGTTTTCATTACAAAAATAAGCTTACTTGCTCCAGGGTCCCAGTTTCCTAGCTGGATTGCATCTCAGGAAAGCATCCAAAAGCGGATACTTTTTACAAAAAGAAAAAAAGAAAAAAGGCTTTATTGAAAACCTGGTTCATTGCTGAGGAGCAGTTTTCATGGAAAAATTTTGCCTAGGTCTGTCTCAAACATAGCAGAATGCCAATTTATTCTTGTTTATTCCTGAGGCATCCAGAGTTAGGCATTCTGATATTTCTGAAATCAGCAATATACTTCACCTGAGAGCAGGCAGTAGAATAGATTTCTTGTCCAGAGTCCAGTTGCTGTGTGTTGCTCTTGGATCTGTTGGATAACACCAAGTGTGCTTAATCATAAAGCCTGCCAGTTCTCTTCCCCTCTCGGCAGATTACCAAATTTATGTTTGATTTCTTGGATCTTTTTGTTACCTTTTTTTTTTTCCAAAGAATTTGCTCTGACTGAACTTGCTGGAAAGGAGGAAAGCTGAAGAATGAGTTTCTTGCTCCTCTTTGTCATTAACAGTTCTGGTATTCTCTGCTGACAGCAGTAACCAGTCTGCATGGTTGCTTTGCTCCTTCAGAGCATCAGCTATTCCAGAGAGGGGTGCAGTGTTCAGAGAATCCTCAGGGACCCACCAGGATCATCCAGTCCAACCCCTGGCCCTGCACAGACACCCCTCAATCCCACCCTGTGCATCCCTGAGAGCGATGTCCAAGCACTCCTGGAGCTGTGGCAGCCTTGGGGCCATGACCATTTCCTGGGAAGCCTGGGCAGTGCCTGAGCACTTTGTGGGGAAAGAATCCTTCCCTGAAAACCAACCTCAACCTCCCAAGTATTCCAGAGACCAATACCAGGTATGGACAACACAGAACATCGGGCTGCAGCATGTTTCAACTGCAGCAGTATCTTCATCCTGTCTCCTTTTCATGGGTAATTTCCAAGTCAAGCATGGTGGTAACACGTTCTCTTAGGACAGAATTAGGATATTCCCTTTCAGGTGAAGGGTGAATTATTGTTGCCATCATAGTGCAACAGTTCTCTTGTCAGTACATGGCAAGGGTTCCATATTGCTAGTTTCAACCTCCTTGATGTTTCTTGTAGGCAGCTCGTCCAAGCATTGACTCTTCCTTGTCCTCACAGAAGCCAACTGATTCCAGTTCCCACCAATCCACTCTTTTATAACACTTTTTATTGGCTACAGCTGTGGCCTGTTAACATCAGGCCTGCTCCTAATCTTTAGTAATTAACCCAGCTGCAACTCTTTAGGGAATAAGATTACATTCTATACCACCTTCACTTACCCACACTGCATCCCCCTACAAATTATCTCCAGGAAAACTGGTGCAGTTGTTGCACAAGTGTCAGAATCAGAGCTAGTACATGTCTATTTCATTTACCATTCCATTTTGAAGCCTCTTCTAGACTTCCAAACATAAATTAAATTTTGCATATAATAAAATTTAAAAAAAAATAATTGTGCTGTATGCCTGAGACTGGAAAAAGCAAATGAGATAGCAGACACAGCAGCTTCTCTGCAGGTGTGAAAGAAAAGTGCCAGTGTGCCTCAAGTGCCTTTCCCCCTTCCCAGTTACACCTGGTAGAACTCTAATAGTTTCTGCTGATCTCTGGAGGGTTTTCTCCTGTTTTTTCAGCATTGTAACATCACTGCTGTGTGTGGGTACAGCTCCAGCCAGGCCATTGAAATGCTGCAGGAGGTTCCCCAGTCCCCCCTTCTTTGCTTCCTCGAATAGAAACTTTTCCTTGTAAACTCAGCAACAACAGCAGCAGCAGAGCCCAGACAAAAGAGAGCTTTGGAGCAGTCCCAGAGGGGCACTGCCAGCTGCAGGTCACTCCTTTGTGCTGTCTCCAAGAGGGATGCATGGGCTCTGCTCTGCCAGCTTCAGCTTGGGAAGCCACAGGGTGGTCTGTGCCCCAATAAGAGCTTGTTTGTCTGTCTTTCCTGTTATGGATAGCGGTGGGTGAGCGTGTTTCGCGTGATTTCAAATCCACTTAAAGTTCATGGGTCTGAAATCAAAACCAGAACTCAAATCTTACGAGGTTTGTGTTCTGTTAGGAGCTGGCCTTTTGCCAGGATGTGTCTGTTCATTTAACTTTTAACCCTGGAATCAAATACGTACCAGTTTGCTATACCAGGTCACTTGTATTGCTTTATATTCTCTTCCTTGCATTTTTTAATATCTGTTCCATTGCATGCATTTATGGCTATCAGAAAGTTGCTCACAGAGGTGTTTGCTCTCTCATTGGCATACGAATTTTGTTTTCCGTCTTCATCTTGTTTCACAGTTTCTGGGCTCACAACATGTGCCTTTGCCTGTTCCTCTGCATATCTAAGACAATGAAGAAAGGCTGAAATCCGTCCTCTTTGAGGGCTGTATTTTAGATCCTATATGCTTTGAATATGGACTGAAATAAAGCCCTGAGTGTCTGTGCCCTGTAGTTTGGTTTACCCACCATTGTGTGTTTCTGAGAGGTGACACAGTCACGGCAGCTCTGCAGGGCACTGAGGCACAGATTCTTGCCTAGTGCAAGTATGGAATTTTATTTTTTTTTAATTTTCTACACTAAGTCTGTCTTGCCTCTAGTGCTGTTCTCTTTTATGCTGCTGTGCTTTTATGTGGGTGCATGGAACCCCAAGCAACCCTGATGTGGAAAATCAAATTTATTGAAAGTCATCTGCAGTGTTGTGTTTTGTAGGTGAACCTGGTAGTAGTCTATTGATTCCATATAGGTTCACTTGCTGATTCTTTGTAGGTTGTTTTCCCCTTGAAATAGTTGAACCTATTAAAAAATTCAAGCGTGGGTGTTTCTGTGCATCTATAAAGAAGAGATATATGTGTTTTTTGTTACCAGCATATTGTAGTTATGTGTTAGCAGACATTTTTAAGAGGTAATATGTTGATTTAATAAATTATATCCATGCTTTCCTTTGGTGAGCTGGAAAGTGTTTATTTTTCAGTGTTTTATACAGCGAGGTGATTATGGGGACCTGCTGTGATCATAGCTGTTCACTTAAATGTAATCTCTTTGATCATGATTATCTGTAAATCAGATGCAATTTTTTTGAGTTTGTTTGGTTTTTTACAGACATGATCAAAAGCCTATAAATAACTTGGTCTGTCACTTCTGACATGATGTAAAATAGGGGTTATTTGAACTGCAGTGTGAATTTTATGGTGTGTATATGTTCTCTGAGTCTAAGTGCAGGAGATAGGATTTTTAACATCAAGGCTTGTGGTTATGAACTTTGAATATGTTTTCTGTGTATATTCTGCATTTTAGCTATTGCTGTTGGAATGAATAAGCTTATAACTCACCGGAGTGTCTCAGAAAGCACTGCCCAGCATATCCATGGCAGTACTCTTTTTAATCTAAATATATTTTCAATTTATTCTAAATACATTCTAGTGATTTTATTTTAAATTTAAAGAAGTGTAAAGATTTTAACTTTTTACAGTATCTTCGCACTGAATGTTCATTGAAATAATTCTGTTTTTAAAAATACTGTAATAATACACTATTTTATTTTAACCTGAGAAAGTAATATAAAGTAATTTGATGTTTTCTGAAAAAAAACAAAAACCAAGTCAAAGAGAGTTATTAGTTTCATAAGGTTTACTATTTCAGCATTAAATATTTCATTTGAATACTTTTTAAAGTAGATTTAAGCAAAACTTCGTCAATTCTGTATACAGTTGCTTGAGAGTTATTTTTGCTGCCATAAGCAGTGTAACCAAAGTATGTGAGGAGCTGAAACTCTAAACAACAGTATTGGTTCATATTCAGATGTTCATTAAAATTTCCACTGGCATTTTCAGTGGCTGTATTGCAGATTAAAAGTGACTAGAAATAATCTTACCAGCTCATTTTGCTTTTTCTCAAATCTCAGTCATTTAAGACAGAAATAGTGATGAGAGGTGCAGCTTAAGAAATTACATTAACAACATTTTGGGATTGATGCTTTTCTGCTCTAGCTGTGAATGTTCCTAAGGTTTCTTTTTTTCTGTTTTCTGTCCCACAGGTGATGTACTGCACGGGGTCTGTAATCATGAATTCCACCTTAAATTTTAGAGCAAGGTTAAATTCGGTTTTAACACTTACAGACATCTATGCCACCAAAGGAAGATTTCTCCCTGTGCCTGTTCCCCACCTCCCCTAATGTTTTAGAATTTCACCATGTTTCCTCTAAGGGCTTTGGATCAAATTTTGAATATAGTTACTGGGTTTAAAGAGCAGACTTCTAATAAGAACTATTGTTCACTGTCCTGCCAGCTGTTCTGTACCACAGTCTGGGCAATGGATCCTAGTCAGTAGATGTTATAAATCATGTTATTTGTCCTTTGCCAACTTTGCCCCTTCTCAAGAAAGAAGCTGCCAGGCTGAATCTTGAAAGACCCACTGTGAAGAGCAGAAAACTTATGGTAGCTTGAAAAAGGGCTTCTTTTTCTCTTGCAAAGGCAAGTGAGGGGATGAGCAAAAGAATCTGTAAAGATACAGAGTGCAGAGCCACTGCTGAAGCTGTGGTTTTCATCAGCTGCTGTTTATTGTGAGGATGGCTCTTGCTTTATGTGTACATATAAGAATGATGAATATGGAACTGGGATAAGTTCATCTCTTTTTAAATTATGATTAAACAAGCAATTTCAATCACAAATTACGTGTCACCCTGTCTCTAATCTACCCATTCACTTTACAAAGTAAAGGAGGCAGCTGATTAAATTTAGCCAGTGTGTTTTTTTGCCTGCTGTCTAGACAATTGGCTTGGTTCCCACTCCTCTGGTCTTAGCTCTCTTTCTTGCTTGTAGGCCCACTAGGGCACTTAACCATTCTGCTGTCGTTTAACAGTGTGTTCCTCAGGCTGATAAAGAGCATGTGGGCACGGGCTTTTCTCCTCCTTGGGTTGTTAACAGAGAACATGGTACCAGTAAACAAACACACACAGGGTCTCTGTTAATGCTGAGTGAGTCCTCTTAGAGTGAAAATTATTCAGCTCTAAAATCAGCTCCCTTTGTACTTTGCTGCTCCTGGCATTCAGATGAGCCCTTTCATCTGACGTCACTGCAAAAGCAGTGGACAGATTCCAGCGTGCTCTCCCTCCCACTCGGGTTTGTACAGACATAAGAAATCAGCAAAACAAAGAAAAAGAACCTGAAAATAAAACCTAAGCTAAAAACTGTCCCTCACCTCACCTGCAATCAACACCAAACCCAAACGACCAACAGCCCTGACTTTGAATATTATAACCATGTTCTTTGGTTATAATCCTCCTTTGCATTTATAGACCCAAAAGATATTGATATCACTGGGGCATATTGCCACAGTATTGTTCCACTCTAAAATGCCTCAGTGCATCTGCTGTGCTGGGTTTGTAGTGTCCTGAGGAGTCACACTAACTTTGTTGTACCAATGGTGGTTATTTCTGGTGTAAGATTTCAGGTTAGAACTGCAGACTGACCTCTCATTTAGCTGTGGGGTAAAGTGGAGTTCAGTTTTGAGGAAGTTTGGGATTTAAGTTGACAAAAAAAATTTTCACGCAGAAAGTGCTTGAAAATTTAAACTGCTCTTATGTGCTCTCTTTTGTACAAGGGGTCAGCCTTGTGGTTGGAGACAAATGGATGCAAAAGAGTTGGGAATTGCCTCAAATCACTGCATGTTGGTGACCCCCTACAGGTCCCTTCAGCCAGCCAGCAAGCTTCCTGTGTAGGATGGATACAAACTGGACTGGAAATTGAATTTTCACAAGAGACATAATGATTCAGCTGAAGTTGCACTTTCTGTTCAGGCCATCCATAATCAAAAACCTAATTTTTCCTCTAGAAACATAGGCATCCTAGTGGGTATGATTTTAACAGCTATAATGTTATCTTCCATTGTGGTTTTTTTTTTTTCCTTTTTTTTCCTTTAAGAAGGTCACATTAGTCCACCATGCTGTGTGGTCTTTGCTCTTGTAATGTCATGTGGTTTTTGACATGACAGTAAGCAAGATACATCTCTCATGCAAGCACTTGCTTATTGAAGCATTCAAATATGCAAGCTATCATTCATCACTTTAAAATTGCAGGGATTTGGTAAAGAATCTGTAGCAGCCAGTGGTTTCATCCTTTCTGGGTTAATTTTCCTGACTGTATGCATGGGGTGTGAAGTTTTTGGGGGGTTTTGTTTTGTTTTGCCTTTTTCTGTTTCTAGGATCCATAGAAGTTTGTGTAGATGCCATCTGTTTTATATTTAAATTTCCTGTACCTGCTGCATTTTTTTTTCTGAATGGGGCAACCTGAAATACCACAGCCATATAATTTAACTCAGAAGCTGGGTTTTTTTTCCCTTTTACCCTCCATTGCTGATTGTACTAATCCTGCTGGAAGGGCTGTGTTTTCCCTAGCTCAGCTTGCTGTGCCATTTTGCCTCACCTGTTTCAAAGTGATCTCATACCACAGTTCCTCAGAAAACCATCTGTTTAAATTCTTGGTGACTTGATGGTCGTTTCTGTCCTTTTCCTTACAGTCACACACATTTCTAGTGTTTGGCCTCACAAATGCTTTGCAAAATACTCTGCACCCTGCCAGAAAGTCTAACTTTTTGTCTTCAGCTAAAGGTTTAATTGTTTTTAATGCACGTGTCATAGTTATTTTTTCTTTCCTCTCTTTAAAAGGAAAAAGTTAATATTTTTCAGGTGCACTTTGCACTTCCTATTTAAAGGAACTGGCCTCTGCTCTGCCATTTTTTGGTTTCCAAGTTAGACACGAGCTTCCACAGAGGTAGTTCTTTGACTCTTGTTAATAAATAGAAGGCATTGTGTGGCTTCTGGATATTTTCTGCAAATTATATAGGTTCAATTTTATACGGTGGAAAGGAAACACCGAATAGTTAGCTTCTAATTCCAAACAACGATTAATGCAGTAAGGAAGACAATATCCTCTTTAAAATCTATTTTTGTCTTTCCCTCCAATTTTGCTATACAGTTTCCAGACCTTCCCCCAGACTCATCCTGCCTAGCTTCCTGTTGGAAACGTGAGGAAACATTTGCACGTATCCTCACAAAGAAGCTTTCCTTGTTTGTTGGTCATTGAATATCATTTTCAGAGCATTATTTGCAGCTTAGACCCTCCAGAAAAGAAAAAAAAATCTTTTTTGCTACAGCAAATGAGATTTTTTTAAAATTAATTGTGACTGTTTTGGCTTAGAGGCTAACATAAGCATGCTTCTAGTGAGAATAATGTCTAAAAATGTGTATCATGAGCTAGGAGGAAAAAAAAAAGAGGCTACTCTTGAACCAAATTTCATATTGTGTTGTGTGAAAGATTCCACATGTTGTTACTTCATACAAATGTTTTCTCCCAAGAAGGAGAACAAAGTAGAATATTCAAAAGAACATAACAATAAAACATATGGATTAAAAAAAAAATCTGTCATCTTAAATGAGCAATATCATTCTTTAGCTTGCCTCCAGTGGGTCTGAGATGTTTGTAGGCTGTTAAAATATGAGTTCATTCTAGGACAAAGAAGGTTTTTCGTTTTTTTACATTTTCCTCTGTAAATCATTGGTAGGGAGAGAGAGAAAAAAGGGTGGAATTATGCTCTGGACGCTGCTGCCTTTGCATTTTTGGCATTATGCCTTCTTACTGTTTTATTGTCTATTTTGGCTGAACTTGGAGTTCCAACCATGCTCCCTGCCAAAAAGAAAAAAATAAAAAGTCAGGTCCTTTAAGGATACTGGAAAATGAAGCCAGTTTTTGAATCCGCCACGTCCTGTAAGCAAATAAAAACGAATCTCTATGGAGCTCAGACGTTACTTCCTGTTCTCCTTTGGATTCCAAGCAGGAATGGAGCAATTTTTCTCTGAATCCAAAAAAAAAAAAGGAGGGGAGAGGGGGAGAATAGATGGCTTTAAAGCAGCACAGGAGAAATCTTTGAGAGGCTTCTATGTGGCTAACTTTTAAAATATATGTTAAATTTTTTACACCTTAATATATGTCTGTACTTAGAAAAATTTGCAGCAGCAAATTTTCCTCACCACTCCAGCACTCATATTTTGTAAGACAGTGAACATCATAAAAATACACATAATTTTGTGTTGGATGTTTCCTTTTTACTGATTTTGTAAATTGTAAACTAAGCTTGCAAATGTTTCAGTCTTGATAGCCCGTACTGATTGATTAAGGCATGTGAAAGTGATCAGGAAGATCCCACTTGTGCTCTTCCAAGCTGACCAAAATTAGAGGAGAAGCGGGGGAGGGCAGTGAAGGAGAGACAGAAATGCTTTTTCAGATAAGATAACTGGGATTTTGTTACGGTCATCTGTGTGTTGTGATAACTCCACCAGTAAAGATCTCAGTTTTTAGGCGCTGCTACTTTCCCAGTTTTTGAATTACTGGAGAACGTATTCTGACATAGAAGATAAACGGCTAGCACAAAGTAGACTTCTGGATTTTTGCCACTGTAAAATTAGGAGTAACTGTAACCCAAGCAGACTAGCCAAGCTTGAAATTCACTGTGGACAAATGTTCTTTGTGCATAATTCTAGAGGAAACTATTTTTGGTAGTGAATGAATATATGTAATCATTAACACATGACGGGGCTGCTGTAAAGGCATTAGGCTGAAGCATGAACGCTTCCAGCACCCAAGAGGTGCTGCTGTATTTTATTTAATAAACTGTCTGGAATGTTCTATTACTCTGCCTTTTTTGTTTTCTTATTTCTGAAGTTTGCATTTATAAAGCAACTTTAAAGTTATTTGTAGGAGAAAAGACTTGGTTTGTTTTCTTCAAAAGAGGCAAAACGATGTAGCTCGAAAAAAGTCAGTTACACTGTTGAAAGGAACAGAAAAGAGCACAAAGAAGATTCTCCCAAGATCTCTGAACATACTCTTAGAGGCAGTTTGCAGTGTGTATATTTATTTGTGTTTGTCTGGGAAAGGTAAATTATCTGAAAGGCACTGGATTTCTGGATACAAGTAGAAGTTATTTCTGCTTTTGCAGAAAGTTAAATCTTAGCAATCCCATTATGGCTTCTTGCCAACGTTGAAAGGGTTCATTTGATTTCTGATGTTGGCATGCAGTGGGACACAGGAGAGCTGTCAGCATCACAGACCTGATTGCAGTTTTCTGAAAGTAGCTTTTAGCATTGCCATGTCTTGCCGGGTTTGTGGCCTGACTTTCAAGGAAGGTTGAGAAGTGATAGGAAATCCTGGAGTCGCTGAATTGATGCCCCAGAGATTCCTGGATGGTGTGGGAAGGGATCTGCTCTGCCCTGTGCAACTGAGGGCCGGCCCCACATGCTGGGCAGTGCAGGGGTGCTGCAGGGAGCAGCTGTGCTCTCCTTTGGCTGTGGGGTGGGCATTTGGGTGACACCTTCCTTCTGTCCATTGCAGCTTCTCCAGTGGTAGGTGGTGCCCTGGGGAGGCTGGGCTGTTTCTCAGGGCAGTGGGAAGGGTCAGGAGATGGGCACTGTCCACACCACACTCTCCTTCCTGGGTGGATCTGAGTCAGGTTAGCAATGACTGGGGGAGTGCTGTGGTCCACTCAAGTCACTGTGAATTTTGTCTTACTAAAATGGAAGATCTGCAGATCTTGATTGATGGTCTAGGTCTGTGTTCCCTTCTCTTTGACAGGGAGTAAGAAGTTGTTAACTTTCCAATAGATATGGACTTATTTTTTTACTTCCCTCCCCCCATTTTTTTTCACTTTAAGGCTGAACTCTGAAGGGTTATACAAACAGTAACTAGTGGGAATAAGATTTACTTCTAGGTGGAGTATTAAATAGAAGCCTTACATCTGGAAACATTTACTGGATCAGACCCTATCTGGGACTGCAAGTCAACCAAGGAACACAACGGGAAACAAAGAAAATGGCACTAGTAACTCAGAATTATGTTTTAATTAGTAATTCTGAATTTCATTCATGCAGGTTGGTATTTATGATTTTGCCTAAAATGCATACTTTTCCACATTAGGGTTGGTCTAGCAGAGTTTTCACCTATAATGTTCATTTTAGCCATTCCAGTGTCTAAATCTTGTCTTTTATATTTAGAAACTTTCTTAGCCAGTGATTCCTGCTTTCATAAACGCATAAAACCAGAGTTTTACCATGTTTCACCTTCCCTGCACCACAGAAGCTTTGTGGTAGTTCTCTCTCAGACTTTCAGACTGAAGATTGCTGTGCTGTTATGTTAAACTTCAGACTTAGATTTTGCAGACAAAAGCTTTAGTAGTATCCCAAACTTTTGCTTCAACTGGATTTCCTAATTTGGTGAGAATTACTCAGTTGTCCCATGTTTGTCTTTGTGACCCAGCTAATAACCTCTGAACTCCTGCCAGGCCTGACAGGGGTGCCCTGTTAGATACTGTGGTTTCTTGCAAGGCTTTCTCTATGGTCTCATCCCATCCCTGTGCAGCCCTGGGGCAGCAGAACTGCTGACAAACCGATGGGTGGTAGTGGGAAGCACAGGGATTGTTGGCAGGATTTGTGGAGTGTTATATGGGGAACGAGAAGCTTGGTCCATCCCTGATTAAATGAATTTGTCAGAGGATTGTTCACACTCAGCAAGTTTTTAAAAGGAGTTTGCAAAAAGGAAGTGAATAAAGGAAAGAACTGCCTTATCTTCATCAGAGGCAGTACAGCCCTGCCCCAGGAGGGTTTACATTGTCCTGGTGATGCCTCTGCTGGGGTGATTGAGTCCTGTTCTGTAGAGACAGAGATGTTGGGAATTTAGCTGCTAGAAAATGGAAAAGTACAAAACCATGGCTAATTCCAAGTCCTGCACCTGCACAGATAGCAGTGTCCTTGGGCCTAGCTGTGGTTTAATAACAAACAGTGAAAAAGACATGAGAAAAGAGAGATGTAACCCCTAAGGAAAGAGGAAGAGTTCATGGTATAGTTTAACCAATAGATTGCTTAGCTTACAGAATATTCATAAGCTTATTATTTGCTGTATAAGTGTCTGATGCTCTCTTCAATAAACGGAATTTGCTTATCACTCACATTGAGTGTCTGAGTCTCCCCTCTCCTACAAATGGCTCATCCCCGGCAAAGGCCTCATTCTCTGCATCACAGAGGTGGTGGCATTTCAGTGCTGTTGTGATATGTTGAGTCTGGAGAGAATTAAAAAAAAAAAAAAAATTAGCAATCCAAAGATGAAGGAGAAAATTTTACAGGATCTAGGGAGTGCCCTACATCTCTGCAGCAGGCCCTGTGGAAAAGGTCTTTTAGAAGTACCTGTTGGAAAAGCTGTTTTGTCCCTGCTGAGGATGGATATTTGATGGCAAGCTGAGAGAAAGCAAGGCATGTTTCTGAGTTTGGCCTTCAGAACAGCTGATGATTTATGGCTCCAGCTAGGTCTTACACCTTTCAACAGAGAGATCATATTTCTTGTTGGTGTCACCACTGCAGACTCCCTGCTTTCCATGGAAGAGGTCTATTACTAAAACCACCCAGTGGAGCAGCTGCTCGTTTGTGCTGCCAGCTCAGACCTGCATCTGAAAAGATTAATTCTGTACTTAAAATAAGCAGAATCTCACATGAAGTAAATGTGTGATGCAATCCACGAAACAATTGTTGCATAAGATCATGGGCTTTGCTCAGATCTAAATGAGTGAGCGGAATTCCAGCCCTCACTGTTGCAGTCATCTGAATACTCAGCTCTTCCTGCTTTCATCTCTTGGCTGTAAGGGAATTCAGGCAATGAATTTAGCAAGCAATTTTTTCCTGCATTTTAGCTGGGAGTAGACGTACAGTGTTTCATGTTCTTTCAATGCTGGATGCTTTGTACAAACGGAAATTATTTTTTTTCTATAATGTCCTGCATTTCAGATTTAATTTAAAGTTTGGCTGATGCAGTTCCATACCCACTGGAACAGTAATGCAGGGGTTCACTGGAATTTTTATTGTGGTTAGACAGCAGGTTTGCCATGTTAGCTGTTCCACTAAGGAGCAAATTTAGGGAAGGAAATTTTGTTAATTTACATTGAAGGAATTTCATTTTAGGTTCCTACTCTGACAGCAGTGTGTATGTGTTGGCTGCCCTTGACACAATGAACATTTGGGTCCATTGTAAAGTCTTGAGTATTCTTTGTTTTGCATAATTTTTAACATCATTAATAAGGTAATTAATACAATCTGTTAATAATGATGTTCCTTATATTCAGTTTCAATATCTCTTATTGCCTAGGTGGGGACAAAGTGAAACAAAGAATCAATTTATTCAGGAGAGCTGGAGCTCTGAGTTAGAGGATTTTTGTTGAAACAGTAAGTGGATATGTTCATGTGTGAAGGTTTTTAATGGCTGGGATTTTGTGTTATTAGAGTTTAAGTTCTTCAGTGAAACAGGGGATGGTGCCTTTGGGAAGGGTCTTAGAGGTGATGTTCAGTGTTCTGTTCCTCTTGTGCCCAAGTGGGAATGTGATACTCTCATAAATCAGGTTAACTGCATCAAGAGGTTTGGAATTAACAATGATGTCATAGTGTCTAAAAAGTGCTAAACTAGAACAAATTACACATAAATACTTATCACAAATCCTACTTGATCCTTTTTATATTGCTTGTTATAAACAGGCACGTATCACCATATACACAGATTATAGCTAATATGTTATTGTGTGTATTCCCCTACAGAGAAAGCTCAGTCGGGGGGGGATTCAATGTGGCCTTTACCACAGGTATTTCTAATTACAGCTAGGTGACCATGACATGAAGAATCAGCTGGCATTTGCCTAAGGAAAAACTGAGAATTCACTTTGATGTTTGTGACCATTTATATTAGTTTTCTGATTTTATACGTCTATAAAATCACTGTACTGATGATGAAAAGACTGATGAACTGAAGGAGGAATTTCACTTGTATTTGGGTTGGCCTGCATTTTGCACAAAAGAATTTGAGATCGCTAAAAATTCTTTTGTGTCAAATTGCTTTATTTCTTAATTGAAATTGAACATAAAATTTAAAAAAATAGAGACTATGATGTATTGGAGGTGACTAATCATCACAGTATAACAGCATAATCAAGACCAATAGTTAACAAAACTCAAACCCCAAAAACTCAAGATGAAACAAGGGAAAAGAGCTTGTAGGCAAAGGCAGATTTGAAAATTGCATAAATAACAGGCAAAGTGAATGCTTGTAATCACTTACTGTTGCATTAAGTAAATTATAATGTCAGCTGTAAAGCACAGGGCTTTGTATCCACCCATATCTGAATATGTGCAGAAACCAAAGGACTTAAAGAAGCAAAATTTGCTCTTCTGTCCCCCTGCCTTTTCCTGGGGAGCTCAGCAGCACAGGTTTTGCCAGAGGTTTGAGGTTAAACCACAATCAAGTCACTTTACTTTGTTGAACCTGTCTGTGGCTAAAGATGAAATCAAAGATGTGCTGGATATTGAGGTTTATGTACATAGATTGAGAAAATGTACAGTTTATTTATTTTGTGATGATTTCTGAGCCTCAATTAAAAAAACATTGTAAGTGTGAAGCTAACTTAATGTTATCATCAGAACTAGTGATTCTTATTTCTACTTTAATGCATTCACTGTTTTTAGTAGACATATAATATATATATATATTATATAGTAGACATATCAATATACTATATATAATATAGTAGACATATCATTGCAAAGAGCATATTTGTTCTCTTCCAGTTTGGTATTTTGGGTCACATTCAGGTCCAGAGTGGGCACCAGAGGGTTCAGCACCTCTAAACTGGTGTCTGTATGTGGTCTCCTCCGTTTAAGGAGCTGTCACTCTTTCAATTTGGAATGGAGTTACTATTCCCCCCTTTATGTGGATGGAAGAATGGCACTGAAACAGCGCTTAATGAGTCATACCCTGTAAATAGTATTTGAAAAGCCTATTGATGCTGTATTTTAGCACTGTATAGGAAAGCCAGGATTATTATTTTGATCCCAAAGTGATTAACGTGTCCAAACATGCTGCAGGGAGTTAACAAGTCTTCCTAGCCACACACAGACCAAGCAGAGCAAATGTGCATCTTTACAGCTAATTGCAGGTTAGCTGAGCTCCTTTCTACTTTGGGCTTTCCTGCTTGATGCCACCAGCAAGATCTGCCATTTCTTGTGTTTCTTCCCCCGTGTTACTGTCCTCTGCTTGGGGATTCTGTTCTGCCCACATCCCTCTGGCTTCCTTCAATGCCATCTTTCTATTATGTCAGTAAACTTTGAGTTCCTCTCCCTCCCCAAAGAAGATTGACAAAAAATATGTGCATATGTTGCACGTGGTTTTGATACAAGAGAAATCCAGAGTAATAGTGGGAATCTGTGCAAATTGTCATGAGGAATTGCTGCTGTAACTAGGTTTGGAATTTGGGTTTATTTAGACCATCCCCTTTTACCAGGGTGGGTATTTCTTAGCAGTCTTTAGGACTCATAAAAATATGAGATGAAAAGTAAAGAAAGCAAGCAAACGCTGGTATCTGATTCTTTGTCCTGGTAGCTAATATGAAGTGAAAGCAAATGTGTGAGATAAGTTATTTTATGATAGAAAAAAGTTCCTTGTTTTTTATTTTTCCTGTAGATGCTATGTTGATTAATGACATAATTCTGAACTTTTTAGATAAGATGCAAACACTTGCCACAAAATTTGAGTACAGAGACTTGTAGCAAAGAACATGGAAGAAACTTTTGTTTCCTTAACTGCAGCATCACAGTGTTGGAGTCTGGGAAAGGACTCCAACACTGTGATGCTGCAATTAAGGGGAAGGGGAATAGATGGTTAGAACAACTTTAAGATTTATGGAAAAAGAAGAATAAAAATAATTTAGTAGTGTGGTTCTCTACACACTGAAAAACAGTCCCATTCCATATGCTGATTTTTGTAGAACATATTTTCTTGTCACTTCCATCTAGGCCTGTTACATTTTTGGGATCTCTGCTTCTGTCTGCAGTAGGTCCTGGAATTGACTATTTCCAGCTGTTGCTTCTCGTTGAGGTATTTGTTGCCTTGTTGCAGCTGGTCACTGTGTGGGTTTGGGTTGAGTTTGATTTCCCCCCCCCCCCCATCCTCTCTCCATATATTTATGCAGTTTTCCAGCATGTCTGGCACACAGATTTTGGATCCGTACTTTCTTTTGTCCTTCAATAAACAATATTTTTCCATGTGTGAAAGAACACTTCTGGTACTTCAGATGCATGTATATAATTTGGTGCAGCCTTCTTGCATATACAACAAAGATTCCTGTTTTCAAAGTTTGTCCTTAATCAAAGTCTGGCGTGGCAGGATTTCTGGTTTCTCAAAGGTTATTAGGCTTGTTGTCATGATCATGCAGAGGCACTGTCAGAGTCTTACCTGGCAATATCCCTGAAGGTATTTTTCAAGCCTTCATTAGAAATGGTGTTAGTAACCACAGAATGGAGGTGTGGATGTCTGTAGAGTGTGTTTTTGCTTCCATCAGTGGTACATTTAATGGTGTTTTCCAGCTGGACCTGGGAAAAGCACTGATTTGCAGTATCAATAGAGTCTTAGCCTTTCACTCTGTTCCTGTGTATTGTCCACATTGTACTAATGTATTCATTTTCTCCTTTTTGTTCTGGGTATGAATGGCCAAAGGTGCCACATAAAATCTCAAACCCAGGTCATCTCTCACACAGGTTTGCAATCACATTTTTGAGAAATGCAGTTCCATTTCAGAACCCCTTTCACAGAGACTCTACCAATGAAATACAGTGCAACTTCAGCACATTTGGAAGGGAGAAGTACAGCATGGAAATAAACCTATGTACAGGCTTGGCTTACTGTTATGTTTATGTTAATGAACTTGATTGAACTGGATTGATCTCAAGGGCACAGATTTTATTGTGCCAGTTTGGCAGACTGCATTTTCTGGTGGACTTCACATGAAACTCACCACGGTGGTATTTTTCATATGTTTTAATTTTTAGTCTTTAAATTACCCTGTATTTGTTTGTGCCTTCATTCCATATTAAGGAAGAATCCCATGGAACAGTCAAAACCCTCTCATGTGAAAGGGTAGTCTTTCTTTTCATCACTGTTAGAAGTAATTATTGTCATTGGCTACTTTAAGACTTACCTAAATTCAGTGTGAGTTTTCCATAGTGATTGTAAGTTTTCTACATGAAACATCATGTTTCTCTGCCTTGTGCTTTAGGCTGGAATGATTTTTGTTTGGTTTTATTTTTGAATAGTTCAGTCAATGGAACTGCGCTTCTGTAAATTTTCCATTCATTTTTCTTTCACTATACATCATCTTATTGTCAAGAAATGCAAAGGAAGTTCCTAACTTTAAATAACTATGTGTAGAGAAGTACCAGGAGAAAATACTGCTATTCACGTGCAGTCTTTTGTGGGGAGGAGCTGGGAATAGGATTTGATGTGGAAGTGCTTTTGGTGGGTTGGTCAATAGGTTAATATCCCCTAATAAAAAGACAAGTTTTCAGGAAACCCAGGTCCCTGAGATACAAAGAGAAGTATGAAGTCACAAAAGGTCACTCTTGGTGGAGGAGGATCAGGTTACGGAACAAACTGGACATCTGTAAGTCCATGGGGCCCAAGGAATTGCGTCCATGAGTTCTGTGGGAGCTGGCTGGTGTCATTGCAAGGCCAATCTCGATTATCTCTGAAAAGTTCTTGTATTCAGGAGAGGTTTCTGAAGGCTGAGATAAAGCAGATGCTTTCAAGAAGAGGAACTGTGGGCTGGTCAGCCTCACCTCAGGAGGTGAGTTACTGGAACAACTAATCCTAGAAATGATTTCCAGAAGTGTGAGGGACAGGAAGATTATTGGAAGTTTTCATCCTGGTTTTATGAAGAGGAAGTCATGCTTATGAAGCCTGATGGCTTTCTATAATGAGGTGACAAGTTTGGTGGATGAGGGCAGTGTATTCTGCTTAGTTTGGCTTCAGTTAGGCTTTCAACACTACCTGTAATAAACCAGCCAGGGAAGTAAGGGTTGGATAAATGGACACTGAGGGGGACTGAAATGGCTGTGCCTGGGCAGTTGTGAGGAGTGGCAGAAGTCCAGCCAGAGACAAGTCACTAGTGACTCCTCAGGAGTCTGTATTACAGCCAGCAACAATTAACATCTTCATTAATGACCTTGATGGGGCAGTGCACACCCTCATCAAGCTGGTAAATGATACAAAGCTGTGAGGAATGGCTGATGTGCCAGCTGTTTGTGCCACCACCCAGAGGGACCTGGACATGCTGGGGAAATGGCAGAGAAGAACCTCTAGTCTCTCTGTGAGGGGAAATAAAAAATCCTGCCCTTGGGGAGGAGCAATCCCATGCACCAGTGTATGCTTGAAGGCAGCTCTGCAGAGAAGGACCTGATGGTCACCGAACCAAAGCAACTTGGTCTGCATTAGGAAGAGTGTGGACCACAGGTTGAGCCCTGGTGAGAGGATATCAAGGCTGCTGGGTACTGTCCTGGGGTTTCAAGTACAAGAGAAGCTTGGACATACTGGCATGAATCCGGAGAGGAGCCAAGAAAATGACTAAGGCACTGGAGTATCTTTCCTCTGGAGAGAGATTAAAAGTTGGGGCTCTTCAGCCTAGGGAAGTTTTCGAATTCAGGGGGCTCTGGTCTTATCAATGTGTATAAATACCATAGGTGTTTATTCAGAAGATGAAGATGAGGAAGCCAGGGTCTTCATGGTAGTGTACTTTTTCTTGGTAGAGCCCAGTGACAGGCAAGAAACGCAAAAAAAAAAAAAAAAAGGAAACAAAACAAAACCACCACCACCAACAACAAAAAAAACCACCATGAAATTCCATCTAATCACAAGAAAAAGAACTTTGTTCTTGCAAGGGTTGTCAAAACCCAAAGCAGGCTGCCCAGAGATGTTGTGGAGAGAATCAGGACAAGACTTGACATGGTTGTGGGTAGCCTGACCTGGATGACCCTCCAACTCAGAGATTCTGTGATATGCCCTGAAAAAGAAAACAGTCACTTCTGAATTGATCCTTGCTTTGCACTTCTCTAACAGTACACACAAGAGAGAGTGTGTGTGACATGACATCTGCTTGATAGTGTTTTTCTGCAGTTTAGATTGCCTTTGCCTTCTTCTACCACATCTACTGGCATTGCAGCACTCTTGGTCAGAATTTTTGCATCACCTTCTAATGCCCCTTGGTACTTGCACTGTTTTTCCAAGTATTTTTAACCAAGGCACTGCCTGAGTTCAAATTTTTGTTTTAGGAATTGCAGACAAGCTGCATAAAATGTAATCTTACCATATACATAATTCTGTGGTATTTCAGTGACCTAGGAGGATTCAGTTTTGTTCCTAAGAGATAGTCAGGTGCATGAGTTGAAATATATTTTTGGCAAATTTGATGAGACATCTTTTTCTGAGGAAGGTAATGTCCTCTTTGGTGTGTGGAGAATATGTTATATTTCTTAGGGTAAAATAAGTACCTTCAGAATAACAGGCTGATTTGTTTCCTCCAGTCAAAGCTGTGAGCTGTAAAAGGGCATATTCAGTAACTTCCTCTTTTTTTTCCTGCACTTACGATAAACTTAGCATAGTCCCACTGCTGTGTGCTTTCTAATTAGAGGTGTGAAGGAAAACAAAGAAAGAGGGTGAATTTGGTATTTTTGCATTTCTCCTATCATCAAGAGTAGTGTTTTCTGGTTTGGTTAATGAACTATGCATCAATTTTGGTCTTTAGCAAAAGGTCACTTTGATCTCAGAACTGTGCCGAGTGGCTTTAAGGAGGTGTTAAATAGGAATGATAAATAAAGCAATTGAAAGTACATAAAGTACATTTGGGTCAGAATTCCTCATTGCAGATATCTATCATTTCACTACCTATGTATCCTTGTAACTGAAATCCACTGGGAGCACATTCCTGGCTAACCTAAACAAATCTGCTTTCTCTTAATAGCATTTTGGTAACAGATGTAGTCCAGAGACTGAACTTTGCAGATTGTGTGCTGGAATTGAGATATTTCAGCTTAGTTCAATAAATGTTAACAACAGTTAACTAATTGCGCAAAAAACATACCCCAAAATTGTGAGAAAGTAAAGTTACTATTTATGATTTTACATTTTTGTTGGTTTTTGACCTGGAGCTTCTTGGTGTTGTTCATATATTGAAAGAAGGAGGTGAGGCCATTTGACTTTAATTTTGGTTTTTTGAAATCCAGTTCTTCTAAATCTTGCTGTAGATTGTTAGAAAAAAAGCAGTATACAGATTTGAAGACGGGAATTTTGTTGAATAGAGTTAGGCAGTAACTTTATTTTTTCACAACTGCAGCATTTGAATAAACATTAAACAGGTTGAAAATTCATGTTGACATTGCTCCAGGGTGATGTAAATTATATATCCATCACTTGAGCACTTACCCTTTTCTCATTGACCTTGATAGCAATTACAGAGGCTGCATTTCTCTGTAGCAGTCTGAATTCTGAGCAATTTTTACACCGTATGAGAGGAAAGCATGCACACACAACTGTGAGTTTTTAGAGCAAAACTTTCTGTGGCCATTGCAAATAAAACCAGTTTTCATTTATATTGAGCTCTTCCAAGCCTCATGAAAGAAAATGCCAAAGCCAAGTTTGTATTTTTTTTTTTTTTGTCTTTTGACACCATGAAAGTGAATCCTGTTGAAGGCTCCCAGTTTTACTTTGTAGAGATGAAAGAGGCTTGTGGTTGGGCATTTTTGGGGGTTTTTAAAAGTTAGCATGTAGGAATAACTGTATTCTGTTATGTGTCACATGTGAAAGGTGAAACAGGTCTGACTGGGCACTGGGCAGAGTATTCCTACTTTGGAATGAATATTAATGAATAATGACAGGGAATTAATTCCAAGCCATCATGGGTGTTTGCTGGCTGCTTTGGATGAGTATGGTGGGGTCATTCATGGTGGGATACTGAGAAGCAAAGGAAGGACCAACCAGGTTTCTGTGTTTTAACTATCTATTTGTTTTGTGTTGCTGAACATGCTTTTTTATACACAGATGGCTTTAACTGTTAATCAACTGATTAACTGATTTAACTGTATAAAAAACTGATACCAGTGCCTCAAACTCAGTAATTAAACAGGCCACATATATTGTCTTTAATTAAGCTAGACACTATCTTGCAATACTGTGGTTTTGATAATATTGATTCTCTGCTTTTCTATTATCCTTTCACTTTACCTTCTTGAAGTAACTTCTTTTATTTTGTGTTTTTCACAAAATATAACATGAGGAAATGGTGACAAGTTTTACAGAGGACTCTTGAAGCTCATTTCTGTGGAAGTGTAGTGATGGATTGTTTTGAGTGCCAGAGCATGACTTCCCTTTAGATCGGATGAAAACAAGTAGAATTTAACTTTTCCTTTATCTGTTGTAATCACAGCTGCCCAGTGCAGTTTTCATGGCAGCAAGGTGAACCAGTGGTGGTTTTTTACAGTGTAGTGTCTCTTTATTGTAGAAGTGGAAACTCTAAATGCATGAAAAGGACTTCCTTCCCTTTCACTGGGGGCCTTTGTGCAGTTTATTCCTGACAAATGTCCAGGCTTTTCCTTCCAAACGGTTTGCAGTCTGTGGGCACTTCTCTCACAGACCCTCAGGAGATTTTTGAGTATTCTAGCAAAAGGGTTTTGGGTAGTATTGAATATCTTTCACAGGCCATTTGCACAGGTCAGGATTCTGCCTATAATTAGTTTCAACAATTCCTTTGCACTTTATTTTTTATTAAAACCATAGATAAGAGAAATGAGCTGTGGCTTTTTTATCCTGCAGAAGAGACAAATGAGAGGGGATCTTATGAATGCAATAAAGTATCTGAAAGGTGGGTATGAAGAGGATGGGACCAGATTCTCTCCAGTGGTACCCAGAAAGGACAAGGGGCAGTGGGCATATAAACTGAAACATGAGATGTTGCATCTGAATATGAGCTATCAACTCACTCAGGGGTTTTCATTCAGATTTATACAGCATGAGAAACCTAGAATGGATTTCTGGTGATAACCTGGAGCCATTCTAGTTCCATCAGCATTCTCATGGTTTATTCATGATACAGAGATGTCTTTGTGTCACATGGATATCAGAAGGGGGTGTTTGCCATTAAAATGTGGTTTTGCTTTACAGGTTAAACTATCATAGCTATTAACTTTAGGATTTTCTATTGCGTTGGCCTGCCTAGGAAATAACATTTATTTTCTTTAATTAAATGAAGTGAAATGTATGCTAGCACTTTCTAATTAACTTTGTGCTGGAGAATGACTGCAAGTGGCAATGAGAGATTCTTAGAGAATTTCAGGAGGGTAAAAATGTATTCCACATCTCCTGTTCTGTATGACATAGCATCCAAAAGAGAGGAATTAGTCTGCTGCATTTTAGTGGTTTACACTGAAAAGAACTCATTATCCTGCAAATATCTCACTAGTTTGTACAAAGTTAATACAGGGCATGTATTTTTTATGACTTATAATGGTACAAATATTTACAGAGGGTTTCATTCAGATGTAGTATCATTTTAGTATTAACTGTTAAGTTCTTATATAAGATCAATATTTAAGAATTGGATTTAGATATTTAATTTTACAAGATACATAGCTTTACCAAATATAAAAATATTCCTTCAGTGTATATTTTTCACCTCTAAATTGAGTACAAGTTCATTGTCCCTTGGAAGATAAAGTAACATCTTTATTTGGACTCACAGTACTTTTCACAGGTGGGATCTAAGTGCTTTTTGCCAATTCAAGTATCTCTTCTGTAATCAAAACAGTTTGGTTTAGTAAAATAAAAAAAACTTTCAGCATTTTATTTCAGTAAAATAAAAAAACTTTGAGCAAATACAGCAATCTTAAGTGGTCACCCCATAAATTCAATTTGAGTAGTCTTCCATTCTTTTTATTTAAAATTATTTAAATATTGGTTGCACATTGTTTAAAATTCCAAGAGTTTGAGGCCAGGTTAAACAGTGAGCAGTATATCCAGCAGCAGAGGAAGGAAGGTGTCTGTAGCACATTGGTTCTGTGGCTGTCATGAGCAGATTGTCCAAGCCCCAAACGTTGCCTTTCCTTCCACTCCATTGTCTGAGAACAACTCTGACTTTGCATCTGAAGCTTTGACACCACAGATAAATTCTGTGGCATTAGCTTTCATCCCCTAGGTCAGCATTATATTATAATACATACTATAATACATACCAAGCTCTTTCAAGTTCTGAGTTTTTTATATTTAGGACTGCTTTTCTTTTTAAATAATTACTTTCAACATATCTGTGTCGCCCTGTTCTTCTAAGTTCTTCTAAGCCTTCTGATGTTTACATTCTTGTAATGGAGTTTCTCACGCACTTTTATATAAATAATGATTAATGATTATATTAATAATGATTACATTGTTTTCTGGAGGAGTAGAAATGTGATGGACTGTTGGTTTGTCCAGTGTCATTGGAGAGGTGGCACTTTCATCCTCCAATCCACTGTCACTTTTGAAAGTCTATAAATATTGGAGTCAGAGAATAAACTTCCCTTCGTCTTCTCCTTCTTCTTCTTCCTTCTTCTTCTCCTCCTTCTTCCTTCTCTTCCTTCTTCTTCTATTATTATTATTATTATTATTATTATTATTATTATTACTACCACCTTGGAGTTCTAGTGTCCACGTTGTTTTATTCTGTGTCCTGTTGCGACATATCTTCATTTTAAAATATCTTAAACTTTGTATAATTTGCTCTAAACTTTAGAGAGACTTACACTTTTGTGCAACAATTGCTCAATTAGTAGTTAATCTCACTTGATAATACCAAGAAGTTGTTTTTAGTTTAAATAGTCATAAAACTTCAAACATCATAGTTACAGAACTCCAAATTTATTATTGCTTTGCAAGCATATTTTGCTTGCCTTATTTGTATGGGATTATTTTCTGTTCCATGACAGACGGGTATATTGGCTAGAAATTCCTTCAGGAGTATTACACAAAAATACATGGCAGCGCGGAGTGCCAGGGTGTTAGACGGAGTTTGGCAGGATGCTGCAGTCACACGAGACTCCGTTCCTGTTCACAGATCTCACTGCTGCACTGGGCAGGCCCAGGTGAGGTGTGCATGCTCCTGCCTTTCCTGCTGTGGAACAGCCTGTGACAAAGAGCCCTTAGGGGCAGGGCAGGTCATTGCAGGGTGACAGGGAAGAGGCCTCTCTGTACCCAGACATGGCAGATGTGGATGCTGATGGCTGCTTTTGCTGTTTGTGTTTCTCAGGCCCTGAAAAAGGACTGGTCAGTGCGACACCATGACCAGGAAGCCGTGCCTGGATTTCACTGTGATGCCGGGTATGTTCCATATCCCACAGCCTCTTGTCCCCTTACAGCAGAGTGGCACCACCATTTCTGCCAGAAATCATCATCCTTGCTGGATGTGGCGGTCCCTGAGCAGTGTCACCCAGAGCTTGTCCCTAGCCTGGGCCTGAATGGACTTTACAAGAGCTGATGTGTAAGCCTACTTATATACAGAATATTCTTGCTATAATGTTATTATTTGTAGGGAGATAGACCATAAGTAAATAAAGGCAGTGTAGAATGTAATCTTACCCCTTAAAGAGTTGCAACTGAGCCAATTATTAAGGGTTAGGAGCAGGCCTGATGTTAACAGGCCACACCTGCAGCCAATAAGAAGAGTGTTATAAAAGAGTGGATTGGTGGGAACTGGAGTCAGTTGGCTGCTGTGAGGATAAGGAGGAGTTAGTGCCTAGAGGAGCTGTCTGCAAGAAACATCAAGGAGGTATGGAACTCTAGCAATAAGGAACTCTTACAATATATGACAACAATTGTTTGGCTTTGAAAAGCGTTAGTTACTTAGAAAACTAGATGAGAATCTAAATTTTTTTCTGAAAGTAATCCATTACAATTTAATTCAATGGAGACAGGAAATAAAAAGGAGAGATAGGTGCCTCAAACACTTGTTTTATTTGTAGAGAAAAAGGGCTCTGCAAATTCAAGCACATACAAAGTTGAGGTAGCTAGAGGAATTGGTTAACATTCACACATGTGCCTGCAGACTTTTTCATTGCATTATTTTCTTACTTTGCTATGAAATTCATGTCTTGTGCCTTTTCTCTCATTATGCATCAGCTTTTGATGGAGTGGCAGTGAAGTATTATCTCTTTCTTTTTTTTTTAATGCCTCATTTAACAGAACTATTTTGCATGCAGTGTATTAAAGTATTTATTGTAATATAAAATTTCTGTCTTTCTTGTGGTTAATTTCCCTTGTAAAGAAGACATAAAACATCTTTTCCACAAAGTACAGTTTTCTCAGAACTTTTATAGTCATGTTTCTCTCCCAGCTGTTTTTTTTTTTCCATGAGTATCCCTTTCTAAAATTATGTGCCTGAACAACAAATCAACTTAAAGCTCTACTCAGGCCTTATGAGGTTGCCTACAGAAAGAGGTGGAATGACTGGCTTGGAATAGGTGTCCAGGTATAAATGAGAATTTATGTGCCCAGCTTTTGGGTGATCTGCATGATGAATCTTGCTTTAATATTTTTTAGATTCAGGCTCTCAGTTATGTTTCCACTTGGTTGTTTTTATAAGATAGAAATCTCAATAAAATTGCATGTACTTACATCATATAATCCAAAACAATATTCCCTCCCATTTTTTCCTCTGTATTCTCATATTTGTCCTGGTTTATCCTTAATCATTTTCCCCAGCTGAAAGAATAGCAGCAATGCAAAATGCAGATTTTGCTTGTACTTGAAATCTACATATGTATGCTTGTAAGCTCAAGTAAATGTTTGGACATGTTTCAAGCTTCAAGAGTGCCTGGTTTCTGTGGTGATGGAATTCCTGTTGGTTGTAGATCCAGCTCAGTGGCATGTATTCAGCCTTGAAGTGTAGACATCCCTTTTGCATTCCAAACTGTACTGCCATCCGTGACTGATTTTGGAGTTGCATCCATAGGGTGGTGTGACTGGCTGGTAGCAAGGGTTTCTGGAGATGGTAACAAACTGCCTCCACTGTCAAGGATGATGTGCTGTTCTTACCCCAGAAGACCAAAGCTGTTCCCAAAAGCAGTTTGAGTCTTGGTGCATAGGTGATCCCATGGGTCATGAAGTTGGTATTGATGGTTCCTATTGAATTGAGTGATTCAGGGAGCACTGTGAGCTCTGAGCTGTTTGGGATTCCAGGTCAGTAACCAGGATATTGATGATGGTTTAGAATACACCATACCTCTGTTCACACTTGCCTGATTTTCATGATGTTTCTGGACTTTCTGATTCTATTTTCTGCTTTCTGTAAGAGTAACATAAAGAATTGTGAGAAGATGACAACGTGGTTAGAATTTCCAGCTAGCCTTCTCTTACTGTTTCCTTTTGGACTCGTGTGATTGCTTGCATTGAGGTCAGCTCTTTTAAAGTACATACAGGAACAGATTTTTTGAGTTACAAGAGTCTTGTGTGCCTCTAAATGTCGCTAATTCAATTACTTAGCACTAGGTGATCAGCATATACAGACATTCCCAGGCTAGCTAACTAAAACATGGAAATGGATTAGCTCTTGTGACTGCAGAACAAATAATGTAACAACCAGACACTATTAATTACACATTTCTGCACAGGAAATTTGCAGAGATGTAGCTAATGGATTGCAAGATTGATTGTTGGGTTAATAAACATATAAGGAGTGTTGACACTTAGAGACCAGTGAACTGGTAAATTGAAGATGACCTGGTTTTTCCCAATCTCTGGTCATTTTCTCAGCCACATACAATTTAATGGGCTGCTGCTATTTGTAGGTTCTACCTTTCTAGGGCAGATGCTGGTTTTCATTTGTTTGATTTTTAGCAAGTCAAAAGAAAGACATGATAAAGCATGGTAAAAGCTTTTCCAGGCTGTTGACAGAATATGATCGTAAGCTGTGATGTTGATCCTGTCACTTGTTGAGAGATTCTTTCTCCTATCTATGTTGTAGTGGCAGGCTTGAAGGCTCCAGGGCTTAGGTGGAATAGCCATGGAACTTAACTTTTGGATAACAGAACTGTTTTGAAAAGCTAAATATCTGTAAGACTTAAAAGGCATAGAAGGAAAAAAGCTGTGTCTTAGTATCTAGGATGTTGTTTGTTTATCCCAACATGCACATCAAATAAAGCCCAAGTATTATATTCTGACAACAGGAACTTGCTCTGTGAGAGCATTGCTTTTCTTTCTTACCAGCATTATTTTAAGTGATTAGATTGTGAAGTTCAAAAGAAGACAGACACCTGCCTATTTTAAATGGCTATTGAAGTTGATTGACCAGCGACTGGTTAAGCTAATTTTAAACTGAACTGAAAAATCCTTATTCCTTAGTAATAGGCATTGTTAAATCCCTGCATTCAGTATTAAAGTCAGTGTTAGCTTTTATTCAATGCTAAAAGAAAGCATTGCATTTTCTTGTGCATTTCAGTGGCTGGTCTGTGATGAATGAAATCCAACATGATATTTTCTTACCTCCCCAGAGATCATGAGTTTCAGGTGCAGAGACCTGTACTCTTAGCTTGCCCAGCAAAAGGAAAGTGGTGCCAGCTCTAGCAAGGAGAAAGCACACTGGGGCCAGTGGGTTTTGTGTCACAGCACCTGGTGTAGCAGAATGACTTAGTTCATACTTCTGTCACAAAGGAGGCTCAACTATCATTTAGTCCGAGTGATCCTTGTTTGATTACCCTGAACTTCTGTAGAAGCTGTGAAGGAAACCAAAGTGGGAAACACTAGCTAATTTTTTTTTTTTTGAAGTGACATAAATATAGGTCTGATACAATTTGTGAATGTGCACTGTCCTGTAAAAATAGAAGAAAAGGTATTAGCCTTACAATTTTGATTTGGGAGGTTTGAAATATTAATGTTTCTTGGTTCATTTAAGGTACCTATTTGAGAATTCCTACCCATGTTGACAACATCTCCATGCAGTAATGGCACTGGGAGCTGTTCTACAGATGTTCGTAACCCATTTAATTCTACATAGCTCCCAATTTGTTAACAGAGAATTTCATAGCTATATAAACATACTATTTGTGGTGTGCAGCCTAATGCAGTTAACCATTTATTTTTAACTTCACATAAAGACACAACATAAAAAGATTAAATAACAGATGCTTAAGTGAGAGTGAAATGAATGTAGATATTTGCTTGTCCTAGGCTGGAGCATTATGAACTAGAAGTTCAGAATGAAATGAGTAACTATAGCTGGAGCATTATGAACTAGAAGTTCAGAATGAAATGAGTAACTATAATGTAACAGAAGTGGTATGTGGTTAAGAGATATGAGGCCCGGCAACTAAAGTATCTGAATTACAGTGTTTAATATCCTGTCTTGGCATAACTCCAATGCCTGTAACATGTTTTGGTGCAAATTGTTCATTTCTGATCACTTGAAGTCTACTTCCCTCAGTTTTGGAATATTCTTCTTCTCCCATTTAACTAAAGTTACATGTAAGCACTAAACATGAAACTCAGGACAGCGGGTGATTCAAAAGATAGCACAGCTTTCAAACACTGATGCCCAAGGCTGGAATTTGCAACTAAATCTGCTAATTAGGTTGAGAGCTAAAATACCAGTAAGTGCCTATCTGCATCCTTAGGCACCTAAGTACCTTTAAAATATAGCCCCATAGCCACTCTTTTGTTTGTAGCACAGCAATGATAATCATTCTTCACTTTGCAATTATCCCAGGAAGACAAGACCATGAAGTGTCTCAACAGCACTATAAAAGGGGCCAGAAAGGAGAGGATCCTTCCTGTCTCAATCTCTTTTGCTCCTGGTGAAAGCAGCCTGTCATGCTGACTTTCTGGTGTCTGCACTAAGAGTTCTGCCTCTGGCAAAGCCTGTTCCCTTCAGCTTGTCCAGAGTGGAATCCATAGAGCAAGTGGTGGCACCAAAATTCAGGGAAGCTTATGGAAGGAGCATGCTGCATTTGGCACTGCATATTTTAAATGGTCAGTGGTTTCTTATTCTCTTCTAAGCCACCACTTCTACATGAGCTGAGGTGGGAAAACTTGAAGTTTATCTATTGCTCTTAAGCCAGCTGTGGAGAGTTGATGTGGGAAAATTTAAAATCTATTTGTTGCTCTTAAGCCAGCTGTGGAGAGAAGTGGGTTTGTACTGTGCTGGATGTATGGATGGCCATTGGGATTTCCTTGTGCTCTGACTATGGCCAGTACTGTGCTTTCTGTCCCATTCCTATTTCTCTGTCCAGAAACACAGGTTCTGTGTGTTTAATGGCAGGGGGAAGCTGTGAGGAATATCTGCTTTTCAGCTGACTCTCCTTCAGAACCAGAAGGATCTTTTGTCCAGCAACTCATGAGCCCATATGAAGGAAATACTGCTTAAAATCAAGCTAAATGGATAATGTCACCTACTTGAACAAAAAGTTAAAGTGTTGTAAAAAGAGGTCCTGAAGGATTTATAAATGTGTCCCTGTCTATGGCTCGTATGGGAGCATTGACTTTATAAAGGAAATACATTTAAACTGCAGATTTTTATACTGACTGTATTAAATAAATGGGTTATTTTAAGAAGAAATGAAACTAAATTCTTTTGTTCTGTTATAGATCTAGAAGTACTATTTTGAAGATTTTATTTGCCTCAGATTAATTCTAACATAACTAATATGCATCTGGAAACAGAATATTTTTAATAGCCCAGCTGAAAAGCAGTTGTGTTTTAACTATGGGAAATAAATTCTTTTTCTTCTCTAGTCATGGGGTCTTTTAAATGCTATTTTGATTATGCTAAATGTAAGTTTCTACATTTAATCAAACCATTTAAAGGTGGTTGTTAGGTAACTGACCTTCTTTTATATTTAGAAGAAGCCAGTACAGAGTACAGGTTAAGATAACTTTATTGAAGAATTAGTAATTATTTTAATTACAGCAGCTGTGTTGTAAGTTGGAGTAAAGGAGTGGTGCACGTTCCTTGACAGATTTACATGCCCACATCTGCATTTTAGAACATACTTCTGCACGTGAGTAGTTTGGCTATTACCACTAATAAAAAATCATATTCAGCATTTTAAAAGGCTGATTTTAAACTTCAAAGCAGGAGTAAATTTTTAACAAGTTTTCCAGCAGCAGCTCTATATTATTTGAAAGAAATACAAAGATTTTTAGTTCACAAAGTCCAAATGAAAATTTAATAAAAAAAGAATACTGTGTGAAAAGATGACCAAGATGCCTATTGTTTTCTAATACACCCAGGGAGAAAACCATTTCCAAAAGGTTTGCAGATCTGACAAGTATTTAGTGCAGAGGATGGACATGAAAAATAGGATGGGTTCCTGCATGACCAGCTCTATCTTTGAAATATGAGATGACAAATCATTTTGTTAAACTGATGAGTTGGCAAAGCCTGGGAAATAAGTTTAGAAGTGCATGTAAAAAAATGTAATGTAGAAGTTTTCCAAGTAGGTTCCTAACTGGAAAGCTTTGAGAGAGGGGGGAGGCAGGTGCAATAGGACTTGAGAAATTATGATATTAATCCCAAACACTGAAATGGAAGACAGCAGTAGAGTTGGGGCTAAGGTGGAAATAAGAAAAGGAATGTTTTTTTTAAATAAGGATATAAGAAATACTGTGTTTTCTGTCCTTAATTTGAGTTAAATAATATGTGATATACTCTGTCATAGAAGTTTTGTTAGAAAAGCTACTTAGAAAAAGAACATTCTCATTGAAAGTACAGAGAAGCTCCTAAATGAAGACATATGGGAATGAAAGATATTAGTTATATGAAGTAGGACATAAAGGAGGACAGACATAATAACAAACCCATAAATTATTAGTGGTGTACAGAAGGAACTGGGAGGATTTGTCCCCTTTCTTCAGAATAAGTTTAGCAGCATTCACAATGCAGTGAAGTGTTACAAAAAATATTTTTTTCCTTTTTGAACAATGTCTACATTGGTCAAAACAACATCTGATTACCTGAAGATGTTCTTGAATTCAGGTGTGCTTCCCAGGACTGGATTCTGGGAGGAGTTTGGCCCTTCTGTTTTCCCATTCAGTGTTTGACAGTGAGTTCGGCTTTGGCTACTTCAGGGCCTCTGAAATACCTCTGGAGTTTGGCAGTGGCCCTGGAGAAAGCCCTGGCAGCCATCTCTCCTCTCTGCTCTGTGCCTTATGACCTGATCTGTTCTACCCCACCTCTGAGTCTTGGGTCTTTTTCTCACTAAGCAGAGGGGAACCAGGCCTAAAGTAACAATTTCCAGGAAAATAGGTCAGAATCAAGGTCAGGGGCAGCCTTCATGTAAATGAATACAGCTCCATCCATTCCAGCAGGGAATTGCCTCTCCTGGGTGCATCCCCTCACTTTGCTATGATGTTAGGCACATTTGCTATAATCTCTCTTTCTCCCCAGAGAGGGTTTTCCCATACACACACAGATGTGTGTTCACATAAATAAAATTAGGATTGGTACCTTAAATATCAAGTGACAGTGTACATCCAGTGAGTTCAAGATGTAACTACTTAGAGCAGTCATTAAGGATCAGTGTTTGTCAGGAGTATTACCTGACTGGAACAAGTTTGTTTGGAGAGATTTACAGGGTGATATCTGGTGGGGGACAGATCAGGGCAGGGTTCATATACTATTTTGAAATATGTGCTTGCCTCTGTGTTTCCTTAAAGAGAATAAAGGAATTTCCTTTCCAGGGAAAAAGAAAAGAAAAAAAAAATCCCTGTAGCTTCCAGGGAATTCAGAGTAGGAAAACTTTAAATCTGTCAGCAGTGGTCCTATTTGGAGATTTCTCAAGCAATGCATGAAATAATGTTCACTGAGCTAGAGAACAGCAGTATTGGGTAAAGAACATCCAGCTTGAGTCTTCCAAGTTTTCAGTGCCCTGCTCTCCTTTTCAAAGCACTGCAGCAAGACTTAAATACTGTATGGGAAGCGTTTTTCCATTCTCCATTTGCAGAGTATAGCATCACAGAAAGTAGGATTCAAAGAGCCCCCCAGATGTTATGTTGGCCACTCCTTTGCCTGGAGAGAGGATAAACTGTACTTACTTCATTCCCAACAGATGTCTGTCTTACCTATTCATAAAAACTTCTAATGAGTGAGAACCCACAGTCTCCTGGGAAAATCCATGGCAATGCTTCACGCTATTAATCCTTAATTTTTTCTCCCCCCTGCCTGAGTAGCCAAAACCTCCCCACATCATTCATTTTATGTGATGATCTGGAATGCAATTCTGTTTGCTTTTAGAAAACTGCATGAGCCACTTGGCTGCTAGGTAATGCAGTTTGTTTGGCAGTCTCACACTTCAATCCTGCAGTAGGAAATTCCTGCCAGTGCTTTGTGATTTTCATGTCTGTCTCATGATACTTGGTGTTTTTCCTGAAGCTACAGTTACTGAGCCACAGATCTTCACTTTTATTGCAGAATAGGAGGAAAAAAAAAATAAAAATCAAGCGTTTCTCCACCAGGAAAATGCTTGCAAAGGCTTATTAAAACAAACAGAAACAAAGAAATTGGCAACCAATGTTTTCAAGTTTGCTTTATAAATTTTTAGACTTTTTAAATGCTTGGACTGCAAAGAACTAGAGGTTTTGATCCACAAGTGCATAAAAGTCTGGTTACTTGCCTGGATCTGTGCAAGCACAGCAATCATCTCAGAGAAGTGAATCCTAAACTTGATAATCTGTAACTGCAAAAATATCTTTCTGCTGCTTTCAAAATCATCATAGAGGTGATTAATACAATTGCCCTGTAGAATAATGGTTAATAAACTGTATTTTATACAACCATGGCATTGCAATCACAGCATCATACTGATATCAAACCATAGTAAGGAATTTAGCATTTGGCTTGAGGGAACTGAAGTGGTTTAGAAAGTTTAGTAAACAGAACTGCATTCCTGCAAAAAGGAAAATACTGAGATAAAATGTTTAGATGTGGCAGATCATTTTCAGGAGGAGTATTGGAGGAGTTTTCTTGGTTTGTCACATTTGCATAATTACATATATATATATATGCACAAAAATTTGTTACATCATTTTCAGACTTTTTCACATAGATGTTACTTTTTATGACCAAACCATAATCTCATATACATGTAAGAAATACTAAGTTATAAGGACCTATGTCTTTTAAAGATATTTAGGATTTTATAGATTTGCATTAAGGTGCAGTTACTTGTTCAGAAGAGTCTTTCAAGTTTCTTCAGAAATAGCATTGAAAAAGGGATTGAAGGGAGAGAAATGCCAACTGCCCTCATTTTGTATATTATTAACACATAACAGATGTCTATTTTACAGAATAGATTATGAGTTGTGACCAATTAAGTTTTAGTAACAGACCTGTAACTTTTCAAGTCAGTGAAATATTAAATGCTCTGTATATTTTGTCTTGTAGACTGCTACAATGCTGAAGATAAGTTTGGACGTTTTCTCTCCTCCTCTTGCCCCAAATCAGAATACATCTGGTGTTTGTTGTACTTCTGTAAATGATGGTTGGACTTAGTGGTTTTGACCCTGGTTCGTTTTGATTAAGCTTGTTAATATTTTATGGTTTTAGTATCTGTTTTACTGTGTATTTTATTAAGGTTCAAGTGGTTTGTATTTTTATGGTTGCATCTGGTCTGCATAAACTCTGCTCCAGTTATAAAAGCTGCTTGTCTCAGTCCTGGGCATGGGGGATTTTGAAGTACAGTGGGATGTGTATGTGTTAGTCACATGTTGGCACCTACAGGACTCTTGCTCCTGGAGTAGCTCACAATAATCTTACTGCCTGAAGTAGGAAAAGGTTGTGTGTCCCTGTTCATTTATTTGTGTTTGTTCATGCTTGCATGGGTATGTTTCATATTGCCACACCTTCAGTATTTTGCCATGTTTGCCTTCAAAACAAGAGTGGTTTCTCTTGAAAGGTAGTTCAGAATGCTGTCAGGTAACTTACATGATCCAAATACACCACTGGACTATTATGTATTTTGTTAAGTCTTTAAGAAGAAATCTTATGTCAGAGTCAAGGACTCTTGAGCTTAATTACCCATGAAGTCAATATGATGTTTTCTCTTGATAATCATACAAATTAGTGACTTGCTGTAGTGTTCAGCTGGCTGCATGTCATGTAAGCTTCTCCTGCATCTATTGTTTGATTTATGTTTGAAAGGGGGGGTGGAAACTTTCTTTTTTTAGTCCCATAGGTTATTACATTTCTGAAAAATAGGCAAGCATCAAAGCAAATTTAAATAGTACTGTATTAAATAACTACTTTCTGAGACTGTAAATATAATGCAAAAATATTTCCCAAGTATTTCTTGATTTTATCATACCCCTTTTAAAGTGTTTGTTCTGGAGTCCTTACCTGACTTTCTTTAGAGGCATCTGCTCTGCAAAGCATTTGCTGAAGGACTGAAGTACTAATGCAGTAGGATGAGTTTGCAGGAGTGCACAGACATTGAACACGATGAAACATTCAGTGATCCCTCTTTCAGTTCTTTTCCCTAAAATCACATACCTGAGGATGCAGTCGTGGTTCTGCTGTGAGCTGGGATGTAGACTCCTCATGAGCTGCTGTGTCTGAACTTTGCATCCTTTGCTTGGCTCTATCCTGACTCAAAACCAGCTGTTCTGCTCCAGCATTTCAAAGAGAATATCATTCAAATCTTGTTCCTGCTAAAGTGCTTTTGAAAATTGTCTTACTCTTGGTGTACCTCACAACTCCACTGCAATTCTGAAGTTTTTTTCATGGATTTTTTTTCCTTCTGCTCCTTCAGCACTGACTGCCTGTTTCTATCATTAGTCCTACTCACTTTCTCCTACAAGACAAATTTTAATGACTTGAGAATATTCCAGTGTGCCAGAGGTATATGAAGAGATACATGAACATATGTATTTGGTGCATGCAAAGTTTTCACAAACTGCAAGGTGGGAGTAAAACATTCATTGGTGCTGACAAAGAAATTAAGCTAACAGGACTCTCTGGTGGGTTTTAATTTCCACTTTATCTGTTTCTTCATGGCAGTCAGTGATTTCAAGTTGGCCTGTCAGAAAAATCTCTATCAACCTCACACGCAAAACAGGACAAAATTACAGATTAATTCTCTGGTGTCTGTGGTCTGTGGAGTATTAGAGAATTCAGTTTCTCATGTGCTTAGCCAGAGCAGCGAGACTGTGAGGGGACTAGTTTAACACCTCAGCAGTGCAAGAGTATTTTTGCATCACAAGGCATGGCAGTTCATTTATGTGCACCTGTGCTTTGAAAAAATTAAGTTAATGTCTGCAAAGTTTCAGTCTTACTGCTACAGAACAGCCCTGCCAATGGAAAAACAAAATGAAAGCTAAATAAATACCTGTTCCTTGAAGAGCTCTGTCAGTGTATCCAGCCCCATCTGGATGTAGCTCTATTCTCCAGCACTCCCTGGGCCCAGATATCCACTTTTACCCAGTGAACAGAGCATGTCCCTGCCCAAGCCATGAGGAAAATGCTGTGAGAAACAGTGTCAGAGGCTTTCCTCAAGTCCAGGCAGACATGTCCTCTGAGGGGTCCCTCTGTCCTAGGAGATCAGGACCCATCAGCCCTGGCTGCCCTGACTGTCCTGCACGTGTTCCATGGTGGCACATGGATCTTCTCCATGGCCTTTCCAGCACTGAGGTCAGGCTGGCAGGCCTGTGGCTCCCTGGATCCTCCTTCCAGCCCTTTGTACAGGGGTGTCACACTGGCCAACTTCCCTTCTCTGGGACCTCCCTGGTGAGCCAGCACTGCTGGGAAATGATGGCAGTGGCTCCATGGGCACTGACACCAGCTCCCTCAGTACCCCTGTGTGGATCCCATCTGGCCCCATGGATTTGTGCAGCACTGACCAAATATTCCCCTCCGGATTATTTGAGCTTCATTTTGCTCCCTGTCCCTGTCTTCCAGCTCAGGTGGCTGGGTGCCCGGAGAACAACTGGTCTTACCATTCTGAGGCAGAAAAGGCATTTTCCTCATTCTTTTTCACTATAGGATAGTAAAGGATGAAGATTCTCCTTGGCCGTCCTTTTATTGCTAATGCATTAATATAAATAATTTTTTGTTGTCTGTGGAAAAAGACATGAAGTTGAAGCTGGGCTTTGGCCCTTCTAATTTTCTCCCTGTACAGCCTCACAACATCTTTGCATTTCTCCTGAGCTGCTTGTCCCTTCTTCCAAAGGCCATAAATTTTCTTCTTGCACTCTGAGTTCTAGACAAAGCTCCCTGTTAGCCAGGCTGGTCTTCACTGCTGGCTTTTCGTTGGGCACATGGGGACAGCCTGCTTTAAGATTTCTTTCATGGAAGCTGTCCAGCCTTCCTGGACTCCTTTGTCCTTCAGGACTGCCTGCCCAGGGAGTGTGTCAGCCCACCTCCTAAGCTGGCCAAAATCTGCCTTCCAACAATCCAAGGTGGCAGTTCTGCTAATCTCTTTTCTTCCTTTATAGAGAACTGGAAACCCCAGGAACCTCCTGGACTGTTTCCCTCTGTGTTGAATTTCCAGCATCTGTTAAGTTGAAGGTCTCTGTGAGAGCAATGGTAGCAATCATGAGACTTCTCCGCGTTCTAATTTTAATACTATAATAGAATAGAATATTTCATCCAGCTTTGTCCTGGTTGGGTGCTCTGTAGCAGACTCCCACCAGGATACCTGCCTGAGTGGAATTTGCTGATAAAGCCATAAACCCTCACCTTTGTCATTGCCATCAGTAAGCTCCAGACCATCCAAGCTCCCAATCACACAGGGCTGCCCCACCGCCTCCCCTTCCTTGCCTGAACCTCCTGAAGAGTTTGTAGCCCTCCTGGTGCTGTGCCAGTCATCCCACCATTTCTCTGTGTTGGAGTTTTCCTGCTGCACAGTGACTTCCAGCTCCTCCTGGTTGTTGCTCATGCTGTGCGTGTGTTGGTGTAACTGAGCTCCAGGCAGGCTGTCCATCCCACCAGGTTTTTGGGGTGGAGAAGCCCTTGAAGTAGCATGTAGCATTAAAGTAAAACGTTAATTAAAAACTAGTTTGTGTAAAGATAACACATACTAAGCTTGCTTTGAACGAAGTCGTGTTGCATTTTATTTATTATGCTCTTAGGTCAGCGCGGCCGGCAGGTGGCGGCACAGGGGAGACGAGGCCCGCGGGCCGGGATGGAGCGCTCCGGGATGCTGGGGGATGCAGGAGATGCGGGGGGATGCTTGGGATGCAGGGATGAACCGTGCCCTGCATGCAGTGTGAGACAGGGATAAGAGGGGTGGAATTCAGAAGGCTTCACTGTGTCGCTGCAAACACCGCGTTCTGTGGGAGCTTTGCAGAAAGCTCATATCTGAGTATATTTACACTAGTGTGTCTGCAAAACTTCCGATGTTCTGTGGCTGTAGGGTATGAAGAATTGTGAATTCTTACGTCCTGTGAAAAAAATCACTACAGCGGAGTGAAGTATTAATTGTAATTGGGGCTGTCAGCTTGTGTCCAGTTCAGGAAAGAAGTGAAATCTTAAAGCTGGTTCTCTCTGCACAGATCTTTGTTAACATTTGGTCACCCAGAGCGAGAAATTGCAAATAACTTGCATGCTGTGAATGTATTTGGTACTGCTCTTTTCTTGGTGATGTGTGCTGTGGGGGTGTGTGTGTTCCCAGCAGAGGAACAAGGGGGAGTGAATTTAGGAGGTTTAATTTTCATCTTTATCTTAAAATCTGCTTTAGTACCATCTGCAGCTTAGGAAGCATCTGCAGCACTGTCCTTGTTCTACATTCTTTATGGTGGTGTTCTGCGTACTTTAGGGTGTTCTCTGCCTCGAACTTTTGTTCTTATTAAAGAAGACACAGGATTGAAGCCATGAGGAGTGTGTGCCTTCTCATGGGATGTGCATATGCAGTTATTTATACTGTACTGGTGATTTATACTGTCGCCATACATGCCATTTCACAGTTCCATTTAAAAATTGTGAACAGGATTTGAGGCATAGACAAAAAATTACCAGTGACCCATCAAGAGGAAGAAGTTAAGGAGAAACACCATGGCTTGTATGATTCTGTTTTCCCGTTGTCTTTTATTATATTTTGACATGGATAATTTAAAATTAAAAGAATTCTGTCAGAGGTGAACCAAAGACACAGCAATTTGGTTAAACCTCAGTCTGCATGTCTAGCCTTCTACTAGTTGGCTGGTGATTTTTCTGTATTGCTTTGTACAAAAAAAAAAGTAGGAAATTTAACCTCATTGTATTTATATAGCTATGGATATTTGTATAGCTCTATGAGTAGTTTATGGATATTTGATTGGTGCAGCACAAGTTTATGCCCTGGTGAATACTGAGAGTTCAGTGTTAGAAGATTTTGGAAGCTTAGCACGATGTATTTGTGGGGTAAATAGATTGAGACTGGTACCAAACCCCCTCTGTTTCACTTAACACACACTCAGCTTCTGCATGTATTAATTAGCACTTGCATTGATTGTGCCACTGTTATTCCAGAGATTTTAAAACGCATGGTATTCTTTTTCACAGGTCAAATCATATAGAACATATTTTTTTTCACAGCTTTATTCAGTTCTAAAGACACGGAATGAAGTTGCTTGATTTTAATTGACCTCAATTTAAAAATGTGTTTATTGAGTCAATTTAAAAATGTGATTATCCTGTACTTCAGACAGAGCCTATTGTTAAAGCACTTTTAAAAAGGAGTATCCCTTGGTAATTAAAATCCTCCCCTGCAGCTGGGTGGCCGTGTTCTGCTGTGGTGACACAGGCAGGGCTTGGCCTGCCCTCACACAGCAGACCCAGCACAGTCTCATCCTGCAGTGCACGGTGAGGGTGAGCAGCACTAATCTGCACTCCTTGCTGGCCAGTGCTTTTGTGGTGTTAATTTGAAATGCCATCTATTTGTTTGTTATCCCTATGGAACTGGCACTCCTGAAATGTAGAAGCGAAGAAACCAGAAGTGGAAGTTGAGAAATTCCACTGACCCAGTTAACTGTAATTGCAGGGTTGGAACTGGGGCCAAGAAGTTTGAGCTCTGCATGTAACGTTTCAGTGCACAGCCCCATTTGAATGGCATTACCTCATCTCACATCCATTTGGGAAAAGAGTTCCAAATCCCACAAGAACAGCTCTGAGTTATCCAAGGTCATTGTATGACCAGAGTGGGAGGAATTCTTTTGACGTTTTCAGTTACAGGGGGATGCTGAAAATTCTGTTTGATGCAGCATTGCAGCTGCCACAATTAGTTTGGTTGGGGTAAAATGAATTTGTCAGACAATTCTTCTGCTTTGCCTTTCCCACGTGTTCTATGTGTCAGCTGGAAGTGAGTGATCACAGTGTCAGGAAGAAGGAAAGTATAAATATTCTAAGGTGCTTTAAAAAATACTGGCTTTCTGTGAGCAAATGGCATCAATTGGAACAAATGACATACTGCTTCCAGTGATGTAATCCAGAAAGTCTGAATTGCTTTTAATGTTTCCAACCCGAATAAATTCCTTTTCTCTTGAGTTCTGCCCAGTAATCAGCTTTTATATTGCAAGCAGGAGGCTCGATCCGTGTTTATTCCTTCATTTTGAAAATTTTGTGATAGAAAAGGCAGGAGGAAAAAGACCTAAACACATTGTATGGCCGTGTGAGTAGATAAGAAGTAACTGAAGGTTTGGATTTTTTTATGACATCGCTGAGTGAACTGCAGCAGTGTTCTTTTTTTAATGGGCGTGTTTTTATTATGCTGTTAATAGTGACAGGGATAATAGGTTAGGTTATACAGTCAAAAAATTTAAGCTGGGAGTGGTTTTGGGTTTTTTAAATCCATATCCATTTTGTATATGTAGACATAAACATCAGTGCAGTGAAATGAGGCAGTGAAATAATGTATTGAGTAAAATACCCAGGAATATACAAATACAGATTTTTAGTATATTTAACAGGTGACAATGTGATTAGAAATAGAAAACATGGGATTTTTAAGTGCTTGCTAAAGCACTAACTTAATGTTCTTGAATGTTTTTTAGATCTTGAAATAATTCTCATTGCCATTAAGAAAATGTCATAGTTGTGAGATCAGAATTTGGAAGGATCTTTGTTTCATTTAAAACTTTCCTGAAAATTATATTACATTCTGTTGTTTATTTAATAAATTTCTCTGAGTCTCTGGCACAAGGACAGTGTCTTTTGAAATGAATCTGTCTAGCAAGGGCTTTGAATGTCTGTGTTAATTAACATTTGTAATTTCTTGATACAATTCAGCAATACTTCTCCATTGTGTGTATCTGATTATTTATTGAGATTAACAATAAAAATTCCTATGAAGACTGCTGTTAACACTCCAAGGGCTTTTCTCCCACCTCCAGAGGATCAGGTAATTTACACATGCCCATCCTGAGGCCTGTGACCCCTCAGAATTCCACTGACTGCACTAGAATATCCTGTGGAGATAATTTGTGATTACATATGAGTGAAGGCAGCAGGATACAGCTGGCAAAGTATTTACGGCTTCAGAGAGAGTGTGTATTTTTTAGAGCTTGAAAGCTACCACAATTCTTGTGTTATTTAATCTAAATTAGTAGGATTGGATGTTTTTTCCCTCAAATTGAGCTGTGTCATTTTTAAGGGGTCAGTCTACTGTTTTATTACTGGGGGATTTTTTTGTATGTAATAGTCTCTGGTAGCTTTTTTCAAAATTTGCTGTTATTACAACAAGCAGTTCCACTTTTAAAAATATGAAAGCATTTTGAAAAGTTTTAACTAAACTTCCTATGTCCCATATACATCTACTGAGTGTTCTCAATGGCCTCATTGTTCCTTAAGTGTGCTTAAGTTATGTTTTCATTATTTTTATCAAAACAAAATGAAGAAATAAAGTTATTTATTTCTTTGTGTTTAACTTGAAGGCAATCAGTGGTAAAAATATGTAAGTAATAATACAAAAAAAATCTGCATTTTTTAATAATTTTTAATTTAATTTATAATTATAAAAATTATAAATTTTTTATAAATTTATAATTCTGCAGGTGTTATGAAGTGTATTTCTGAAATTATTCCAGTAGATACTGCTTTTGGGAATACCTTCTTTTGAAGAAATTTATCTCAAACCTTTTTGTTTGCAGGGTGCAGAAGAGCTTTACAGTGCTCAACTTTTCAATATTTAGACCAATTGACTTACAGAGAAAGGACTGATTGATTAGACACATCCTATGATGCCATTTAAATTTCCAATACAATGCATTTTGTTGTACAAGAGAGAAAATAATTTGCTACAAGGCAAAATACAGAAAAACGTATGTTCTTATAAGAAAAAAAGAGCCTCCCTTCATACTCTGAAGAATAAAAAGTGAGAGCATTATTTTTGAAAAAAAAAATCATGGAATTGAATCCCTTAATCCTTTTTTCCCTGAGCAGTTCCTTTAGCAGGACCCTGGTGTTCCAGTGCAGTGGTGGATTCTGACAGTGTCCTGAGGAGGGCAGGCACTGGGAGCGTGCTGCCTGTTGTGCTGGCAAGGACAGAGCTTGGCAAATGTCTGCTTTTTTATGATTTTAACTTGATGGATTTTACCTACACATACATGTATGTAACATTAGTTTGATAAAAGAAGAGTTCAGCATCTCCTTCCCTCTCAATTGGCATTTCTCCCTGACATTTCCTCCAATATTACAACTAGAAGTTTCACACAGCTGCCTCTACAGCAGAAAAGGGGAGAAAGGGAAAAAAATTACTGAAATGTTTTATCCTCCCTCAGTGGAATATGGAATTTCCTGCATTGTTCTCCGGGTGTCTGGGATAGGCAAAAGTCCTGTGTAGTTCCCTAACACATTTTGCATAAATATTTGTGACAGCTTTTTAAAACCTCTCTTCCCCCTTCCCCTCCCCTCCCATTTCATAGCTAGAAACAACCAGGAGCTTTGTGTCAGTGCAGAAGCACTGCTCAGTTCCCTCTGGTTGCAAACTCCATTATATTATATTTTTAAATGATGAGTTTTTCAGCCTAAATTATATTTTTAAATTATGAGTTTTTCAGCCTAACATAGGGTGTCTCTACACAACTGGTTTTACATGTTGTTAATTTGAGTGTTTCTTCCCTTTGGATTTGTGTTTGATTAAATCAGTTGTGCAAATGGCTCTGGTCAGCAGAGCCACTGGTGTGGAGTGTAATCACTGAGGCTTGGTGGCCCAGATGGTGAACTCATGTGGGCTTGGAGCCTGTAGCTCTAAACTCTGTAAAAATGGGCACTCCTAAAACAGGAATTATGGCCTTAGAGTGCTTGTGTGGCCCTTGGTGTGTGACCCAGCCCTCAGCTGTGCAGGGATGGACAGGAGGAGCCTCTGGGCTGGTTGTTGGAGTCCCACCCTCTGCTCTGAGCTGCGCATGGTTCTCAGACACTGTGAGGAGGGATTGGTTCCTTTGTTATGAATTTTTGTACCACTCCTGCTGTACTTGGACTTTCTGCTTCCCAGCAGTTGTAGAGGACAGAGAACATGGAGGAAGGTGGTTGCAGTTAGTATCTTCTTGCTTCTGTGACTTATGCAATTATTAATTGCTTTTGGCTAATAAAAAAAAGGCTTTTAAAATTATATGGGAAAGACAATTTTGCAGAAACCAAAGCATCGTTGAATTAAGCTTAGACCTTGTTGAAGTCCTGAGCTTTGTGTTTTGGAGCAAAAGACCAGATTAGAAAGAAAAATTAAAGTTTTTTCAAGATGTTTATTTTCCTTCTTGCTCCCTCAGTTCTCTTTTTCCTGTCAAGAAATATTGATCTCCTACCTGTCTTTTCTGCTTTGTTTCACAGTGACACATGCACTTCCCCAAAACTAGCTGCCAGTTATCATGTGTGTGAAACTTTATTGTAACATAGTATTTGGAATTCAGTGTTATCTAATTTTTAGCAAGGATTCTTCTCCCCATCAGCCTCCTAAGAGGTGCTGCAAAAAAATGCCTCATTGCTGAGTAACAGATGTACACAAAGGCAATTGGCACTTGGATACTGCGAAGCCCTTACTTGTGTGAAACTGCTGTAATGGGTCACACAATGACAATGACTTCTTCTGCTACCTGTAAATGAAATACCTGTAGGTAAACATTTCTTCATGAAAGAGTTTGTACCCTTGAAAACAAAATGTTTCAAAACACAGAAAAGCAGCTCTCTGTAAAGCCCTGTTTTTAAGCATGTGCATCTGATCATCTGGCAGCCTGCCTCATTTGCCTACAAAATACAATTTTGGGTGGTGAACTCCAGTGTCCAACACAATTTTTTTGCCTGGAGCTCCTCAGTTTGCAATTGTTTGCACTGCACTTCTGCCTCAGTTTCTCCAGTCTGGATGTAATCAGTGATCTCATTTGCACTTGAGGTCTCCAGAGAAGAGATAAATTGTACATTGTGTCCTCATCCATCTGTGTCCTCAGTGATGTAATCGAATTATTGGTCTGGTGCAGTTTGGTCCCTCTGGTTGACTTGCATGGCAGCAGTGTTAGTGCTGAGCACACTCCACTGGCTCTGCCACGCTGGCCTACCCTGCTGGAAATGTTTTGCAGTGTGTTCTGCATTTTGTCAAAAGCCCTGTGGATCGCATGTAGGTCAGCTGTGTCACACTTAGAGACTGAGCTGCTGTGTTTTCCTTCAGTTCCTGCAATGGCATGGTTCTGTTTCCTGAGCTATCTGATCTCTCTGAACATTACTGGCAAAGGGATTTTCATGTGCCAGAGTGTACAGAGTGTAACTCTTGCCTGTAACTCTTGGTTGGAGTCTTGAGGAACCAGTAACTTCAATAACTAGTGGCTTGGGCAACTAGTAAATGCAAAGTTCCTGAAAGGCAAATCTGTTTCCCTGAGACATCTTTTCAGTGCCTGGAAAGTCAGTATTGACATCAGCCAGCAGCCTGATGGATTTTTGAGACAGAATTCTGCGATAGAAACAGTATACCTGCTGCTTCATAGTCCAGTCCTATGAAGGTGGGAGAATAAAATGCTATAGCAGATCCATAACGGTGCAACACAGTACTGTGTAATGCTTTTATGGAGTTAAGCAGTGGGAGATCATTCAGACAGAGAACTGCTCAAAATGCATCTGAGCCCTGTTTGCCTTGTTCAGGATTTACCTTAAGATCACAGATATTTCAGGGTAAAATATCTGATGGTGTTGTGAGACAGCTAATAGATATTAAGAACAATGTACCATCCCCTCTCCTGCCCTATTCTGATGAGGTTTCATGATGGGGACTTGCTGTTCTTGAAACTCTCCAGCTTGGGAGCAGATGTGTGATAGTTATTGCAGACAGCAAGGCCAAGAAGGCAGGCATGGGACAAGAATGGGGAAATGTCCCTGTGGTCTTGACCTTCTTTGCTCACCCTCCAAAATGTTCATTTCAGGCTGCAAATGGTGAAGGCTGGAACAGTCTGAGTGTACTATAAAATGCTGTGATAGACTGTTAGAGAGACAGTGCCTGTTGAGTGTTTGTTTCAGACAAATGTCAGTGTAAAAAGACACTGGAAGGAACATTCTGGAAGGGATCAGCATTTTGTATCTCTGTATCTTGGCAGATCTCAGAAAGTGGCCATGGGCTGTGGGCTGGCAGAATTAACAGGCAAAAGCAAAAATACTAAGTTCACACTTCCATTTTTTAAGTGGCTCATGCCTGTTGACTCCTAAATGTGAACCAGAAACCTTGCCAAAATTTGGGAGTGTCTGAATGCAATATATAATAGCATAATACCTTATACATTATACCATAAAATACCTGGAAGAGTAACATGGCAAAATATTCTTTACTTTCTCATGGACTCATGCTGATTGCAAAGACCAGCCAGGTGTGGAACACTTTGAAGTTGTGCTGCATTCCCCCTGTCCATAAGGCAGGCTCAGTAAAACTCTGGGCTGGGTTTACTGTTCCCAGCTGGCAGCAGTGAACACTCATTCTCTTCATCTCTTTTTAGTCTTATATGGGGAGATAACTCCCAGTTCATTTGACTGATCCACAATGTTCTAATGAAAAAGGATCTACAGAACTGGCACACTGACTTCTCTGGAGGGAAGAAACAGCACAGAGAAAGTTTGCATTCAAGTAATGCATTAAATCACCCCCTTGACAAAAGTATTGAGGTGCTGATATTGATAGCTACCAAGTCCTCCCTTAGAGAAAAACATTATTTTACCACCTTTAATAGTTAATTAATTATTTTAAAATTCCCTCTAAAAATATTAAACTGTTAGAGTTTGTGTGGTGGTGGTGGTGGTGTGGATCGTTTGTGGAGGGAAGTTGGTGAAACATAGCCTTTGCAAGGATTACCAGTACCTTCTCTTTATAGAAGAACAGAAGTTATAGTTGTAGCTGACACTGAGTGAAAAGCCTGCCAAGGACAGGAATAATCATTTTGGGATAGGGGCTTTCCTGTGATAGAACATACATTCTGTTTTATGGCATGCCCCTGATGCTGAAAGATGTAAAGAGCTATAAAGATCTTATCAACAGTGGTTTGAAATAACCTATGTGACTGCCTATCATTTTATTATTTGTGGGTAATACACAAAGCCTGTTCTCTTGCCAGGAGAACTTGCATGGCACCACACAATGTCTTTTACTTCTTATACCTCATTTCTAGAGAAGTAGCATTTATTGCTATACCAAAACTCTTCTGGATAACCTGAGATGGTGAATCTCTGATGGGAATGATTGGTTTTCCTCCAGATACAGCAATCTGAGAAAATCTGATCAAGCCAAAAGTGCCTCACGTTCCTAGGAAGCAGCCTCATCTTTCAAAACCAGAAAATATTTGTTAGAGGTTTCCCCCCATCCCCCATACTCGCCTTCTGTGTGTAAGGGCACAGGACCACATGAGAGGTGTGGTTGGGGAAGGGAAAGAACTAGGTGGAGATTAGGTCCATGTGCATATGTCAGCAAATTTACAAATTCTAGTGAGGGTGAGGCATGCTTTCATTTAAATATGCACAGAAGGTGGAGTAGAACAGAGTTAGATTAGGTAGAAAGTAGTGTACATCCTACCAGGCCTGAGGCACCGGAGCTAGAACTCAGAAATTGATAGCAATTTTAATTTAATTTCTTTTTTTAATTTTAAATTTTGCTTCTAAATAGAGTTAATCCAATCCTTGTCTGTTTCAGACAGTAAACTGCTTTCTGCTCTATTAATATGGATTAATTACAAACTAATGCCATTAATTACATCAGAGTGGAACAGAGGAGAAAAAATAACTGTAATTTTTAGGCCATTTTCTTGGTCTTCCTGACTTACATAAGTTTTACTGTCTTATGTACGTGAAAATTTGTAATTATCAGCACCACAAAATACTCAGCAGCTGCGTGTTTGAAAATGGGTGAAGCAGTTTTGGGTTTGGTGACTTTTAATAATGTTACGCGGAGTCATGGGTTGGAGACAGACACACAAAACCAAGAGTCCTCTGCAAACAGCAATGAGTTTAATATGGGTGCCCCTTTTTAGGGGCTCTGGATTTCCTGAGCTCAGATAATTGCTTGGATGAGACCTCTCTCCCCTCAGCTCTCTGGCCAGTGGTGTATCTGCATCTAAGCCACAACAGGCTGAGGGCTTTGCTTGGGTTTGAATCCAACCTATCCCCTCCTTATCTGGGCACTTACTTTCTTCTAGGTTGGTGGAGTGTAGGGGGCAGCACTAGATCAGCTGCAGTGGGACATAAGTCTAATGAACCTGCTTTGTTCAGCCAGAGGTCTTTGGAATCAAAGTGTTGGATTTCTTCAAGGACCAGTTTTACATTTAATTTCATTTGTAGCCAAATTAATTTATGTCTGAGAGGGAAAAAATAGCTGGCCTGGGGATATGCATATGACCTTCCTGTTCTAAGAGGGAAATTTCTTTTGGCCTCAGAAGAAGGGAAGAAAACCCTTTAAAAGGAAATAAAGCATGTAGAATAATAACAGCCATACCTTATAATCTTGACTCTTCCTGCTCTGACTGAACACGAGTGCCCAATACATGTATTATTCCTGAGAGATGCTTCTCACCCTTTTTATCAAAAATCCCCATAATGTGAATTCACAGGCTAATTAGGTAACCTGCATATCCTCCTTTGTGCTTAGCAAGCTTCTGCAAGGCCAAGCCAAGCAAACATTCCCTTCACATAAATTAATCCCACTAACCCCACAGGGAGAGCCCCGCCATGCCTGGAGTGTGACATGGCAAAACTGCCTGAATGCTGCCCCTTTAGCACCCATCTTCAAATAGATAAAGAATTGTATCAGGCAGTTCCAAGAATGCCTCCTCATCTTCTCTCCACAGCGTGAAGGTGCCCCAGTCCCTGAGCTTCTCTTCCTCAGCTGTTTTGTGAGGAGCTCATCATTCCTTTCTCCTCCTGGATTCTCTGCTCAACTCCACCCATCCTGTGAACGTGACAAGGTTTGGCATTCTGGACAAAGGAACCATCCTACTTTGGTGAACCATCCTACAAAGTCAGCTCCAGTTAACTTGGTGCTTTAAGAAACAACAGCAACTCTCCCTGTGGTTACTTAATTGCATCCATGTTCTATGTGATGAATAACGTTTCCCGCTTAGAGAGCAAAATTAGTAGACAAATGCCCTTCTTCCTCCCAAGCAGGGGGTGGGGGAGGGTGTATGAAGATGTTGTATCTATAAAAGCAGATGTGTTATTTAAATGCTGCAAGCTAAACAAGGAATAATTAATGTTAACGTGCTGCCATTTGAGTTCTTAAAACCACATATGAGAACAATGTCCTAGACAGAAGGATCTGATTTAAGTTCAATTGTTACATGCTGAACTTCCCTGACTGAATGGAAAATAATTTGGTTGGTTGTTCTTTGAGGTGGCAGGTTTAAATATCAGTCTCTTCTATGCCATTTGGGTCTTGCTTTCAGTGCAATTCCTTCAAAATGCAGATTCTTGACTGTCTCAATACTGAAGACTTCTACTGGAATTGTCTATACCATCTGAAACCTTGCCACCATATATTAACTGCTTTTTTTAGAAGAATCTCTAGTTGCAACTCTTAATCCTGTTTTCTTCTTCTAAGTTACATTTTTTTATTGTCCACGGTGGCTCTAGAAAGTGATCTCTTTGTGAATGCAGTGCACTTGTAAATGCTAAAAGTAGAGTTCCTGAAGCTGCTCTTTCACTGGGGCAGAAATGACTGACAAGTACGACAAGCAATGTGAAAATTGATACTGATCTGTCAGTCTTTGAGGCATCCCCTTTTATTTCAAAGGAGTTAATGAAAGCTGATTTTACATTTCTCCTCTTTGTTTAGCATAGGAGGAGATCTAAATATGCAATACGTGGGGTTTTTTTTTTGTTTTCAGTTCTACTTCATTCATAGAGTGTAAATAATAGTTATATTTATTACAGTACAGTAAAATCATTTTTCCCAATGCAGTAGTAAGGGAAAAAAAAATATACATGGGGAAATCCACCATCAGGGACAGCTTACTAAAGGTTCTGAAAATGTCGGAAATGTTTATAAATAAAAATACAGAATAAAAGTTTCAACTGTATATATATTTATTAGCTGGGTGATAATAATTGATAAATTATTAACAGTTTTAGACGTTCACAGTTTTGCAGAAGTAGACAAAACCCCACAAGCTTCTGGTAAAAAAAGTTAAAATTTGTAATTGTGTATATGAGCTCCAGATTGCAATGACCCTTAGATACCCAAGTTTTCAATTTATTTCTCTGGCAGAATTTCAATCTGTTTTACACTGACTCTGTGCTGTATAACAAAGGCCGAATTAAATATTGGATGGGGCTTGGAGCAGTAGAAGGTGTTGTTGCCCACAGCAGGGGGTGAAATGAGAGAACTTTTAAGGTCCCTTCCCACCCCAAGTATTCCGTGATTAGAAAATACTGCTAGTATTGGTGTATACTTGTGTAGCCAATGTCTACATTCAGGTGATGAATACATAGTTCTCCATTTTCACTAGAATTACCTGTATATTGTGTTTGCTATTCTGTCTGTAAAAGATGAGCTAGAAATCGTAAACCAGGTAAAACTAATATTTAGATGTGCAGTAGTACTCGTGCATACCTGCTGAGAGCCCTGAGACAGAAGGCCTGAGAGTTGTGAACTCAGAGATGGATTGCTGTGAAACCATGGGCCATGTAATAGAAGCAAAGTGTTTTAGCCCATCTAGCCATGCTCTGATGGACAAAGGAACCTGAAGGCCCCTCTCACTTTTTTCTTTTCAAGGATAGGGGAAAAACAAGGTAATTGGGGAATTTCTGACCTCAACCTTGAAGAGGTGCCAGAGAATGTTGTATCTACAAGGTGAAACTAGAAGGAAAAGCAGTGTTGTTCCAAGTGGGTTTATAGAGCTGTGAAAAGTAGTTGGAAAAAAGATGCATGATGTGCTGAAGATTTGAGCCTTGTTAATAGTTTGTGTCCTGTCTTGAATTAGGTCCTTGAAAGTGAGATTGTGGCATTGCTGTTCCAAGGCAGTGCTGCTGTGCTGTGTTTAGTATGGCACTGGACTGCATTTATGTTCAACATAATCTCAGGTTTTGGCTCCTAAATTGTCTGAATATGAGTGTGTAAAAAGAAACTTTTGAAGATTTTCAGCAGGACAAGAACTGAAGGTAGGATCTGTCCATAAAGAACTTGGTGGTCTGGTGTTGAGTCAGCTGGAAGTCTTTCTGGAGAACTGGACTGAAGGGAGACTTTCACCTGGGTCTCCTGCTTCCTAGGGAAATGTCCAAATCATCAGCCTGTGGAAATGCAGACCAATGAGCATGAAAATAATCAATGGGTGATAAAGTATGCAAACTATAGCATAAACAGAAAGCTGTGGTCATGGAGTCACTTGCTGGAGCTGGTTTGCTTTTTAAGGCAAATTTTTGCTTTTAATAGGTGATATTTCTGCCTTTCCAGCTAGCTCTTTTTTTTTTTGTAATCGGACTAGGTGCATATTCTTTTCTTGTGTGTTGTGTCAGGGGCCAGAGCACTTTCCTGATGGAACAATCATGCATTTGCCTTGATATCACTCTGCTATCCTTGAACCCTGCTTTCTGCCAAGCAAAGAGAAAGGGATAGTACTTACTCAGTCCTTCAGGATAAGAGCCAAAGCTGAAATACCTGCCAAATGAGCCAATCTGAAATGCTTCTCTTCCTTTGTACTGCCCCTAGAAGACACAAGCAAAAAGAAAGTGGAAATGAGAAACAGAATGTTGGCAGTGGCTTTAAGTAGCTCATAAAGACAATTTTTACCCTTAGAACTGCTTGTGGGTGAAGAGCAGAAGCTGTTCTCTTTTAGCTGGCCTTGGTAGTGGAAATGGTCAAGGAGAAAGAGAATGCGGACAGAGAATTATGGGGATTTAAGACTGGATAAGAGCATGATAATAGTATGTAAAATGGCCATCACATCTGGAGAATCCTGGTACACTTTTCGTTATAAGTTTGAATGTGTATTACATAATTAAACATTCATCAAAGGCTTTGTCAGAACTAATTCACTCATGTCTGTCTCCCCCCCAAATTAAAACAATGAAAGAAAACAGCTAATTCAAAGCCTTCTGTAACTGAAGTCCTTAAAAACATTCCACATGTAATTTTTTTCGTAAAAGAAAAAAAAATACAGCAGAGAAATACTTTGCTAGAGTCACTTTCTGTCAGCTAATCTCACATGAAAACAAAAGCTGTTATTACTGTGAGGTCACTGTGAAAGGGAGGTTATGACTGCAGTGAAGGAGACCTCAGCATTGCGTGGGGGCTGCTGGGCAGACAGAAGGCCTATTTATATGGCAAGCAGAGGAGAAAACAAAGGCATTCAGGGATTCCACTGGCAAAATAGATCACCAGAGCACTAAATAGCTAAAATGTCCAACTCCTGAACAATTACAGTGATTCAGTAAGCTTGGGAGCTTTTGGTTTTGCTTTGTAGGAAGCAGAAGTCAGTGGAGGACGAACTTGACTCAAGAGGAAGAAATTGTGCAAGAAGTTTTTGTCTATGTTCCTGAAAATAGTTTGGGGGGTTTCTTCACTAATGAGTAATGCCAAAATTATCTGCTTACAAATCTGAGAATAAAAAGTATACCAGCATTAGAGGAGAAATAAAAACCATGTGTGCTTATTATGTCAGGATTTTTATTTGGGTGTAAAATTTCATTTCATTGGGCTTGCCTCTTGTACCATTAGACAAGGGATAGCAGGAAGATGAATAAGATTTGAACAAATACAGTCTGAAAAAAAATTTCAAATAATTTAGGCTCTTACATCTTGACTTTAGCTTACTATATGGGACAGCGTGTCAGAATATTGATCCTGGTTTTCAAGAGCACAGAGTGAAGTGTTGTGCCTTGATTAAATATGTATGTATATGTACCAGGATAATGAAAGCCACAAAACTAAAGTGTTTTTTGCACAGAGATTTCATTTCTCCCCCTTTTTGAATATTCAGCCTGGTAAGTCAGATGAGCTTTGTAACTACATTATTGACTTCTGCTTCTTTCACACTTTGGCTTTTCTTCCAGAGTCACAACTGCAGTGATCTAGATGGTAAAAGATACAGGCTGATATTCATGGGTTGAGGGTTGCTTCCAGAGCAGAGGCATTTCTGTTAGAATGTAATTGCTCCATTATCCTGTACTCTGTTGCATGAGAAGGATTTTTCCTTCCCAGAAACTGGTGAGGGTTTCAAGGTTCTTTCTTTCATTTCCATTCTTCAGCAGGAACTTGTGTGAGAATCAAATCCTTTGTACTAGGAATAAGTAAGTGGTGTGTTGCTGTTAGCTGATAATTGTTGTGGTCTTCACTTCCAACCAGCTTCTAATTTATTGAATCATTCTAACGTCAGTTTTTTGCAGTAATTGTTGCACTGACATTTGGTCAAGCCTCATGGCTAAAAAGGGCACCCTGGGAATTGTGTCTAATTCATTCCTTTCCCCGTGTCTACCTGCTTTTCTTTCTCTGAAAGACTTAGGGATTGCCTTGTTTACAGGTCAGAGAAGTGTTCAATGTGAAGATCCTGCAGTCACCATAAGAATTCCCAGTTGGCATTCAGTTTGCTACTTGTGGCTGATGTGCCCAGAAGGACACAGTTCAAGTGCTTCCACAGCCTTACTGTTGAAATTCTGGGAAGTGATTAAACTTTGGGAGGCTTTTTATTGTTCTAGGACAAGCAGGTGTGACTCAGCAATGTGTTAGGATCATATCAAATACAAAGTTAGTTATTTTTATGTAATGACCTGGTTTTTGGTACTCGGCCATCACATCTGAACAGACACAGGTAGGCACTTCACAGGGAGATGGGTGGGAGGCTTTTCTTTCCTGCTCCACTGACTGGGAGTATCCATTCCTTGAAGGTGATAGATGTCCTACTTTCTCATCAACCCCCCATTCAAATAACTTTTTTAATGCAACAGGTGAACTTAAGTTGACAGTATTAGGTGACCTTGGGTTGTCTCTGTTTTTCAGAGATGGCACAGGTAACTTCAGTGAAGTTCTGTTTTGCTTCAGTAACCTGTGTTAGCTTCACACCATGGTCATGGTTGTGAAGAGAGATGATATTTGCCCTGTGCAAGGCATTGTACATCCCCTGTAAGCCCTTCCTGTGGAGGGGTAGAATGTAAGAGAATAGTGCAGAAGGCAATCTCACCTGAGGAGTTGCAGCTGTACTAATTACCAAGGATTAGGAACAGGCCTGCCCTTAACAGGCCACAGCTGTGTCCAATAAGAATGAGTGCTATAAAAGAGTGGGTTAGCTGGGTGAGGAGAGAGTTGGGGTTTGGCTGTGCGGTGAAGAGAGATGGAGTTTGTTGGCTGTGAGGAAGAAGGAGTCAGTGCTGCAAGGAACTGTCCGTGAGAAATCACTGAGAAGGTATGGGACCTTTGCAATAAGAGGACAACACCTTCCCCTTCTGAAGAAGAAAAATAAGCTCTGTTTTCACCTGAGAAAACTTGTGGGGTGTTTTGTGCATCTCGGAACATTTACCTCAGGCAAGAACAGAGTAGCAGCCAAGCCCGGGAAGTCATTTTCTCTTAAAACTGGGTGTACATGTACATATTGTCCATTGAATTGCTTTGAGATTCCCTAAAAAAAATACTTTGCTTTTCCTTTTCCCCTTCTGAGACTTCATAGAGCCTGTCTAACTTTGTCAAGGTCTAACTTCCATTAGACCTTGACAAAGACTGTGTATGATTTTTCTGAGGTGTCTGTTTGCTTTCTGCTGAGTAGTGGAAGTCCCTCACTGATGGTTCTCCAACATCAGCCTCCTCTTATCTGCTGAGGAGCCAGACACCATCATCCAAATGCATCTGGAAAACAATGCTTTCATTTGTCCTGGTAAACTAAATGGGTCTGTGATGTAGGCAACTCAGACACTGGATCTCCATCCCATGGCTTTAAATTCTAAGAGTGCACTCTAGCACAGTTTGAGTCAGTTTGAGTTTAGATATTTACCCTGCCAGGTTCAAGCTTGTGGGCTATAAGACCATCTGTCCTGTATGTAGGAACTTAGTGGAGCTCTTCTGCTCTCTGTTTTGCCAAGTTCAGATGTGAAGGGCACCTTTGTTTTCCTCACCCAGCTGCCCCTGTTGGCACAGACCTGAGCCTACTTTTCAGTGAATTCTAAAGCCAGTGGAAGATGGTGTCAGGAATGGGCTCTTCCTCCCTATGCCGCTGGTAACTCATGCCAGTCTTAAGTGCTGTCTAGTTGCTAATTGCAAAACTTACTTTTAAAAAAAAAACCCCAATACTGTTTCAATATTTGGATTTAGTCCTACTTATCTTCTGAGTAACAAAAGAAAGAGTTTAGAAAATGGCCTAGTCTTTGATACATGCCTGGCAGATGTCCTGACAGGGACAGTCCCATCAGCAAGCAGCAGTGCTACCTCTCTCTAATGAGGATTCCACAGCAGATGTGTTACCTGACAAAACCAGGGACCTGCCTGCTCCCCGACTCTTTTAAACTATTATGAAATGTATAGGGGAGAAAATGAGTGTTGGTCATTTTCATCCTGCAGGACTGTTGCTTTACTAGAAGTGGTGGAGTTTTATGTTGTTTCTGCAATTGTCTGGCTAAGGATCAGGATTAGTCACTGAACCTAACTTTGCTTTTGAACTACATTCATACAGCTTCTTTAGGGTCAAGCTGACTCTGTAGGCATGTTTTTTGTCTTGGGCCTTTAGGGACAAGAAGTTTGCAAGAGTGTTAATTAAATCTTTACAAGAGCTGAGGCTTTTCCTTTTTCTGAGACTCCAGCTGCTTTTCTGAAGAAAGGCAATAACTACAAGGTTGTTTCTCTACCCTGCAGGAGAGTACCAATTCGTTCCACCTATACTCTTCACCACCTATGTGCTGGTGGTGTTTGTCTCTCTTAAAGTTCAGCAATTTGTTCTTTGTAGAAGGATTGTAAGTTTTCCTGTATGTTTTTCTTTAGTTGCATTTAGTCTAGGTCACCCTGTGATAGTAAATTCTGTTCTTTATTTGCTGAAACCTTGGAAGAACTGGTTGGTTTTGGAAAGGCAGTACAGTTTCTGTAGCACTGCCTTCACAGCTTTGCAGTAATAAAGATTCACTCTGTGTGTTCCAGGGCTGCAACTGGACTTAAAAGGTAATACAAGAAGCAGCATAGCAATAACAGGTGCTTTACAGATGTCTGTGTCTTTACCATCTCCTTCCTCTTTCTGATATGCTACCTTGGAAACAATAAAAGCAGCCTTGGAAAGAGTTGTCTGCATGTTGGGTTCAGGGAGCCCCCCTCAATGTTAAACACATTTAAATTGGATTAAATCTGATGAAGGACATCAGAGGTTCAATAAAGTTCTGCACTGTAAGTGCAAATCAGACAAATCTCTTATAAAGGCACACATCCCCAGACAGATGTGTGACATTAAGCTGTGTACAGTGCTTTGGGAACTTGTTTCAAGCTCCTAACTCCAAATAGGATATATGCTAAATAAACCATAATTTGAACCAAATATGTAATATTTATCATACAATGAACCAAAACTGTATTCCAGCCTGCATTGTTAAAGCTCTCTGGAAACATGAGTGAACTTAAAATTCAGGTGGTCATGGCCCAGATTTTAGTTGAGTAAAATGCCAGAACCTAAGAATGGCATATTGTGATTGGGCCAGTAATGAGGGGAGGAGTTCTATATCAGCCTCTCTCAGTGGGGTTTTCAGGGTGTTGGGCATTTCCTCATTTCTTTAACCCTATCAGGGGTGCTGCATCACATAAACACAGTGATGGGGCGCCTTGTTGTGTGTGGAACTCCTTGGTATTTCTGTAGTTTGAGACCATGTGGATAAAGCTCACAAAGCAAGGCTGTTGCTACTGCAGTGATCAGCATCTCATATTTTGGTTTGTGCTCTTCCTGGCAGTTGGACATGAATGGTTTCTGTGTGACATGAGCTGTCTAATGCCAAAGCAAGTGTTACATTTCACTTCAGAAGTGAGCAGCATGAACTGTGAGTCAGATCCCATGCAAGCACCACTCCTTACAACACAAGTAGTGCTAAGAAAGAGCACAGATCCTCGTGCAGCTGGTGTGGCTGTGTGTGTCTCACGTGCACTGACTTCTGAAGATGAGCATTTGTTACTTTGGACCCCATCTAAAGGTTTCCTTTGCTCTTAGCTGGACATTTGTTGATGGTTTTCAATAGTCAGTGCAGATGTTTGGGTGAAACAAATCTGTAACAGGGAGTCCATGGTAAATACTTCTTCAGATAAGGTAAAACTGCCTATTCTTATTTTCCCATCCAATCAAACCAGGTACAGACTCCATCAAATCTTCTGCTGGAGCTCTGCTTTATATCCATGAGAATGTACAGAAGCTGAACACCTATGTGACTGCCTTGACACAGAGTCTGTGTGGAGCATTATTTCTGTAACAGGTATGAGATTTGTAAAGGTTTAAACTCCTGGCTAACACACTAATGCCTTGCAGTGCCAATTCAGAGAGAGAGTGCTGAAAAAGTGGAGAAACAGTGATACCCTGGGGTTGTGGAAAGATGAGATCACTCAGGGATGTGTTGAATGCTAATATTATGTGAATGCTGATGACCACACCTTCCCAGGGGCAGAATCACTCAGCTAAAGGGAAAGGTTTCGGAATACAGCCTCTAAAGCTGCAAAAATAATTTGTCCAGGGACATGTTCATTCTTGTTTGGCAGAATTTTTCAGTGCTCAGCTTGAAGAGCAAGAGAACCTCGGAGAATCAGCATTTATTAAAAAAATGAAAGTACATAAAAATTATAAATCTTAATGGTCTTGTAGAAATGCAGATAGCAATGGATTTGTTAGAGCTGCAAGCAGGAATTCCATTAAAGAAGATACCTTACAAATGAATATAGGAACAGGAACATTGCTAGGGAAAAAAGAGGCATAGTTTTGTTTTCCATTTTACATGGGTATAATAATAAAAGACAAGCAGAAAATTCAAGGTAGTAGTTTTAAGAATTAAGACACTGATTAAAGATGGTCTTTACTCTATGGTGAATTTATTCAGTTGCACTTGAACCCAACACCAAGCGTAGCCAGAAGATGGAACAGGAAGGACTGAAATTTGACCCCTTTACCAGAAGAGAAATTCTGCTGCAGAAATACAGGCAGAACAATCTTTTTGGATATTTAAGTAAAAAATCTCACCAATCAGAAATTAGAATTTAAGTTTTAAGAACAGGTTTCAAATAGTTTTACTGTATTTGAAATCAGCCTGCAATTGCAGTTACAGAAACCAGTGTAAAATATTTTTCATGTAAATACCAGTTCATCAAATTTCCCTCACCTTTCGTGTAAAGTGACTGTCTTTGCCTCTTTGACTCCAAATAGTTTAGCTTTTGAAGTAATTTCTGAGGCATAAGCAGCAAGGTTTTCTCCCAAATTTATACATTCCTTCTTTTTACCTGTCATTTAATACTTATTTAAAGAGCTATAGGCAGTACTTTTCCTGCATTAAATACAATTTATTGACTAGCTTGAAGAAAAAGTACAACTTGTCCCATGAAATTTATTTGCCAGTTGCTGTCTCATTAAATACTCTGGCTTGTTTCATGGTAGCTCTTTGCTGCTGAACTTTTGAAAGATAACATGAAACATAACAGGAAGCAAGAGTTTGCCATTTTTTCTTTTTTTCTCCCCTCAGAAGTGGAGTCTGTACTTCTGTTGCTCTAATAAAGCAGTGTTTGTGTAGGGTTATTTATAATTTACAAAACACAAAAGTCTATCCAGCTCATCCACATGTGGCCTACGTGACTCAAATAATTACTCAGTTAAATAACATATTTACAGATAAGAGAAAAATGAGTTGTGATTTTGCAATACCTCATCAAGTGGGCTATGCTTTTTAAAAACAAAATGTCTTTCATTTATTCCATGGTTATTTCACTCTGTTCAGTGCAGGAAATGAAAAGGTAATCTTAAGGTTCATGTTTGTCAGAGAGTTCTAGGGCTCATCCTGTGCATTCTGCAATCCCCAAATTGTTTCCTATTTCCTTTTCTCCAGTAAGTCTTTGAGTGAATATTCTTTGTGGAATTGATTTCCTTTATTCATAGAGATGTGAGGGAAGCATCATACTAAAGGTATGATTATAAAGGGTGGAAGAAAAAATTGTGCAGTTCTACTCTCACATTTATGTAGGTATATGTGATTCTGTAATATGAAGAGAAAATTAGAATGCATTTTTGAGACAGAAAATTACTTCCAATGTGGGATAGCATTCAAAATACATACTGGTGGAGTTCCTTATATATGTTGTGCCTGACAAGGTTTGAATATGGAACAGCTGGCAAGCAAACACACAGGTTTAGTACCTTATTGTGCAGCTTATATGGGCTGTAGGAAACCAGCAAGGAAATTATAAGTTAAACTGAGAGCTATGGGATTTCAAACTTTCCTGTGCTTTCAAAGGCTGTGGTTGTAAACGTGTATATTAGAGAATTCTTCAGTTTGATTCAGGCTGATGGTGTATGTCACTCCCTGATACATGTTTGCAGTAAGAGGAGGCTTAAATGCAGATCAGTGAGAAACCAGTTGACCTCTGTATACTTACACACTTTTTCTCCCAAACTGAAAATTTTACAGTTACAGCTTTCAAAAATATCCAATCAGTTCTTTGTGGTAGCCCTTGCCAGGTGAGAGACACTAAGTGAAGCCAGTATTTGAGCTGTCTCAAAAGGGGAGAAGGATTTCAATAACTAGTTTTGATGGTTTTGCATGGGAAAATCAGAACATTAGTTTATACCCATTGGAACCTCATGGCTGGAAGTTCCCAGGCAGTTCAGGATGAAATTACAGTATTACATGATGGCTCCCCATGAGCAGAAATGACTGTCACTAGACCTGCACACAAAATTTGCTCTAACAAGTGTTTCTAGGCATACACCAGCAGTTACCAGGATTTCCAAATCAATTTTACCTTGTGTTTGTAAACTGTTTCATCCTGTGTGTCATTTTAATCTGTCCACATCTTTTGTACTAAAGCATCTATTAGCACCTGAGGGGAAAGTATAAGCGTCTTAACATAAATAACAGTCTTAACATAACATTGTTATGTTAGAAATTAACCATGTGAGTTAACTTCAGCAGTTGTAGCTGGAAGAGTAGAGACAGGCTGTGAGTTGTTGGATTTTTAAGCAGTGCTGGTTATTTATAAAGACACAAAGCAAATTACTGCTTGTGATAAACATCTGTGATTGTGAGAACAGTGCCCATGCTCAGCTGAAGTGAACATGGCCTGGATGGTTCTCTCTTTAGTGTGGATGAGTTGGGGGGTCAAACCTTTTAACTGAGAGTCACTGGGAAGCTTACTTTAAGTACTAAGCATATTATGGTAAAAGTGGTGAATTAGGGCTATACAGAGATGATGATTTGTCCACCTTATCTTTTCTGTGAGGCTGAAGCCATGTCTCAATACGAAATCACTGCCAAGCTGAAACCATAACCATATCCATAAAATAAGGTTATAAATAGGTTAGCAGCATCAAAATTAATTAACCTTTACCTGTTCATAAATAATTGCATTACTGTGACTGTAATTTAAAATGGACTTCAAGACAGTTCACTCTCAGATATGGTTTCCTTCAAGTCAGGAGAGCAGATACTACTCTCCAAATATCCAAAAAGTAGTCCTTCTAACTTCCCTAGTATTTAAGGGTGATAAAAGTAGGAGAATTAATTATTTTATTTATTTATCAATGCAATAGTAATTTTATAAATTTGAACTGGAAAAAAGGCAAGTCAGAACCTTCTGATAGTGCCAGACACTTGGAAAAGCTTTGTGTGTTTAGTAAGGTCAGCTTTCTCTGGCTTTATACTGCAGTGCCATGGTATGCTCAGTTTGTCCTTTGTGGCAGCAGCTTTTATCCTGGTCAGATGTGCTGCAGGAGTCTGTGGAATTTCGTGCTTCTGCTGCCAATTTCCATTATGTTGTGCTGTCTTTAAATACTTCACTGTACTGAGCAAGAGTTTCAATTACCATCTTCATGCCACGACATCCAGATGCTGAGAATTTATTTCTGTTCACGTGAAAGAAGCAGTCTTGGAAAATGCTTATCAGATGGTCTCTATTACAAATTTATACAGCACCTACCAGCAGAAATAAGAATGCAATCTCAAGAGCATGCAGGTATTGGCCTTGCTAAAAGAAGGTTGAGTGTGTTACTTTTCATCCCTCTGTGGAAAAGGACTGCAGAAATTAATTTGGATTAAATAAAGACATGATTTTATATAGAAATAATTCTAAAATCACATACATTTTTTTGCTATGCATTTTAGTTTTGAGAGATTTCATTATTCATCTGTAATGCTGTAGCAGGACCACCACATTCCAATTGGTGGTTAACATCATATATAATGGAATATTTTCCTCAGAGTTTGTGTGTATTGTAGTCCTTAGTATATACATGTTAGACTCTGTTAATATTTAGTGTTTTGGAAGTATTAGGAAATGGTTTATTTTTCTTACTTTTTTTCCAATTGGATTTATAGTGCAGTAGTATCTTTAAAATAGCTCTAAGCAGAATTGACTGAAAGGCTCATGAGTGAATACTGAATTTTGACAAGTGAGGGTGAAAAGCAACTGACAGGTTTATCTTTATGCACACATCTGTCCATGCATGCACACACTCTCCTTTGTGGCTGGGGCTGAATGTCTTGGCAAATGCAGAGCAGCAGAGCTTTGCACAGTGCAGGTGAGCAGGCTCTGCTTGAGAGTGGAGAGGATTTGTGCTCTGTGCTGGTTCAGTGACAAAGTGACAGTGACAAAGCCTGGGCTGGTACCTTCTGCGTACACCCAACTTGTGGATATGGGCCACTGAGTAAATAATAAAGACACAGTTTGGAGGGAGGAAATGATGACTGGAACAATCAATATGGATTTACCAAGGTTTCACTCCTTGCCTTCTAGGACAAAACAGCTGGATGAGGCTGTGGATGAGGGAGAGCAGTAGATGTCATTTATCTTAACTTCAAGATTTTTTGGACAAGGTCTACAAATTTTCTTGTGTCCAATTCAGAATTTGGGTGGGTGGACAAATAAATGCATAATTAGTGGTTGGCTGGTCTGGCTTAGAGGGTAGTGATAAATGGCTCATATTCTAGCTGAGGCCTGTGGCAGGAGAAACACCACAGGATTTTTTTTGTCCTGTGTGACACTTTCAGCAGTGCCCTGGAGGAGGTGATAGAGGCATGCTCATGAAGTTTGTAGATGACACTAAATTAGAGAGAGAACTGATAGACCTGAGGCCAGGGCTGGTGCTCAGAGGGACCTAGACAGGATGGAGGGATGGGCCAGCAGGAAGTCTACAAAATTCTGCAGGAATAAATACAGCACCATGTGCTTGGGAGGGAAGAATCTTCCTGCAGTGGTGGAGGCTGGGGAGCAGCTGTGCAGGGACAGCCCTGGGGTATTCCCAGAGAGCTGAGCAAGAGCCAGCCCTGTGCCATGGCAGTGACAATGGCCAGCAGCATCCTGGGCTGCTGTGACACAGGCTGCACTGACAGGAGCAGTCAGGAGGCTGAGGGAGGAGATTATTCCTCTTCAAACCTCATCTAGAAAGCTCCAGGCAGTTTAGGGCCCTTCAGCATGAGGAAGGCATTGATATGCCCAGCGAAGGGCCACCACAATGGTCAAGGGGGCTACAGGATTTTTAGGAGGGGAGGCTGAGGGTGCTGGTTCTGTTAACCCCAGACAAAATAAAGCTTTGGAAGAAAAGGAGATTTAATAACAGCCTTCCAGTTTCCAAAGGAGGTTATTGACATGGAGTCCCGGCAGTGAAAATTGAGAGAATGAAGAGATAATGATCATAAATTAAAACAAGAGGTTCAGACTGGATGTAAGGAATAAATCTTTCATGAGTTCAGTCAAGCAGGAAATGGAATAGGCTGCCCAGACTGGTTGTGGAATCCCCACCATTGAAGGATTTCAAGACCCACCCAAATGAAGCTGTGGGCAACCTCATCTAAACTAACAGCTGTCCTTGCATTAAGCAGGAGGTGGGAATTGAGACCTCCTCAAGTCCCTTCCAAACTCAGTTATACTTGGATTTTGTAATAACTGTTTGAAATGTGCACAGCTCTACACAGCTGGAAAGGAATTCTACTTTATCATTCTTTGTCTGTGCCGGGCAGATGTTGCCTGGAACCTCCTGAGTTGTTGAACTCGTGACTATACATGAATTTACCAAGAATGCTGTAACAAAGAGGTTCATATGGCAGAGGGTTTAAACCTGGAGCCAGTTTCTACACCACAGGCCATGTTCAACACAAATCTGTGCCTTGGGCAATGCTTCAGCACCTTTCCCACAGGGGAGAAAAATGGATCCCATCTTATGGTGACACCAAAGAGCACCCTTCCCTTCCTCTCTTCCTCCCTCCATCCTTGACTTGCTTCCTGATTTGTATATTTTAACTTGTGCAGCTTTTTTCTTTTTGAAATCTGCATCTTTTAGTAGTTTTAAGTATTTATAAATTTAGAAATGCATATATATATTTTAATCTTTTTAATGGAAAAATGTAGCAGAAAGTGCCCTTTTGCCAATGTAGAATGGAAAATATCAGCATGATTTGCATGTGAGATTGCTGTGATGATTCTAAAATTTAGTAATGTGTATAAAATTTTGGTTTAGTTCACATGTGCTTTCCTTAATTTTAGGTGTATTTTCTTCTTTATCTTTAAAAGAAAAGAGGACACCTCTTCTGGAATTCAGCTCCTATCTCTGTATTTGTTCAAGTGCATTGTCAAGTGGCTTTCTGTAACTAAAAGCTGACAGTGTGTTATTTCACTCACAGGTTAGCTTTTTACCAGAAAAACTGTCCCTCATATATTTCTGGTTTGATATGCCACTTTAGAAGGCCTCTTTGCCCGATCCAGTGCTTACTGAAACATGGAATTTGGTTTTTTTTCCCCTTGCCTTCAGTAAACAATCTCAGCAATCCAGAATTAGGCACCTTCAATTTTCCTTATCTGGGAAGCAACACAAAATTCTTTTTGAATATAAATCAGGATATCCTTGATTTTCTTCTATCTAATGAAATGAAAGCAGCAGAAGGCAACCTGATCAGGTTACCTGGGCCAGTGCTGCAAAATTCTTAGCAAGCTTGTACTAGAGGATAGGAGTGAACCATGTCCAGGTGACTCATCACACTCATCACAGGCTCTAGGAGGGTTGTCCAAGAAAGCATCTGACTGGCTCTTTGGCAACACCAACAGCCTGCTGAGCCCATTTCACGTTTCTCCATGTGTCTGTGATTAAGGAAAAGCAGTGATCCACCACAGTGTCAATGTCACGTTTCCATCTCTGAGTCAGCTGTTTAGAGGAGAATGGGGAGCATAAAGAAGCCTGGCAGCCCAGATTTCCATCTAAGAGGTGACAGGAGACAGAGCTTCCATGGAGCTGCATCAGCCCCTGAGATGGAGACATTTGCTTTAGCTATGGCATCATCCCTGCACAAAGGTTGGACTCAGAATGTTCCTCTCCTGTATTTCATGTGAGGCAGCAGATTGCCAAGCAGAACACTGAAAATGCCTTTGATGCATCTGCCCAGGTGACTCATCTGTGAGCAGCAGACTGAGTCAAAGCGTCTCTGAAATGGGTGGGTCACCCTTGTGCAAAACTCAAATCCTTCACATGACCAACTGCACTGGGGAGATTTAAGGGAGTGCTATAATTTTTAGATTTTATTTCCACCATTCCATATGAAAAATGTTTCCATGAAATCACGGCAAAAGAATAAAATGCCTCCAATTACAAATTTTGAAAACAATCATTTGAATTGATAGTTCACCTTCTGAGATTTTCATCATTAAAAGGACACAGAGCTAATCTTGCTAATTTGCGAGATCCAGCTAGCAATTTTATCTTCTGTGGGCAGAGCTAGCTATGTAAAACTGGACCAAGGAATCCCCTTCAGTGAATCCCTACACAGCAATGCCCTGTACTGGTTCTGAGATTACAAATAACATGCACTGTGACATCATAAGCAAAGGCTGGCTCAGGGACTGGGGCATCTCAGAACCCCAAAAGGCTCCTGCTGAAGCCAGTAGGAACCTTGGACCTTTGGCCTTTTTTACTTGGATGAAAATTCTTTCTTTGTAGTTTTATGAACTTAGGAATTTGTGCTCTTAATCCTGTTCCTTTGGAGTTTAGAGACAGAATGTGTTGTAGTTGCAAAACTCAGCAGGTGAAGTCATGAAGCTGAATCTCTAGAGAAATAGAGCTTTTGCAGTTTGATTTGCAAGAAAAATAGGCTCACAAGGAGTTTTGGGCTTAGGTTCAGAAGGAAATTGATACACATACCTTTTGCAAAAAGCTGTTCTGCAGAAGGAGAGGATAAGTGTGCTCCCTCCTTTTTAATGCTTCCCTTGGGAAGCAAAATGGGGAGAGAATCCTCTGTAAACCTTTCCATTAGACCTACTGATTGTAAAGCACAGCTTTAGCTCGAATTTTCAATTTGGATCAGTTTTCTCTATATTTTGTAGGTTTTTAAACATTTGTGATAATTTATTCTGCTGTAATTTGCATCCTCTTTCAGATAGGAAGAACGTAGTATGGCATCTGGAGGTCCATTTGAAAAAGCAATGTCCTTACCAGGGTAATTACTGGTGCAGAGTGTGGGACCAATTCATCTTCCTTCATTGTTAGTGCCAGTGTAACAATGAGCTGATGAGTTCAGAGCTGCTCAGGTTTGGGCTCCACTGGTAGTTGCAGTTCTATATGTGTGTCAGACCTTCTTATTTTGCGTTAATTTCCAAATTTTTCTCATAGGAGTTCCAAGATGGAACTTTTGCACAGGGTGAAATGGGAGCTCTGGTAACTGATCTCTTCTCTTCCAGGGTTAGTTGGCTCTCTCACTGCTTGTGTTGGCACTGCTTGGTTTTAAAGCTTCCAATTACAAAATTTTGTCTTTTTGCCTGAAAAAGTGAAGTTCATTTTGAGGTTAATTGAAGCTGTATTGCAATGGCAGATATTTCACCTATTGTTACTTTAAACTGTGTTCCAGACTTTGGTCTCAGTACCCTGTGCCATATCCCTCTTATATTAATTGAACTGTATTACACTCTAGTGAGAGAGAGCTTTAATACAAAGAAACGAGTACAGTGAGGGTTGTTTAATATGGTAAAAACTCCAGGATGTCTTCTAATGTTACAGAAGACTCAGAAACGTTGTGTTTGGGAGGAGTCTAACCTTATATAGTTGTACTTTCTTGAAGAAACCACTTTAATTGTGCTCTCCTCTCTTTCAAGCAGCCACCTTTTGTCAGTACAAAAGTTAACACCGTTAAGGCCAGGTTTTGTGATGTCTGACTTTATTGCTCAAAACTTAAAAGATTATATCTCAGTCTTGCAGAAGGGGATGGGGTTTTCTTTATCTCAGTGGTAAAATACTTTGATAAATAAGAACAGTGGCATCTGAAGAAATTTTTTTGCATATGTGGATATAAACTTTTTCCTTTATTTTCAAGTTGAAAAAAAAAATTACTAAGTAGCTGGATTTTTTTTTTTCTTTGTCCTAGTTGTAAGCTTAATATTTAATTTCAGGCATGTAGCTTTGTCCAACTGCTAGATTTGATCTTTGAGAGTTTTCTGAAGAGTTTCCTGAAGCCTTTCAAGATTTGCAGAGGTGTTTTTATACCGTTTTGCTTTCCAAAATGGTATAAAATTGTAATTTTTGTCTTTAAACACCAGTAGCTCTGATGGCCCCTCCTGGTCACCCTCCTGATAAGGTTTTTAATCCTTCAGTCTCTGGTGAGTCTGTCGGCGGGGCGAGCAGGGGGCCGGCTCTGTGGCATTGGCAATGCTGATGGGTCTGTCAACACGGGGTGTGCGATTGTCCCCCGGAGCTTACATCCAAGTTTGTTGTACCAGGCAGAGAATAGAATGTGGGAGAAGTTATTCTGAGTGTGTGTGCATGTGATTGCAGTTTCCAAGGAGACCACCTTCTTTGTCTGAACATGTCCAAAATGATTGCCTAATTGATCTCATCATGTGGGACACTCTGTCTGTCTTTCTGTCTGCTTCTCTCATGCGTTCTCTCCTCCACATTGTTAAGCAGAAAGTAAAAAACGAAAAGTTATGTTCTTGCAAAGAGCCAAACAAAGCCTTTAGCCTGACCAAACGACAGGCTGGGGCTGTCCCTTAGCCAAGGCCGATGGCCAGGGTGTCACCAGTGTGGATGTGAGACACGTTGCTGCTGCTATTTCTCCCCGGTCTGTGCTCTAACTCCTGCATAGATGATGCTGAGCGCGTCTTTGAAAGAGACAGCTGTTAATGCTCCTACTGAATTTCCACTAATTATAAAATGAAAGGACTGGCTCTCTTTTTCTTCCCAAAGCTCAATAGTCTAGTTTCACTGATTAAAGAACCAACAACAAAAAAATCCCACAACACACAAAAAGCTCAGGGAAGGAGGAGACGTCAGCCAGTGCCGGTGCTGAAAAGCATGCTGATGTGCTTTTTTTGTTGCTTGTGGTTTTGTTAGTACTGATGATGTGCTAATGAAGGCCAAAGCTCTTTCAAATTTAGTCCCTTGACACTGGAACTGGAAATGAAGAGCTCAAGTTTAAAAACATTCCTGCTAAAGGGAGGAGAAGATTGCACAGGGCAGTAAGAATGAGGTGCTGCAGCAGAACTGGAGGTCACTGCATACTGCAATTCCTATCACTCAGGACTTTGGCCAATCCCCATGTTCTTGCTAAGCAAAAACTCCAATTAAGCTCAAGAGAAATTTAACCTGAGCTATGGAAACACAATGTTATGGAGACAGAAATTACATCACAGTGCAGTATGTAAAAAAGCTTATTAGAGTATTGAATAAATATAGCAACTACTGGAAGAAATAATTTTTTAAATCCCCTCTGTGGTTTTATTTATAATTTTTATTACAGTCCTCTTCCATAGAAATGCAGTGCTTAAAGAGGATCATCAATTGCATAGCATGGTTTTTTTATTTGTAATAAGTGTCTGTAGTCTGTGTGGAAGTGAGGAGAGGGCATAGCCTACAGTGTGTCACAGTGGGGGTAGATACCTGCTGACACAGGAAAAAGGTCCAGGCACATGTAAACCAATGGAATTAAGTGTGGAGAGCTTGAGGAGAAGAGTCTGGAAAAATACATGGAGTTTGCAGGAGCCACAGCTCCCAACTTCCCTGCTGGCTTTTACTGCAGAGAATATGATTCATCTGTCTCTTCACGAAAAAGTCTCCATGTCTGTCAGAAGCCAGTCCCTCTCTGCCTTTCCTACAGCCTGGAAAGGAGGGAATAGTCTCAGAGGCTTTGACTTGCCAGTTGCTGCTGCCTCCCTTCTCTCCTGTGAGCAGAGCTGGTGAGCTGCTGGGTTCAATCCAATGCTGAATCTTTGCCATTGACCATGGCCTGAGCATGGAGGGGATGCAGACTGGTCCTTACTGCATTCACGCATCTTTGTGACAGAGTATTTTCTCCATGTTTCATAAAGATCAAAATTTAGGCAATAAGCAGCTTGAGGATTACTTAAATGACTGAGAAATCCAGATATTTTTACAGACTGAGACCATTAGGTGGGACAGAGCAGGCTGGGGTGAAGCAACAGTTGTACTCAGCCCCTGGAAGTTAATTTAGTGGCCTGTTTAGGGAATGGTGTGCTGACAAAAAGATAGAGTACTGTGGCAGTGAATATTGAATGTCCATCACAAGCACTCTGGTCCTCCCTGTACAACTCTGGGGAAATTCCTGAGCTGTATTTAATTAAAGCATGATAAATGGTATACTTGAACAAATAAATTTCTTTCCCCCTTCTGTTGCTCCCTTCTGGCCAAAGCCTGAGGCCATTTCATTTCTCTTCTGTTCTGGAGAAGTGATATGAAGAGGAGCTCATGACCTTTTAATTTGAATGCCTTATGTTTGAGGTTGAGATGTTATAATCAGCTTTAGCATATATTTGAAAAAATCTTTCTATACTCTGTAGGAGATTCAGCTGCTTTTGAAACAAGTGTCAGGTATTAGACTACCAAGTCAGAAGTGAGAGCAGTGCAGGACACAACTGCCCTTTCACTTGTGCCCTGAAACACTGAGCTCTCCAGACATACCTGCCTGCTTGCTGCCCTTATGTAATAGCTGCCAGTACAGACAGGCTTAAACATTTCCTCCCTCCTGTTCCCTCACCTCCCAATCTCTAGCTTCCCTTTTCTTAGCTCCTCCCCCAGCCTATTATCAAAAGATGCTGGACCAAATTGTGCTCTCAAAGGGTGCTCCTCCCTCACAGAAATAGTATTTATTATTTTATTATTTATTATTCAGCCACAGTTCCAAACACAAACTTTTTATTTGGTGGTTCTACACTTGCCATCTTTAAATTCTTTAGTATGTCATTTTGTGCCAAAGTTGGGCAGATCCAGCCCAGCAGATCCTTTCTTGTGGGAGTGCTTGTTAAACTGAAGTTAATGAACAGTAACCATGTAAGAGCTTTCACCTAAGGCAAAGTATTTTTTATTGACATTTTGAAAGTATTGAATATGTTTTTAGTAATATTTTTAAGCTAAAGAATGGATTAGAAGAGGTCCTTTTTCCCAACTTTATATACAGCTATTGTACAGGTTTTGTTTTTGGCACATACTCTTTCCAGAACACGAATTTTGTTGTGATTATAATCAAGAAGACTCTTTTTTTTTTTTTTTCAGTATTAGGAAACATTTTTTAATTTGGTTAGGACTGAAGAACAATTTACCACAGTATCAGGCAAGTCAGGGAATCCCAGCATTTGCTTTTCACGTCGTCTGAGATCTCCCATAAGTAAAGCAAGCTGAGTGGAAGCATGCTATACACATGAGGAAGGAAGACACAGATGGGATTGTTGTTCTTCCTCACTGGAAGTAAGAAAGTTTATGAGGAGGTGGATTCAAATTAGGTAACTGTAGTTTTTACATTTTAACATTTGATATCTGAAATCTTTTGTGATTCTTTCTGTAATTGATTTTATTGGTCCTTTCTGGCTCTTTTTTTTCCTCCATGACAGAAAGGTCTATTCTTTTTCAGTGGTTCTAAGGGTATGTGGAGCAGAGAGAAAACAGCAAATATGTTTGTTGTTTTACTCAGTTTGAGTATTTTGTCAACTCTTTCTCTCTCGCCCACTATTTTGAGTAGAACGTAGCTGCTTTCTTGCATTTCAATGTCAAATGACTGCATTTTCTGACTGGGACAATATCCCAGATGTGTCTCCAGACCTTTTAGGCCCCTCTTAAGGCTGTCCCACTGTTCTGAGAGCCTAAGTGCTGGGGACAGGCTCTTGTGGTAGCCACACTGCTCCATGGACAGGAATTTACATTAGGGCAGCGTTTTCTCACTCTGTTCTAGTATGTAAACATTTCCAATCTCACAGTGGGGTCAAAGGGTGTAACTGTTGAAAAATCAAAATAATACGAGATTTTGATCAGCCTCACGGAGTGTTTGGAGCCAAAAATGTGTTTTTAGAGACCCACTTACAGTGGGCATTGGCACAATAAGATATGCCCATCTAACAGAAAACTACCGTCCCTGGTGGTACTGATAATTAATTTAATTATATCACCTGTGGCACCACTTGTTAGATTGCCTTTGAATACCAGGTGTCAGAATAATAGTACTTCATGGATACTTAAGAAGTTATAATTAAAAATTATTCTTAAAACTTTCACTTCCATTTCCACTTACGTTTTTCTAATTTAAACATTTCTAAATAAAAATCAGAAGCAAAACCATTCTTCTTGTTCCATGTACTGTGGTTTTGCTACTCCCACAATTAATGTGCAGAAGCAGAACTTTCCATCTTAGTCCAGAAGGGATTTTAGAGCTATTTCTGTACTTGACATACTGATAAGAATCTTAGTGAAATGTACAGAAATGTTAAGTTAAAAGGCACTTAAGTCAGCAGTTGAAACCATCCAGAAGATAATAGCATACCAATATTTTAGTTTCCTCAAAAAAAAAAAAAAAAACCAGCTATGCAGGTAGATTAATTTTGGAACTCAAGTATGAAGTATGTTTGGAAGTCTGAATATAAAACAATGAAGAAGGTTATGTGGAGTACGTATGTACTTTTTGTGCTCTTCCCAGCATTAGCAGTAACTAAATAAATTGATTCTTGCAGTAAGGCAGGACATAACTCATGTATTTATTTGGGGAATTAATTTGGGTCAGTATGGGAATTCTTTTACTTTGCTCCTGATTTCAGTTATTTCTAGTGTGATCTGTCACAATCTCAGAAGAAGTAATTAAAATTTATTCTATATTGTCATCTGTGAGTGAACAGCCTGGAAGTTAAAATGCTTCTCTTAAAAGTGAGGCTGGTTTACAGCAAATTTTATGAACAGCCCCCTCTGCCAGGGCAATGAGGCATACAAAATGCATCCCCCCTACTCCTGGGGTGTCCTGAGCCCAAGGTGACAGAGCCTGAGCTCGGGGACATGGAGCAAGGGAGGTGATTTAGCACAGCCCGGGGCAGGCGTGGGAACTGCCCCCACCTCTCAGGCAGGCTCACACTGCCCCTTGCAGAACAATCAGGGGGATTGTGTTGCTTGGCTGTTCAGTGCAGCATTTGGAGACTTCCTAATGATCCATTCCAAATGGTTTGGCCAGGCAACCCTTTTGTACAACTCAGATATAACCTTGTGTGCTTCCCACTTTGTGCTGTGACAGTGCTGCTGCTTACACGGGGTTTGACCATGTTTCTAAAAATAAGAGTCTTTTACCTAATCATGAACTTTTGGGAATATTGGAGAAAGCATCAGAACACAAGATACATCTTTAATTCATTGACTGAATAATCAAAAAGACTTGTCTCCCTTGTCACACACAAGTGAGTCTCATAATAATTGTGCAGATATCTTAACATTTATTTCAAGTTCCTAAAGCTCTGATAATATGATTCATGATTTACAGCAGAAATCAGAAATTAAGACGCTGGATCCTATTTTCATTGAAGCCAACAGCAGAACTTGAACCACTGCCCCTGTAATAGGACAACGCCTTATTCCTCCAGATCCATTAGCTTTCTCAGTATTAACCATTTCAGCATCTGCTCTCCCACTGTGTGTAATTCAAGTAAGGACTGGTGGCACCAGTGAAGTGTGAATAGGTAAACACAGTTTTGTACCTTACTGTGATGGGTCTGGGGCTTGTGAGGATGCTGGTTCCAGCACTCACAATTCTGCCTGCCAGCATCTTTCCCAAAATTGACCTTTGGGCTCACTAATGAAGGGTGCTTGTATTGTAGTTGGCACAGAAGAAAGTGCAGTCTGGAAGAAGATGCTTGTGGTCACCTGTGATTGATGGAAGCAGTGCAGGATTTCTGTGCTGTTGCCCATGCTGTTAGGCTGGAGATAAGAATGAGATGTATTTTTGTCCTGGGGAGATGCAGCAAATAATTTTTCCAAAGAATTATCTTGTCCCCTTTGCCTTACAAAATAAGGACAAATGGCCCAAGGGAAATGCTATGTATAATACTATCAAGAATAAATACGTTCTTAGAAAAATATTACCAAATGTAACCAAGAAAATACTTTCCTGGAAACTAGTGTACTAAAGTAAACTAAAAAAAGAACCAATTTAACTTTTCTTCAAAGAAAACACTGTCTGTGACACAGCAGTGTCTGCTGCAAGCTGCAGGGGTTGCATCAATTGCAAAACAAAAAGAAGTCAAACCCAGGATTTTTACTACAACATGTTAGAACTATTAAAGGTATAAATTTTGATGATCTGATCAGAAGTGTAAAAATTTTTCCCTAAGTTTTGCTGTTTAAATTAATGGGAAATTACTGCTTTTAAGTTGGCTGCACCTGATAAGCATCTATTTTTTGTACAGAGATCCATGCTTTTATATCTTTAACCATGTCCGACTCGATCTGACAGAACTTCACCAACAGCTCTTGCTCCAAAATGCCTTCACACCCCAAATCCTGTGGCAAAAACCCTTCCATGGCACTCCTCCTGAAAGAATACCTTCTCTCACTGTCCCTTTTAAAATTTACTAGTCACTTATACTTCTGTCAAGTTCTTGCTTATAATATTCTGAGAAATGCAGTGTCAGTACGGGTTGTCCCTTTTATACAAGAGGTTTACCAGGTGTGCACAGGTTTATATGACAGCTGGCCGCTCTCCAGAATGGATTGGTACAAATAACCTTCAGTTTTTAGACTGGGGAAGGAAACCCAATTACCCCAGTGGTAATAATCCAATCCAAAGTACTCTCCAAATGCTAAGCAATTTCTGAGGCTGAGTTTATCTACTTATCTACTGTCCTTGTTTTACTTGTTCTTTACACCTCATCTAAACAGGCCTGTCTGCATAGCATTAGATGCAGAATTCAAATTTTGAATTATTTATAATTTGAACTTTTTATTTCAGAACAGAATACTGTGTTGAGGACCAGATTTACTCTCTTTGTCCCAACGTGGGTGTCTTGATTTCAAAGACAGGTGCTTGCCAAGGAAGGCAGGAACCTCTCTTAGAAGGGTAAAATATTATGTCCTTCCCTCGGAATTATTATAACTTTGAAATTAAGGGGCAACCAGGCAAAACATGGGAAAAGGAGTGTCAGACAAACCCAGTCCGAGCCTCTCGTGGCTGTGGCACTTTCCCTGTGGTGCAGTTCTGGGCACAGCCAGCAGGGGCGCTGCTGGCTCCCAGCTGGGCAAGGCTGTGGCATTCACGTTCTCTGGAAAATCCTTCTCCCAGGATTTTTCTCCTGGGAAGCTGAGAAGCTTCAGAGAAAAAGGAAACAAATTCTTATCTCATTTGCTTCTCCTGTGTTGCGCTCACATGCGGAATATGTGTGGAGATTGTTTACCACAGGTGATTGTTTTCATTGGTTTCTGGTGTGAGTGTTTTCACTCATTGGCCAATCAGGGCCAAACTGTGTTGGGATTCTGGAAAGAGTAATGAGTTTTCATTATTATATTCTTAGCATTCTGTAATATCGTTTCTGTATTCTTTAGTGTAGTTTAGTTTAGTATTTAATATATTATAGTATTATAAAATAATAAATTAGCCTTCTGAGAACATGGAGTCTGATCCACCATTCCTTCCTGCCACGGGGCACCCCGCAATGCAATACAGGGTGGCTGCAATGGTTCCCCCGCGGCTGCAGTGGGCGCTGTGGCGCGAGCGCCTCTCTGCATGTGGCCCATAGCAGGCGGGATGGAAACGGGGTTCCCTCGGCAAACCCGCAGGGGCAGCGGTCCCGGTGCCCTCGTGGCCGCAGCCACAGCGGGAACCTTGGAACGGCAGGGACGAGCAGGCCCTGGAGCAGCAAATGAAATGTAAGAGAAACTCCCCAGCTGTAGCAGGAGCCGTGGGTGTCCTGGCAGGCAAGGGATGTGGGGTCATAGCATAGTGTGAAACCCAGGGCAGTGGCAGAGAAGCGGCTGGGGAGCGGCAGCTGGGCTCACAAACACGGCCCCCTCAGAGAGGTTCCGGGTCCTGGGTTTTCCCCTGAGGCACCCAAGTAGATGGTGAGGGTCCTTTCTAGTGGGGTAACGTGTTAATAAGGTCCCAGTCCAATGGCCGCTCTTATGAGTAAAGACTCGCCTGCAGTAAGGAAGAAGCAATACAGGGCATGGCTCTGGCTGTGGCAATGAATTCTCCCTGCAGTAACCAAGAGCTCAATCTTTCTGCCCTGCTGCAGACAGCAAGAGAGTGAGAGGGAGCCCAGCTCAGCCTAGCCCCTCACACCCTGGCCAAAATCTCACAGTAACTCTACCCCTATGTAAGAGAGAAGCCAGCTGCACCCTTCTCCCACTTTGGCCAATTTTTGTGTCTCTCTTAAGTAGCAGTCGTTATTGTTTCTAAGCAGCAGATGGGACAAAATTCCATGAGAGAAACTAAAGGAAAAATCCTAACCCTCAACAGTGGGATAATGCTCTTCTGTTCAAATAGCGATGAGTTAAACTGAAGCTGAGCAGTGAGTGAATGAGAAAATTTGCCAGCTCACAGCAGCACAGGAACAGGGATGATTCCTCACATTTACTAATCAGACATGCTTAAACTGTCTGTCAGAGATAATTTTCTTAGTAAAGAAAGGAGACTCCCAAATCCACAGCACAGAAAATTCTAAAAGGAGCATAAAGATGTATGGGCTGG